>NC_057805.1:351562632-351924121 GCF_018294505.1 Triticum aestivum | reverse complement strand
TGTTCATCCTAGAGGCAGCATCGATCAGCTTCAGTTAGCAACAGTAGCAAAGGAATCGCTCGATCGGGTTCAGTTAACAGCCATCGATCGATCGCTCGGGTTCAGTAACGTGTAGCCTGTAGTGCAATCGCTCGGGTTCAGTTAGAGCCCAACGCCTCGCTCGGGTTCAGTTAGAGCCAACGCCTCGCACACACGCGCGTACGTGTATGAGAGAAACACGCATCGCTCGGCCCCCGAGCTCCCACCGTAACCGGGAACTCCCCGAAATTTTCCTCGCCCTCGCTTCTACCATGGTTTTTTCTGTCATGGACGGCCCAAAGAATGTCATGCAGCTGCGTCTCCGGCCCGCCCAGGATGAAAAGCCCATTTTCTATCATGATTTTTTGTCATAGAAGTAGGAGCCCACCACATCTATGATGATACCGGGTTTTGTCACAATTATCGTCATAGAAGTGTCATATGTATGACAGAAAAAAAATTCGTTCGGCCCAAAATGTCACGGATGTGTCTTTTTTTTGTAGTGGACGCTCAGCTCTATTTTAGTGGAACTGCACAAAATGATCGGAATGTTGCATGCTCCAGATAGCTACTTTTTTTCCCAACATGCCTTGTTGTTTTAGACAGAGCTGGGAGGACGTTGCTGCCAATGAAAGCATGGATCAATTTTAATTTAACACCTTCTCACAACTTTGTCTTCAGTTGTGATGTAAATATTAGCTCTAATCTGCTAATAATTGAGATGCATTAGCAAGGAAGTTAGTTTTTTATTGTTTCCGAAAGAGCATCGATGGCAAGACACACGAAACAAAAGCTGAAAGCTCACACCATTGTACAAATTCATGTCGCTGGAAAATTATTTGTATAGTACATCAATTATGTAAACAAATGCTGGAAGCTTGATAGCATTGCGAGAAGCCTCTTCGGGGTCTGGGTCCGTGTGCCATGCACAAAATTATACTCCTTTGTTCCTAAATATTTGTCTTTTTACAAATTTCAAATGGGCATATTTTAGAGTGTAGATTCACTCATTTTGCTTCGTATGTGTACTCCCTCCGTTCCTAAATATTTGTCTTTCTAGAGATTTCAACAAGTGACTACATACGGAGCAAAATGAGTGAATCTACACTCTAAAACATGTCTATATACATCCGTCTGTAGTAGTCCATTTGAATCTTTAAAAAGACAAATATTTGAGTAGTCACTCGTTGAAATCTCTAGAAAGACAAATACTCCGGAGTATATTTAAGAATCGAGGGGGTAGTGCACATCTGCATGGGAGACTCAGCCCGGTCGTTGCGCCGCATTAATAGTGAGTAATGAGCAGTCAAATCATAAGCCCCACCTTTCCCACTGTAAGTTGCTCGGAAGAAGCAACCATCAATACGCTCTTCTTTGAATCCGCTCATACTAATCCATCCGTCACTGTTTATGGAGCGCGCTTCAGAAAAAGAAAAAATCTCTGGGACCAAGGCGACTAGCGATCGGCCTGAAAAATAGCATTGGTAGTTATAGCATGGCATCTATTACTAGAGGAAATAATGCATACACACATGCATGCAATGCTTCCACCCCGGGTACACACATGCATGCACTTACTCCACTCTATAGTACATCGAGAGAAAATTGTGGACTTGATTGCGGTTACCATGCCCTAATTAATTGAGCATTAAACCAAATGCGTCTAAAGTCTCTTTGGTGGTGGAAATGCATTGAGAGAAATGCATCATAATGAAGCGCGCCCTGTAAACTGTGACGGAGAGAGGAGTAGTATGCAGGTGCAAAACCAAGTACGCGTATGGCCAGTCGGTCAACGCACCTCCTCTTGGCATATCACTGACATGTGGGACCGGAGTGTGAGCAAACCGATCTCAATTGATGGCAAAATGGCCAACCCGTCGTTCCTTGAGAGAGACGAGGAGCCAGAACACATAGACGGGCTCGCACGGAGGCCGAGATATATTCGAGCATGGTTGATCGATATCATCATTACATGTTGGGCTGCCGTTTTCGGCCCTTCTCCGGAATAAATGTGTACTTTATCAGAGATTAAAAAAATAAGAGTACAGAGGCTCCACCATGCGGTTCTAGTAGTAGTACTACTCGTACTACTAAACCTTGCGCTTGGATCTTCGCCTCTTCGAAGTCGAACAATGATGGTACTCCGCATGTTCGGTACTACAGTGTATGCCTCTGGCAATCTGACACCGAATGAACTGATGCATGTCCACCGCCTGGGCTAGGGTACGTTGCATTACTCAAAAGGCGTGAGCGAGCTTTACCTTGTCCTACAAGCTTCTCCTCGTTCTGCGAGTTGACGAGACACACCAAAAAGTAGTGCTAGTCCATACTCCCTCCTTTCCGGATAATATGGCTTAATATTTTTTGCGGGTAAATGAGAGAGCTTTATTCATATATAAGCATTCTTAGCACGATCAGCCAAGACACTGGTCACTAGGAAGCGAGGTACCCCGCAAAAAAAGAAGTAGGAAGCGAGGTGTTTCATCAAGCTAGCACTCGGCCACATTCAAAGTGCAGCAAGCACAGTTCGCACAAAGATGCGCCGCAAGGTTTGTTGACCTGTTTACATGCTGAATAACAAAAAAGAGGAAATATTACCGAGCGCTCCTATTTGTAACAGGATATGAGCCAGAATTAAGCGAGAATTGTGGCGAGTGTTCCATGCAATCAACTTCCATTATCACATGCGAGAACCCTCGTAGAAAACCAAATGTGTTGAAGATTGCTTTATCACATTTTAAAAATATAATAAGAGTGCAGACGCTCCTCCATCCGATTCCTAGTACTAGTATAGTACATACCTCTATAGACTATAGTAGTAGTACTAGTACTAGTAAACTTTGTGCTTGGCTATTCGCCTCTTCGAGAAGTCGAACAATAATAGTACTATTATAGTGTATGCTTCTGTCAATCTGACACCGAATTGACTGTTGCACGTCCACCGCCTGAGCGAGGGAGAGCTTGCATTAGTCAAAAGTTTCTCCTTGTCCTGCGAGCCACTGCGCGCAAGCTTCTCCTCCTCTGGCAAGTTGACGGGACACATCAAAGTAATGCTAGTCCATACTGCCTCCTCTCCGGTTAATATGGCTTAATTTCAAACGACATAAATACACTGTCTGTCAATGTATATTTGTAAAAATATGGTCAGTGGACTTCATAATACACTCATTGCGCTCAGTATATACATTTTCCGGTGTTTATACGGTCACTAGCTCACCCTGGCTGAGTATGTGTGTGCATGCACGTGTAGGTTGAGCACTTGAGTGTGACCGTGTGTGTTCCGTCGTGTGCGCGGACATGGATGCATTAGGGCGTCGCGCGCATTTTTGCGTCCATGTGTATGTGTGACTGTTGCATACACGTAGGGGGAGTACGTGTAGGGGCCACTAAAGGAGCAGTCAAATCACACAGTAAGTTAGTCGGAAGAAGCAACCATCATTTCACTCTTCAATGACACGTACGCAATATAAAATGGTTGATATGGAGAGAAAAAGAAAACCACTATATATACACTAGCAGGAGCCTAAGCTACAAGCCTGCTTGCTTGGGTTGCTCTTTTCACAAGCATAGAACGACGGTGGCCACACCGCTGGTCACATATCCGGCCTGATCCCGCAGCTGGTGGAAGGGAACAATGTTCTGCGTAGACGCGGTCAACATCTGCGAGGCAAAAAATCCACAGTCGGTGCGTCCCAATCGGGGGTCACCGTGGTATGGGCTGATGCCGCGTCCCAACTGCCCTTCTAGCTACAGCCCGACGTCCGTTTCGAAAATATTAGTGCATGTCAACAAAAATTATACTATCGCTGTTCCGTTTCGAAAAAAAGCATATAAGCTGTTACTTCTTACCCAAAGGATCTTTATATCCAACAGACACAAAATATCCATTCGACTGTTTGAAATTACTTTCACTGCTGATCTGATGTCGAGGTAATTGCTGCATCGCCACCAAAAACCCACCATCTCTTAAGCTAAAGTAGACCGAGCTAACCCCTATATTAGCATATTACTAAGATAAACAGAAGGCACTGTAGAATCATTTAGGATGTGAGCTTGTCAATCTGAATGTGGAGGGACACCAGCTTAGCCCCGACCAGCAGCTTGGGCGGAACTGTGAAGAAGGTCATCTCCTGCACGGCGACGTCGCCGGGATCACTGCTGCTTGTCACCTCCATTTCCGCCTTGACGGCGTCGGTCCTGCCTTTGGGCTCTCCCGGCGGGCCGTTCGCCCACAGCTTGGCCACGTAGTGCGGCAGTGGGGACACCCCCGCTCTGATGCAGACGACCGACACGGCGATAGGCGCGCCGATGTCGAGCACGCCGCCGACCAAGAAAAATGCGCTGTCGTCCTCCTCCGCGAACAACAAGAGCCGTGGCTCCGACAGTGGCACTTGCAGCTGGAGCGCCTTGCCGTACTGGGTCCTGTGCACGGGCATGGGATGCACGGTGCTGATGTGGTGGGAGAGCACCGGCGGCGGGCCTTCGTAGCCGCAGACAGGCGCGGGGCATTTGCAGGGCGCGAGCGGACACACGCTCTGGTGATCGGCGAGCTTGTGGTAACTGACGTAGAGCCCATAGCCTTCGTGCGGGTACTCCACCCTCACCGATGAGAGGACGGCGTCCACAGTCGTGTTCTGCACGTCGAAGCCGCCGCCGCGCTCGCACTTCTAGCACTGCCGCTAGTTCTCGGGGCGCTTGACGCGGCAGACCGCGCAAGCCAGGTGCCCTCCCTTGCACTACACAAATCAATCGAACGACACATCAATCAAGAAACCCGCACCTTGCTCGATCAGCCGAACGGACGAGGTGTATTCGAACCTCATACACTGGAGGCTTCAAGGGGCGGAGGCACAAGGGGCAGTGGAGCAAGGTGAGGTCCATCAAGACCATAGAGAGCTCCATCCTTGGGTCCTATTCCGTCTGCATGATCTCGCCCTCCTCGTGCACAACCATCTCTCGCTCTATTAGGGTCGGGGCATTACAAAGCTTTACCATCACATATTCATACTACTTCAAGGTGCATTAAATCAACACATGCAAGTATCAAAAGGCGAGTCACGACATGCATGCATGCATGCGTTGTAATTAATGCATCGGTAAACGCAAATTATTGAAATATACCGAGTGCAGTGCTTTTATGTGTCGCGTCAACTCATACAAGATCGAGAAGTTTGATTATTGCAACGCCCTCTCGCCTTAACCACACCTGCCTTTGGCTGCATGACAGGTGGGCCACAGACCTGTTGGGCTCACCTGCTATAGACGCAAAGGTAGGAGCAGTAAGTCAATGAAGCTGCGTCCCTCCCTCGCCCATGAGCGTGGTGGCTGGCAGGACTAGGAGAAGCTTTCGTTCGCTACACGCTCTCCCTCCCGCACGCGGTGGACATGCAGCAGTTCAATCGGTGTCAGATGGCCAGAAGCATACTGTAGTACTCCTGCACTGCAGTAGTACTCCATCATTGTTCGACTTCCCGAAGAGGCGAAGAGCCAAGCGCAGTCCGGACGCTCGTGTGGCAGTTTCATGTGTAGAGTAGTCTAGGATAGCGTGTACCGTGCTTGTAAGCTTAAAATCGTTGGGGTCGGCTCCATGCTATATTTTTTTGATTAAAATAATCTTTTGGCCCTACCTGTCATCCTGGTGATTCTAGTTTGCACGCTCATCTGGTCAAGACAGGAATATATATTTTAATTTGTGGCGGGGTAAATGTTAGAGTTTGCAGCAAATGGAGTATTGTACACTGCGGGTCTTTCAGCCAAGTTTAGAGGCAACCATGTGGGGCCAGTGCTATGATGTGTTGCATCAACTCGTACAACGAGGAGAAGCTTGATTTTACTACTACACGCCTTCTCCCTCGCCCATGCACGCGGTGGCTCGCAGACGAGGACATGCTTTTGCTTATAGTACTACAACAAGCTATCCCTCCCACTCACGGTGGACGGACATGCAGCAGTGGATTCGATACTGTAGAAGTAGTAGTAGTAACATCATTGTTCATCTTCTCGAAGAGGCGAAGAGCCAAGTGCAACCCGAACGTGGCAATTGCAAACCTTGGAGCACGCATATAGCCAGGCTCTTGCATGAGACAAAATTGCTATGTGAGCCCACTATTGTAGTACTTGCTAGTATAGCCCTGTAAACCAGAAAGGAGTATTTGCCTTTCTAGAGATTTCAACAAGTGACTAGACTACACCGAGCCGGAGTACATATGGAGCAAAATGAGTGAATCTACACCGTAAATAAATGCGTAGTTCTCTCGTTTTCCTCTCGGCCTTGGTCGCGGTGCACAATATTGAGTATACTAGTACTATCATCTTGAAATTTACGAAGTCACCATAGGCACCTCATCGTCGACGGGAACGTCTCCTGACACGCGATAGACGCGAGCGGCAGTCGCCTCCATAGGTGCTTCAATGCCAAGGAGGGAGAGGGTAGCGGTTGGAAACGGAGGGAGTACAACGCATGCATGCATGCCGTGACTTCCCTTTTGATACTTGCATGTGTTGATTTGATGCACCTTCCCAAATTTTGACTATAAATTTAACAAACCAAATTTTCATGCATGTCACAAAAAATTACGGGGCTGTTTGGATTGTGACTATGTTTGTCTTATGTTGCCACATTATTTTTCCCACACTTGCCACACTTGCCTAACTTGAGTTGCTCAAATTGTTAGACACACTTTGGCTTGCCTAAGGAAATCTTGCCACACTTTTTGTGTCTATGACATGTGGGGTTCACTGCTAATAAAAAAAATCTTGTCTTAGGTGTGGCTAATAAAAAAGACTTATATTTAGGAACGGAGGGAGTAGAAAATATAAATAATAATGCATGTTGGGGCAACCCACGTTTCGAGTAATTTTAGCCGTGGGCTTGTTCACAATTTTTACGAGGGGGTGGTTGTTCATTTAATGGAGGGACTTGTACCAGACTTGAACGATACAAAGTGCGACCTGGCACACCATAACACCACTTGAAACAAGCGGGTAGCTATCTCAAAAAACAATCAAGAACTAAAAAAATGGCGACCTGGCACGTGGTACACAATTTCAAACGATTGTTTTGATGGAGTGAAAAAGGAAAACTACCCCACTACGTATATATAGGTCGGAGCCTCCGTGCTTTCCTGCTAGGGTTGCTCTATTCACACACTCTCATCCTCTCCAGATCTAAACAAGATAGGGGTGGTAACACTGTCTTTCTCCCTTCAAAAAACACTGTCTTTCTATCCTCACTGCTGGTTACAGATCCGGACGTATCCCCCTCCGCCGATGAAGGGCAGGAGGGGCAGCATTTAGGCCGTCATCGATAGCGAGGGAGGAGACCCACTGCCGGCCGCACCGTTATCTCTGGCCGAGCGCCGGTGTGGGAGGTCCTCCGATCCCTTCGTCGTTGCCCTAGTGTGGGCGGATCCGGCCTCCCGCCGCCCACCTATCCACATCCCGACGACCTTAAGGTGTATCTTCCTTCGAAACCGCCTTAGCTCTACTTCCCCAGCTCGCTACGTCGCTGCATGTGCATCATTTTCTACCTCTCAGCCCCTCTCGATCGGATGGTCCAACGTCACCTATTTTTTCTTCTTCTATTGTTAGAGGTAAAGCTACTTCTTGGAGTCGAATCTTGTACTTGGTTCAAACAAGAAATAAAAGTGAGGGTGGAGGAATTTAGTATGTAGTACATCGGACTTGGTACAAATAGGAAGGAAAGGGGTGAAAGTAGTACAGACTAGTCATCCAACAGGTCCCTTGGTCGAAAAGGGAAATATAGGGGTAACGCTGTACACAGTGGTATGACCAGGACTAGATTTGCTATCCACACATAGGAGTAGGTGGCTAGAGTGAACAAAAATGGGACCAACCCAGATATGTTTCTTGGATGTTTGTTTCTCGGGGCAACAAACTTTGAATCACCACTTTATGCCCCTGTTTAGGTACATGGTGCTGGACTGCTGGTGCACCCACTGTCCCATGCCCTTATACCAAATATTTAGTTGTTCTTAATCTAATGCCCCTGGTAAAAATGAAGCCATGCCATTGTTATAAGCCATGACAAGTTTAGCCAAATGTTTGTGCCTGTAATTGTTTGAGACTCTGACTGTTTCCTTTGTAGCTTTTTGTGCAAACAGGGATATCCATTTCACCTGGTTGCTGTTGTGACCTTTTGGTGCACTGCACAAAACTCTTCTTAAAAGAAGTGACTTTTGTGCTGTTTAACTGGAATGTCAGAATGGAACAGTTGGTTCATTTTGGTGGAACTGTACAAAGGGAGATCTGTGTTCCAATCCTCATCATCCATATTGGCACCATAACCTTCCTTTAGGTAAGAATGATATTTAATGCATGTGTTCATCTCTATTTTGCGACTTCCATGAGAAAATAATGCTATTTTTTTACTAGTACACTTGTACTCCCTCAGTGACAAAACCAATTCTGAAATAGAAGGCCAATCATGTACTTGGTTTCACCAACTGGTAAGGAGAATGAGAAACAGAGCATGAAGAGGAAGAAGAAGAAGAGTAAACAGTGCCAAGGCGATCTTGCTGAAGCCAGAGGCCTCAGTCGAGGCCATTCAAGGGCTCCGGCAACGACTACCTTACATGTGAGACAATCCTCCAGGGAGCCCTTCCACTTCTGCTGTCTCACTTAATTAATTAGGAGTACTTAAGTACCACTAATTTATTGCTGCATAATTTTCCTGTCGGAGTTAAACAAATCTTTAGTAGCACCCTATGCTGAATCATGTACGTGTGTATGTTTGTCTATGGAGGTGACTCATATGGTGGAGCAGGGAGGGAATGCTAACTTTACCCATTAAAATAATGAGGGTGCTTCTATTTGTTATTGTATGTTTCATCAACTAGTCCCACTATTACAGTAATCTCACTCTCTCAATATATGTGCCAACAGGGATGCTCGATTTTGGTGGAACTGCACAAAAACTTTGGGTGCTTCATTGCCTCGACAGCTTCCTTCCTTTCCTGTTAGTCGCTAATCTCGGCTTGCATTCTTCCTTTGCTGTCAGTCGCTTGGCTTATCTCGGCTTCCAGTCAAAGGAAATAGTAATTGATATGCTACCTCACACAGGTTGGTACTGGTCTTTATCCTGATTATTGTGCTTGTCATATGTATTGGTAATTTGGTATTGTGCTACTGTTTGCCGATTTCATAAAGGAGTAACTTGGAGCCTGAACTCGCAGGCAAATCATTACATCGGGTGATTTCAGTAGAACTGCACAAAAAGATCAGATGGACAGGTACTTATGCTGCTGCTATGTACTCCAAAGTTCACTCAGACAAGCATCGATGTTGACAAGAAGAAGTGCCTATATTCATTCGAGTATCAACCGGCGTCAACCAATTGTCAAACTCCAAGTATTAGGAGAGTGAACGCCAAAAATATTGCTTGGCGCATAGCCCAGAAAAACGCAGTCCAGTCTTTGGTCCCAACTTGTGCCTTTTGGTTATCGGCACATATGGTAGCGAACTGTATGGCATTGGAGTCTAAAGATTCCAGACAAGTGGTTGACGCGTATATTCATCTGGCACTTAATCAGTCTGCACGCCAGGGATGCTCCATTTCAGTTGAACATGCACAAAAACTTTGGGTGGTTCATTTTCTCAACAGCCTCCTTTCTCGTCTGCAATGTAGAATTTTGGCGAGATACAGGACCAAGATGAGCCAGTAAACTAGGTTGGATGGAAAGTAGTGGCCCAAGTGCTCAACCTCCCTCGGCACGAGGCCACTATTTGAGGATAAACCTATAAGCAAAGTTCCAGATTATCTGTGATGCCTCTTATGTACTTGAAAGAATTACTCGTACAAGCAATCTTATTTTACAGCAAGAAAGTACCTCCGACTGAACACGAGGATAAACCTACAAGCAAAGTTCAGATTGTCTGTGCTGCCTCTTATGTACTCAAAGTTTACTCGTACAAGCATTAATTTTAGCAAGAAGTACCTCCGACTGAACACCATTTACCAGTCTGTACCCTAGGTAATTAAAGTTCGTCCATGGATCATATTGGCTGTGATCTCAATCATTTGGATGCATAAACATACTGAACATGTGTATATCTGAATCTTTTTGTGAATTATCTATGAATATTGTTGTGTGATCTATCAATCATTTGGATCCATAGACATGCTGAACTTGTGTATATATGAATCTTTTGAGTTGTTGATAGTGAATGTTGGCTATGAATATGAACGTGTCCTGTGAACCTGAGTTTGACACGAATGTTTACCTTCTCTGTTGTGCTTGTGTGTGAACTTGTTAGTATGCCTACTATGGGGTATGTGACGTGTGGGTGTCAACCGCACACCTTCTTCCCGAGAAGAATTGCACCTGCTTTGTTAGGGTAGCAATGGCGCATCAGCTCTTTTTAACCTTTTTGCTCTGTCTTGCCCCCTCCCCCGCTCAATCCCTGCCGTAATGTTTTTGGCCTCAAAACAAACATAGTACTGCGTTGTTTTTGGGGCTTGATGAAAAATCGACTGCTGGTTTTTGTAGGTTGTCCTGCCCAGCAAATGGGCTGCTGGCCAACACGGACTGGGAGGCTAAAAATACAAGTTGTATGGTGCAGAGGCAAGTAAAAAAATGCCATCGAGAGCCATCCACTAAAGAAAAAAATCGCTGCTGATGTGCTTCTTCAGTCGTGCCGCCGGCCCCCTCTTTAATCCAGTTCGCTCGGGGATCTGGTATCATTTTTTTCCAGAGGGCGAACAAGTATCAGCTAGGCCTAGGTTTTGTATTTTAACATGCGTAGCCCACGACATACGGTGACAGTGGTTTCAACTTATTTTTTGAGGTCCATACCGGCCTATGGGCTTTTTCTTAAAGATCGGCAGCCCAATGTATTTTTTAACCACATTATATATATTTATACTATTACTATTATCATATATTTTATAGAGACTTATATATACATTATAAAAACATCCCACGTGTTATTAACTTATAAAAGTAAATGTTTAACAGAAGTTGGCAAGGAAAATCCTGGTTGTTTTTGACTCACAGGCGAGGAAAATCCTGGTGATTGCGTACAAAAGCTTGCGAAGATTTTAAGGACCAATGTAATAATAACGCGCTCATTTTTATTTTGAGCAATAACTCGCTAATTTGTTAATTATGTATATAAAAAATGTGCCTCTTCGGTATATTTTTTGATATTAATTGCTCCTTCTAACATACCATTGTATATATAACGAGCCCAGCTAATTCGTGTATTTGAAGGAAGTGCAAATGGGCTAGGATTTCTTAGATAATATAAATGGGCCGCATTGATGCGAAAATATTTGTTCATCCAGCCCAACAAATGGACTGTACATTCTAGAAAACATGGGTTAAATATATGCCACATTTTTGTAGGCTGACATGTGGGCCAATAGGTCGAAGCCTACGCAGGGCGTTGTCAACTTGGTCGGCATGCACCTTCAATCTCTCGTCTTCTTCCTCGAGTGTCGCCGGGACCGCCTGGTCTGGCCTGCGGCGGCTAGCGGCTCTGCTTAGCACGCATCACGGTGAAGCGCTACCCCAGCGCCGGCCAGGCTATCCCTCCACCCCTCCTGTAACATCCCAAAATTCTAAATTTTGGAATGTTATAATAAACAGATAGATTGGATTGATTGTTTGATTGATTGAGTGAAATTGAGTGGAATTCGAAACTTTTTGAAAGTTAAATGAGAGGGAATAAAAGGACTTTCCCAAACTTTCATTTTTGCTGTTATGATCTCCATGAATTCAAATTCTTTTCACCACAAAACCCTGTAGAGAAGATGACATGACTTCTTCCATTTATTTAAATGACAAGGGGTGTTGAAAATAATTGAATTTCATCTGAGAATATTTCCAATTCTGAAACTTTATGCAACTCAATGATTTTCACGAGTGAAGATAAAATGACTTCTTCAAAACATATGAAATATGAGTTGGGAGTTTCAAAGGATCAAATTCAAGTCCTTTTGGAAATTATTTTAATTTGGAGTTATTTGGGTTTTATTCAAATTATTTTTCTCCAAAAATAAAATATAAAGAAATTAGGATAACATGATTCCCTACAACAAAAAATTGGAGAGAAATAAATTTGAAATCATTTTGGTATTTTTAAATTGATTTTTATTGGATTTTATTAAGGCAGTAGCACCGTTTGATTTATTTGAATTTGTGTGGTCTTTATTTGACTTTACAAAAATGTTCATGTTGTAGAAAATCTTTTTCTGAAAATTTTGATATATAATATGCCTATATAAAAGTTTAATTTATTTCTTTATCCGGTTTTCCTTCTGTTTCAATTTAAAAACAAAAACTGTACATGCGGCCCATAGTTATTTACCGCCCACAAGCGTAGCATAGTGGCGGCGGGCGCCTCATTTGTTTTTTCCCTCTCCTAAATGGGCCAGGCCCAGCCATCCTTTTTATTTTTTTACTTAGGCCGATTTTTGTTAAGGAAAAAAAACTGCAGTGTACGTGCGCGCAGCCGGCCCGTGGTGCTTTTAGCCGATGCGTTCCCCGTTTATTTTATTTGTTCATCTACGTTTAGTCCCACATTGCCTAGCCTTTAACCCCTAAACCTCTTTTCCATCTATAAATATAGACCCATAGAGCCTCCAAAAATTATCCATTGCGGGTTAAATCAATATTTTGGTTTGACTAGCTAAAAATATATTTCTCCTCTCCGGCGGGACTTTGGAAGTTGTCTCCTCACTCCGAAGTCGTCTTTTAAGTATATTTATTCGTTCTCTGTATTTATGCGTTAGACCTATTTTTTTTAGCCATAGCTATTTTTCTTCTGCAAAACAGCTTGGCCCTGATTTTTCAAATAGCCATAACTTTTTACTCGTTCATCCAAATTAGATGAAACCAGCGCCTATAGTTTCGTCTTGTTTTCACCTATCCAGTTAACCTGTCACGTCAAATTTTTGAAATTTTCAAATTTCGAAATTTGTTTCATAGTCAAATTTCTTTTGATCATATCTTTTTATCCGTACCTCCGTTTTCGATGAAACCAACGCCCACTTTTTCGTTATGATTCCCTCTATCCAGTAATACAACTTAAACATGTTTTTGAAAGTTTTAAAATTTAATTTCAAACAGATTTGTATTTGAATCTTCTTTTGAACATAACTTGAGTTTTATAACTCCGTTTGAGTTGATTTTTTTTGCAAAGCGAAGCTCTTGACCTAAACTTTCTGATAAGGCCAAATTCACATAATTTTGGTGCTGTTAGAAATTATTTTATGTTGCAAGAGTTATTTGCTTGGTTTTGAAGTTTTCCGAATTGTTTTCTTCGATCTTTCTGATCTTGAGTGATTGCTTATGTATGGTTGCTACTGCTTGCTTACGATAGATTGACCGGAGTGTGACGAGTAGTTCTATCAAGAGTTTTGAGTGCGAATCATCTTCATCAACATTGCAGGCAAGTTCACACTTTGATCATATCCCTTTCATACCCAGTTTTTATGCATTAGATTCAACCCTCAAACATTGCATGGTTAGGACCTAATTAAATTATGGGTATTGGGAAGTAGTTGAGGTAGTACCTATTACCTGTTTTATTATCAAACCCTTGGGAGTTACTTCTACATTTGCTTATATTGCTATGCTATGCTCGTAGACGTGGATTGGGTTTGAGTGAATTTTCCATGACAGATGTGAGATTGTTAATTTAATGGTTTACTTAAGGTGGCAACTTAAACACACATCTGGCTGGATTGAGGTACCTGGGTATTCCAGGATTGCCTGTTTTTCTTTTGGACCGCCACCCAGGTTCAAAGGGATCATGAGATTATTCATGCTAGAAACTTCCGTGTGCAGCCACAAGCTATTATGGGCTCTAGCATAGTTGATTAAGTCGTGTGAACTCTTACAGTGGTAGACTAGCAGATGTAGGGGATGTAGGTGTACCGGTCTACCCATCGTAAGGTGCTAACGCTTCTGAAAGACTGTGTCTCGGTCATCCGTTTCTCAAACACCTTGTAGTGCGAGAAATCCAACGGAGGAGATCGAGTCTTGTGGGGAAAAGTGCACAAACCTCTGCAGAGTGTATAAACTAATCATGATTAGCCGTGTCCCCGGTTATGGACATCTTGAGTATCTAGTTCTTGGATTATCCCGTTGATCTCATCATGTTACTTTAATTAATATTGTTGGGTTAATGATGATACTTAATTGGGATTGAGATGCTGTCAACCATCTCAATGTTTCACAACCACCATGATAGTTAAATAAAATTTATTCCTTTGCAGTAGGGAAAAACTGGCTTTTCGCAAAAACATTATAACCATAGAGCTTTTCCACCAGCCATATATGCATGTAGTGATAGCCTTTGTTCATCATTTCTCTATGGTGTGAATTTCCAGTACATTCAATGTACTGACCCGTTTTCGGGCTGCAGCGTTTCATGTTGCAGGATTCTTACGACGAGTAAGTGATACGTTAGGGTTACGATTTCTACACTCAACTTTGCCGTTGGTGTTGATGGGAATCCACAACCTTGTTACTTCCGCTATTTGGATTGAGGTAATAGTATTTACGTTACTTTATACATGTGATTTACCTCTGTTATAAATCCTCGAGTACTGTGTGTGTCAGCATACCGATCCAGGGATGACACTTAAGCAAAGAGACTTGATCCATTCGGGTCGGGTCGCTACACCTCCACACCTCTTGTTATTCTCCAGCGACTGCAGCCCCACGCCGCAACAGAACCAGTTATAACCCTTCTCCTCCACTCAATCTACGACTCCACTGCCGCGTCTTCCCATCTCCGAGTCGTTCCCGTCCGGGGCCTCGCCGTCGTCCACCGCCTCGCTATGCTCGATGCGGCGTGGTCAACAAACGAGAGTCATCGGAAGAGGACTGTACGTGGAGAGCCTGACGGCTGGGACGCACGAGGTCCATGGTCGCACGCAAGGAAAGTTCCTCCTTATTAAGCTGAAAAAAATTCCTCCACCTGACAACTAGGACCCACCGGCTGTATCTTCGCACAGAAGGAAGTGCCTCCTTGTTATGCGAAAAAAATTGTTCCTCCCATTGACAGCTGGGACCTGTCAGATTTGGTGGCTGACTTGTGGGCCTATTAAGCGCGCGTGTATGCAGGGCTTTGTCAACTTAATCAACAAATGATTCTAGCAGCTGGACCGTTGGATGTTAATCCAACAGCCGTGCTCCTTCTTCAACCTCTATTCTTGCTCCTATCTGCCATGGGCGGCACCGCGGCTGTGCTGCCGCGCACCCGAACCAGTCAAGTTTCCCACTCCTCTCCATCTGCGACTCCACTGCCCCGTCTTCCCCATCTCCGGGTCGTTCCAGTCTGGGGCCTCGCCGTCGTCCACCGGCCTTTGGTGCGCTCAGCACGGTGTGGTCAACGTGGTCAACAACCGAGAGTCATTGGAAGATGACTGTACGTGAGAGGCTGACAGTGGGGACGCACCACGCCCATGGACGCATGCATGCAACGGAACGCGGTGTGGTCAACGTGGTCAAGAAACGACTTCCATCGGAAGTGTACTATACGTGGAGAGGCCGACAGCTGGGTCCACTGCCGCGGCAAGGAAGTGCCTACTTATTACACGGAAAATAATGATTCCTCCACCTAATAGCAGGGACCCACCGGACAGGCCACCGTATTTTGCGAGAAAAACATTTCCCCCTGGCTGTTGGGACCCACCGGACAAGCCACCGTATTTTGTGAAAAAAATGTTCCCCCCGCTGTCAGCTCGGACCCACCGGAAGTGCCTCCTTATTACGCAGAAAAAAATGAATACTCCCCCTGCTAGCTGGGACCCACCTTGGTGGGAGGCTAACTTGTGGGCCTACTAAGTTGACGGGGACGGAGGGCTTTGTCAACTTAGTCAATATGAACGATTCTAGATCCAGTGACGTTACGATGTCCATCCAACGGCCGTAGTGCTTCTTCAACCGCTGGTCATGTTGCTCCAGCCGCGTGCTACCTCTTGAGCACTGCGTTGGTTTTCCCTTGAAGACAAAAGGGTGATGCAACAAAGTAGCGTAAGTAGTTCCCTCAGTTTTTGAGAACCAAGGTATAAATCCAGTAGGAGGCTACGCTCGAGTCCCTTGCACCTACACAAACAAATAAGAACCTCGCAACCAATGCGATAAAGGGGTTGTCAATCCCTTCACGGTCACTTACGAGAGTGAGATCTGATAGATATGATAAGATAATATTTTTGGTATGTTGTGATAAAGAGAAATAAAGATGCAAAGTAAAATAAAAGGCAATAGAAATAGCTAAGTGTTGGAAGATTAATATGATGGAAAATAGACACCGGGGCCATAGGTTTCACTAGTGGCTTCTCTCAAGAGCATAAGTATTTACGGTGGGTGAACAAATTACTGTTGAGCAATTGACAGAATTGAGCATAGTTATGAGAATATCTAGGTATGATCATGTATATAGGCATCACGTCCGAGACAAGTAGACCGACTCCTGCCTGCATCTACTACTATTACTCCACACATCGACCGCTATCCAGCATGCATCTAGAGTATTAAGTTCATAAGAACAGAGTAACGCTTTAAGCAAGATGACATGATGTAGAGGGATAAACTCATGAAATATGATATAACCCCATCTTGTTATTCTCGATGGCAGCAATACAATACGTGCCTTGCTGCCCCTGCTGTCACTGGGAAAGGACACCGCAAGATTGAACCCAAAGCTAAGCACTTCTCCCATTGCAAGAAAGATCAATCTAGTAGGCCAAACCAAACTGATAATTCGAAGAGACTTGCAAAGATAACCAATCATACATAAAAGAATTCAGAGGAGATTCAAATATTGTTCATAGATAATCTTGATCATAAACCAACAATCCATCGGATCTCGACAAACACACCGCAAAAGAAGATTACATTGAATAGATCTCCAAGAGAATTGAGGAGAACTTTGTATTGAGATCCAAAGAGAGAGAAGAAGCCATCTAGCTAATAAATATGGACCCGAAGGTCTGAGGTAAACTACTCACACATCATCGGAGAGGCTATGGTGTTGATGTAGAAGCCCTCCATGATCAATGCCCCCTCCGGCAGGACCCAGAAAAGGCCCCAAGATGGGATCTCACGGGTACAGAAGGTTGCGGTGGTGGAACTAGGTTTTCGTGGATGCCTCTGATGGTTTGGGGTACGTAGGTATATATAGGAGGAAGAAGTAGGTCGGTGGAGCCACGAGGGGCCCACGAGGGTGGAGGGCGCCTGGGGGGGGGGGGTAGGCGCCCCCCCTACCTCGTGGCCTCCTCGTCTGTTACTTGACGTCCACTCCAAGTCCTCTGGATCCCGTTTGTTCCAAAAATCACGTTCCCGAAGGTTTCATTCCGTTTGGACTCCGTTTGATATTCTTTTTCCGCGAAACTCTGAAATAGGCAAAAAACAGCAATTTGGGATGGGCCTCCGGTTAATAGGTTAGTCCCAAAAATAATATAGAAGTGTATAAATAAGCCCATTAAACATCCAAAACAGAATATATATAATAGCATGGAACAATCGAAAATTGTAGATACGTTGGAGACGTATCACCGCCCAAACCAACGCTGGTCGTGCCGCGTTCTCCTGCCTCCCATGGCCAACTGTGATGCCACGGAGGCCTCACCGCCCCCTACTACTCCGACCGCTGGCCAGGCCATCCCTCTACTCACCCACACCCCCTGTTATTCTGCGGCGACAGCAGCCTCACACCGCAGCCGAACCAGTGAACCCTCGTACTCCTCTCCGCGCGGGCTTCCACTGCCGCGTCTTCCCCGGCTCCGCGTCATCCCCTTCCTAGGCCTCGGCGTCGTCCACCGCCCTGGACCCCTGGTACTCTCGCGCGACGTGGTCAACGTGGTCAAGGAATGGCTTCCATCGGACATGGACTGTACATGGAGTGGCTGACAGCTGGGTCCACGGCCGCAGCAAGGAAGTGCCTCCTTATTACGCGCAAAATAATTATTCCTCCACCTGACAGCGGGGACCCAACGGACGGGCCAGTGTATTTCGCGAAAAAAAACATTCCCCCCTGACTGCTGGGACCCACCAGCTACATCTTCGCACGCAACGAAGTGCGTACGGGCAAAAAAAAACGATTCGCCCCCTGACTATTGGGACCCACCAGCTACATCTTCGCATGCAAGGAAGTGCCTGATAGTCGGGACCCACCTGGTCGAAGCGTACGTAGCATTGTCATTCTGGTCGCGAACGTGTACATACATACTGGTCGATGTAGAGGCGCGCACGTGCCGTAGTAGAGGCGCACACGTAGCATGTACACGTACATACAGCGGCCAGGGTGCAAGAAAGAAAATACGGCCACGTACGTACATACGGGCGGGGTCTCGAACGCCTACTCGCGCGTACGTACGGCCAGGGCTCGTGTACATGGCTGGGTCGAAACGGAGAAACAACGTCGTCGTCGTGTTCATGGGGAGCCAACCGGCTGGGTCGGAACGGAATGTGCCGTCGTGTTCATCGGGAGGGCTTGGACGGAACAGCCGATGGAAACGAGGCCTGGCGTACCGCAGAACAGAGGAAACAACCTTGTGTTCGACCGGCCACGTTCGAAACAGGATCCTGTTCATCAGGAGGGGTCTGGCGTACTGCAAAACGAAGGAAACGGACCTCCTACGGTCAAAACGGGGGTCCTGTTGATCTGGAGGGGTGTGGCGTACCGCAAAACGGAGGAAGCGGACTTGTGTTGGAGCGCTATGGTCGAAACGGGGGTTGTATTCATCGGGAGGAGTGTGGCGTACCGCAAAACGGGACTCCACGGGATACTGTTCATCCCCACCGTCAACCCCCTCCAGCCTCCACGGGCTACTGTTCATCCACCGTCGACCTCCTCCAGCCTCCACCTGCGACTGTTCATCCACGGGCTCCTGTTCATCCAGCCTCCACCGGCTACTCTTCAACCAGCCCTCTCCACGGGCTCCTATTCAACCACCCCTCCACGGGCTACTGTTCATCCAGCCCTCCACCATCTACTGTTCATCCAGCCCTCCACGGGGTAGTCATGTTCATCTAGCCCTCCACGGGGTCCTGTTCATCCAGCCCCAACCGGCTCGATCGATCGGGGTCCTGTTCATCCAGAGGCAACACCACGGGGTCCTGTTCATCCACCCCCACCGGGAACTGTTCATCCAAACCCCCCCAACAACGCTCACTGTTCATCCAGAGGCAGCATCGATCGGCTTCAGTTAGCAGCAGTAGCGAAGCAATCGCTCGATCGGGTTCAGTTAACAGCCATCGATCGATCGCTCGGGTTCAGTAACGCGTAGCCTGCAGTGCAATCGCTCGGGTTCAGTTAGAGCCCAACGCCTCGCACCCACGCGCGTGCGTGTATGAGAGAAACACGCATCGCTCGGCCCCGACCACCCACCGTAACCGGGAACACCCCGATATTTTCCTCGCCCTCGCTTCTACACCGGTTTTTTCCGTCATGGACGGCCCAAAGAGTGTCATGCAGTTGCGTCTCCGGCCCGCCCAGGACGAAAAGCCCATTTTCTGTCATGATTTTTTGTCATAGAAGTAGGAGCCCACCACATCTATGATGATACCGGGTTTTGTCACAATTATCGTCATAGAAGTGTCATAAGTATGACAGAAAAAAAAATTGTTCGGCTCAAAATGTCACGGATGTGTCTTTTTTTTGTAGTGGTGCTTGGATCGGTTGGATCGCGAAGACGTTCGACTACATCAACCGCGTTGTCACAACGCTTCTTCTTTCGGTCTACGAGGGTACGTGGACAACACTCTCCCCTCTCGTTGCTATGCATCACCATGATCTTGCGTGTGCGTAGGAATATTTTTGAAATTACTACGTTCCCCAACACCTTGGGCCTTGTCCAGCGAGCCACCAGGTGCTCTTCGCGGCGCAGAACGCTGCCCCTACAGCGGCTACGGTGCCGCGCCCGCGCCCGCCTACGGGGCCGCACCCTCCTATGGCGCCGCCACCGCGCCGGCCTATGGAGGGTTTTACCCACCTCAGGTGTTGCCGCCGTGGGACCCGGCCCTTCTCGCTGCTCTGCACTCCGCCCCGTCATCGAGTTCCTACGGTGGCGGCGGTGACTGGTACATGGACTCAGGCGCCACCGCTCACATGACTGCTCATCCCGGTAACCTCACGTCCGCCACTCATGTTCATACTCCCACTCGCATCACCGTTGGTAACGGTTCCTCCCTACCCATTACACATGTCAGTCATATGTCATTTCCTTCCACTTCTACTCCCGTTAACATGTCTAATGTTCTTGTGTCTCCTGACTTAGTTACCAATCTTGTTTCTGTTCGTCGCCATGCTCGTGAGAACCCTATCACTGTTGAATTTGACGATATCGGCTTTTCTGTGAAGGACGCCCGTACATGGATGGTACTCCACCGATGTGACAGCCCGGACGAGCTCTACCGGTGCATCCCTCCGGCGGCACCACCACCTGTCCCGCCGCCCTCGCCGCTAGTGTTGATCTTTGTCACGCCAGCCTCGGTCATCCCAAATCCACCGTTATGCGTCAGATTCTTAAGACTTTCTCTTTCTCGTCTAATAAGGTTGACGACCACACTTGTGAGGCCTGCCGTCTTGGCAAGCACGTTCGTCTCCCCTTTAGCGAGTCTACAAACATTTCCACTTTTCCGTTTCAGTTATTGCATCGTGATGTTTGGACGTCCCCGCTTGCGAGAAACACGGGCTACTTATACTATTTGGTGATATTGGATGATTTTTGTCATTATGTGTGGACATTCCCTCTCCGTCGCAAGTCCGACGCTCTTGCCACACTCACAACCTTTTATTCATATGTCACCACACAATTCGGTCGTCCTATTCTTGCCTTGCAAAGTGACAACGGAAAAGAGTTTGACAACGTCGCCGTCCGCAATCTCCTTGCATCCCACGACACCATCTTTCGACTCACTTGCCCCTACACATCACAGCAGAATGGTCGCGCCAAGTGTGTCATCCGCACTCTTAATGACTGTGTGGCACGTTGCTCTTCCACTCCTACGTGCCTTCTCGGTTCTGGCCGGACGCGCTCGCGACCGCCAGCCTCCTCATAACATTCGCCCGTGTCGTCCACGCTGGAACTACACCCCTCACCAGCTCCTCTTCGGTGCGGTTCCATCCTATGATGGTCTTCACATTTTCGGGTGTCTCTGTTATCCTAGCACCGCGTCCACTGCTCCTCACAAACTCGCTCCCCGGTCGCTTCCTTGCATCTTCCTTGGTTATCCTCCCAACACCAAAGGTTACCGATGCTATGATCCAGTGTCCCACCGCGTTTTCACTTTGCGGCATGTGTACTTTGATGAGCTCGTGTTCCCGTTTCAGCAGGTACCGTCACCCTCGGCATCTCCCGCGGTGCGGTTCGCCCCTGCCTCAACCTCTAGCGAACCGCCCAGCCGCGCACCGGGCTCGGCCCCGCCCGCGCTCCCCGCGCCGGCCACCCCCATCGCCGCGGCCCCCCGGCCACCCCCGCTGTCGCGGCCCCCGCCGCCGTGGCCCCTCGGCGGCCCCCGTCGTCGTGGCCCCCTCGGCTGCCCCTGGAGCCGCCGCCGAGGCCGCACCTCTCACCGGTGTGGTCACTCGGGCTCGGACTGGGACATTTCGTCCTAGCACGCGCTACATGTCTGACGAGTACGCGTGTGCTGCGTCTACCTCGGCTCCGTCTCCGCTCCCCACCTCCGCTCATGCAGCCCTTCGGGATCCGAACTGGCTAGTTGCGATGCGGGAGGAGTTTGATGCCTTGCAGCGCAACCGTACTTGGCAGATTGTCCCGTGGCCTCCCTGTGCCAATTTCATCACTGGCAAGTGGGTCTTCCGCCACAAGACTCGCCCCGATGGCTCTCTCGAGCGTTACAAGGCGCGTTGGGTGGTGTGCGGCTTCCGCCAGTGTGCCGACGTGGACTTCACCGACACCTTCGCCCCGGTTGTCAAACCGGGCACGATTCACGCTGTCCTCCAGCTTGTTGTTTCTCGCGCCTGGCCAGTTCACCAGCTCGATGTGTCCAATGCTTTCTTGCATGGCCATCTCGACGAGCAGGTGTTTTGTCAGCAACCTACTGGTTTTGTCGACACCGACTATCCAGACCACGTGTGCTTGCTCTCCCGTTCTCTTTACGGGTTGAAGCAGGCGCCTCGGGCCTGGTACCAGTGGATCGCAGCCTTCCTTCAGCAGCAGGGTTTCCAGTCCACACGGTCCGATGCCTCCCTGTTTGTTTATCACCAGGGCACCGCCACTGCGTACCACCTCCTGTACGTCGACGACATCATCCTGACTGCATCCTCGCCAACCCTCCTTCAGCAGATCACAGCTTGCCTTGGCACCGAGTTTGCCCTCAAGGACTTGGGGGCCCTCCCCTACTTCCTCGACATCGAGGTTGTGCGCCGGGCCACTAGCATCTTTCTGCACCAGCAGAAGTATGCCTACGAGCTTCTGGAGAGAGCGGGCATGCTTAACTGCAAGCCTGCTCCTACGCTTGTCGACACGAAGGCTAAGGTGTCCGCCGTCGAGGGTTCTCCGGCGTCTAACGCTCCCTTCTAACGCTCCATCGTCGGTGCTCTTCAGTGCCTCACGCTAACGCGCCCGGACATTCAGCGCGCTGTCTAGCAGGTGTGCCTTCATATGCATGCTCCTCGTGATACTCATTGGGCTCTGGTGAAACGTGTTCGTCGGTACATATGTGGCACCACAGCTCTGGGTGTCACCCTGACGACATCACCTGACACCAGCCTTGTCGCCTACTCCAATGACGACTGGGTTGGGTGTCCCGACACTCGACGCTCCACTTCCGGCTACTGCGTCTACCTAGGGCCCTCTCTGATTTCGTGGTCATCTAAACGACAACCCACGATCTCACGATCGAGCGCTGAGGCTCAGTACAGGGTGCTGGCCAACGCCGTCGCGGAGTGCTCTTGGCTACGACAGCTACTTCAAGAGTTGCTATGTGAGGTTACCAAGGCTATGCTTGTCTACTGTGATACCGTCTCCGCGGTGTACCTTGTTGCCAACCCTGTCCATCACCGATGGACAAAGCATATTGATCTCGACATTCACTTCGTCAGGGAGCACATCACACTTGGTCATGTTCGAGTTCTACATGTGCCCACCGATCAGCAGTTCGCCAATGTCATGACGAAGGGACTACCCACCTCGACGTTCGAGGGCTTTCAGTCCAGTCTCTGCGTCACCGGCGATGCTTCGACTGTGTGTGTGTGGGGGGGTGTTGAACATGTGTACATGTACGTAGGTCTGGGTTTCGTATGCAGTACCTGTAGTGTCAGTCTCTCTCTGTATGTACGTGTATCTTAGGAGACATGATACTGGTCGCACCCCTTGTACCTATATATATGTGCCTAGTGCACGATCAATGAGATATCGATGCACCAAATCATTCGCTACAGCAAGGTTAATATTTTGGAGATGCCAAGCGCAAGGTTTATAGGAGAACGAGTAGTAGTAGTACTAGTAATACGTACCAGTGGTACGTACTGTATGAGGAAGAAGGCAACAAGATGTATATTTTGCGTGACAGTCTCTTCTTACAGGAGGTGCTAGACCTAGTGGACCTAATTGTTGCAATGGGAGTACTCCCTATCATAGATGGCACGATTGAGAGTGGTGGGCAGCGGCATAATTCGGAGCTGCTTAGTCTTAAACCCCATGAAGAAGTCCATCGAAAGGAATAGCCATCCTCTACACGTGCTCCTATGTAAAATGAGTAAATGAGACAAAAAGAGAAAGAGACAAAGTAAAAAAATCACCAGCCTTTGATCCAGCCCTATTGTATCAGTGAATGATATTTCTACGTTGTGATTGACATGGCTATATTATTAACCATGCTACGGAGGTAGAAGCGGTTTTTTATTTATTTGCGGAGGTAGCTGCGGATGGTTATTCAACGAGGAGTGAAACTATGGCTGCTTCCTCGGTCAAACATAGAGAAAGGTGGGCCTCGTGATTTGACGGCTTATTAGTCATTATTACAGCCTATACTCTTTGCCCATATATAATAACCGCGTGGTACAGTAGTGAGCTATACTTTTAATAACCATGCTTGAAGAGAAGAGGTGCACGCACCCACGCACGTAGTACTAGTAGCACTCTTTGCATCTTTTGCATCTTCCTCAACCACACACGTGACACGGTGGAGCTCATTTCTGTAAGATGATGTAGCCTGATGTCTACTACGCAACCTTCTTCTTGTAGACGTTGTTGGGCCTCCAAGTGCAGAGGTTTGTAGGACAGTAGCAAATTTTCCTCAAGTGGATTACCTAAGGTTTATCAATCCTAGGGAGGTGTAGGTTGATGGGTCTCTCTCAAACAACCCTGCAACTAAATAACAAAGAGTCTCTTGTGTCCCCAACAAACCCAATACAATGGTAAATTGTATAGGTGCACTAGTTCGGCGAAGAGATGGTAATAAAAGTGCAATATGGATGGTAGATATAGGTTTTGTAATCTGAAAATATAAAAACAGCAAGGTAGCAAGTGATAAAAGTGAGCGTAAACGGTATTGCAATGCTAGGAAACAAGGCCTAGGGTTCATACTTTCACTAGTGCAAGTTCTCTCAACAATAATAACATAATTGGATCACATAACTATCCCTCAACATGCAACAAATAGTCACTCCAAAGTCACTAATAGCGGAGAACAAACGAAGAGATTATGGTAGGGTACGAAAGCACCTCAAAGTTATCCTTTCTGATCGATCTATTCAAGAGTCCATAGTAAAATAACTCGAAGCTATTCTTTCCGTTCAATCTATCAGAGAGTTCGTACTAGAATAACACCTTAAGACACAAATCAACCAAACCCTAATGTCACCTAGATACTCCAATGTCACCTCGAGTATCCACGGGTATGATTATACGATATGCATCACACAATCTCATATTCATCTATTCAAACCAACACAAAGTACTTCAAAGAGTGCCCCAAAGTTTCTACCGGAGAGTCAAGACGAAAACGTGTGCCAACCCCTATGCATAAGTTCACGAGTTTACGGAACTCGCAAGTTGATCACCAAAACATACATCAAGTAGATCACGTGAATATCCCATTGTCACCACAGATAAGCACATGCAAGACATACATCAAGTCTTCTCAAATCCTTAAAGACTCAATCCGATAAGATAACTTCAAAGGGAAAACTCAATCCATTACAAGAGAGTAGAGGGGGAGAAACATCATAAGATCCAACTATAATAGCAAAGCTCGCGATACATCAAGATCGTCCCAAATCAAGAACACGAGAGAGAGAGGGAGAGAGAGAGAGATCAAACACATAGCTACTGGTACATACCCTCAGCCCCGAGCGTGAACTACTCCCTCCTCATCATGGAGAGCGCCGGGATGATGAAGATGGCCACCGGTGAGGGATCCCCCCTCCGGCAGGGTGCCGGAACGGGTCTAGATTGGTTTTCGGTGGCTACAGAGGCTTGCGCCGGCGGAACTCCCGATCTATTCTGTTCCTCGATGTTTTTAGGGTATATGGATATATATAGGCGAAAGAAGTCGGTCAGGGGAGCCACGAGGGGCCCACGAGGGTGGGGGCGTGCCCAGGGGGTAGGGCACGCCTCCCTGCCTCGTGGCTTCCTCGAAGCTTCCCTGACGTCTACTCCAAGTCTCCTGGGTTGCTTCCGTTCCAAAAATAACTCTCCCGAAGGTTTCATTCCGTTTGGAGTCCGTTTGATATTCCTTTTCTTCGAAACATTGAAATAGGCAAGAAAACAACATTTTGGGCTGGGCCTCCAGTTAATAGGTTAGTCCCAAAAATAATATAAAAGTGTATAATAAAGCCCATTAAACATCCAAAACAGAATATATATAATAGCATGAATACTTCATAAATTATATATACGTTCGAGACGTATCAGCATCCCCAAGCTTAATTCCTGCCCGTCCTCGAGTAGGTAAATGATAAAATAAATAATTTATGAAGTGTGAATGGTAGCAGGTGCACAAGTTTGATCAATGATAATTTCAATCACCTTTTCTAGCATCATTATATGTCATAACAGTAGCTCATATCATAAAGCTTCTCATGATCAAGTAACAAGCTATTCACATGTTAAAGCATAGATCATAAACTTTCTTGAAAACTAACAAACAGTTCTCAGTCATCAAACAATTGCAATTCATCTTATTTTTCAGGAAGGGTCAATGTAAGAGCTTTGATTTAGCAAATCCCACATACTCAACTATCATATAGTCTTCCATGATTGCTACCACTCAAAGCATATGTTTAGAACAAATAGCATCCATCGAACATAGAGAAAGATAGGGGCTTAATGTTTCGCCTCCCAACTTATTTATCTTATAGATAATTGTCAACAATAATAATTCATGATCAAATATTTTTGAATGGCCATATATGCTTAGATCTTTCCATCACATGATGCTTGCCAACTAAAGAGTAGGTTGGAATGAGAAGGAATACTACTGACTCTTGCATAAAAATAAAAGATAGGCCCTTCGCAGAGGGAAGCAGGGATTTGCAGAGGTGCCAGAGCTCGAAGCTAAAACAGAGATGAAAATAATTTTGAGAGGTATGCTTTCATTGTCAACATAACGACCAAGAGTTCCCAATATCTTCCATAGATACATTATAGGCAGTTCCCAAACAGAAAGGTAAAGATTTTACTCCCCCTCCACCAACAATCACACTCCACGGCTTGTCCGAAACAACGGGTGCCGTCCAACTATCAACAATCCTGGGGAGTTTTGTTTAAATTATTTGCGAATTTGTTTTTGATCTTTTGATCATAGGACTGGGCATCCCAGTTACCAGCCATTTTCTCGTGAATGATGAGCGGAGTCCACTCATCGTGAGAATAACCCACCTAGCATGGAAGATACTGACAGCCCCTAGTCGCTACATGAGCGATTCGGGCATACAAAACAGATTATTATTTGAAGGTTTAGAGTTTGGCACATGCAAATTTACTTGGAACGGCAGGTAAATACCGCATATAGGTAGATATGGTGGACACTCATGGAATAAACTTGGTTCAAGGAATTTGGATGCACAAGCAGTATTCCCGCTTAGTACAGATATTTTGGCTAGCAAAGGATTCTAAATAGCAAGCACCACATGTTAGAGGATCCATAACAATATAACTTCTATACAAATATACCCAAGCATAACTCATTATGTTGTCTTCCTTGTCCAACTTCAACTAATTTGCTCAGGTTTGAAAATAATTAATGGGGCTCACAATCATAGAAGATGTCCAAGATAGTATATTTATATGTGAAATCTCTCTTCCTTCAATATTCTTTCATGAATTGTTCAAGTGACCAATACAATGTTTGCTAACCTTCAAAAAATTTACCACCTCTACTTCTTATATGTGAAGGCATTACTCCCCATGGGAAAGGCATATGAAACATATATAATTTCAGATTTATGACATTCAAATCATTCAACCATTTACTCATAGGATATAAGTGAAGCACACGAGTAAATGACAAACTACTCCAAAAAGATATAAGTGAAGATCAATGAGTAGTTAAATAATTATGTAGCTATGTGAAGACTCTCTCTCATTTAAGAATTTCAGATCTTCGTATTTTATTCATACAGCAAGCAAAACAAAAGAAAATAAAATGACGCTCCAAGCAAAACACATATCATGTGGTGAATAAAAATATAGCTCCAAGTAAAGTTACCGATGAACGAAGACGAAAGAGGGGATGCCATCCGGGGCATCCCCAAGCTTAGGCTTTTGGTTGTCCTTGAATATTACCTTGGTGTGCCTTGGGAATCCCCAAGCTTAGGCTCTTGCCACTCCTTATTCCATAGTCCATCGAATCTTTACCCAAAACTTGAAAACTTCACAACACAAAACTTAACAGAAAACTCGTAAGCTCCGTTAGTATAAGAAAATAAATCACCACTTAGGTACTGTTGTGAACTCATTATAAATTCATATTGGTGTAATATCTACTGTATTCAAACTTATCTATGGTTCATACCCTCCGATACTACTCATAGATTCATCAAAATAAGCAAACAACACATAGAAAACAGAATCTGTCACAAACAGAACAGTCTGTAGTAATCTGTATCAAACGTATACTTCTGGAACTCCAAAAATTCTGAAATAAATTGCTGGACGTGAGGAATTTGTCTATTAATCATCTGCAAAAAGAATCAACTAAATATCACTCTCCAGTAAAAGTTTTAGCTAATATCGTGAGCGCTAAAGTTTCGTTTTTACAGCAAGATCAAAAAGACTTCACCCAAGTCTTTCCAAAGGTTCTACTTGGCACAAACACTAATTAAAACATAAAACCGCATCTAAACAGAAGCTAGGTGGATTATTTATTACTAAACAGAACCAAAAAACAAGAAACTAAAATAAAATTGGGCTGCCTCGCAACAAGCGCTAACGTTTAACGCCCCTAGCTAGGCATGATGATTTCAATGATGCTCACCTAAAAGATAAGAATTGAAACATAAAGAGAGCATCATGAAGAATACGACTAGCACATTTAAGTCTAACCCAGTTCCTATGCATAGGGATTTTGTGAGCAAACAACTTATGGGAACAATAATCAACTAGCATAGGAAGGCAAAACAAGCCTAACTTCAAAACTTTAAGCACATAGAGAGGAAACTTGATATTATTGCAATTATTACAAGCATATATTCCTCCCTCATAATAATTTTCAGTAGCATCATGAATGAATTCAACAATATAACCAGCACCTAAAGCATTCTTTTCATGATCTACAAGCATAGAAAATTTACTACTCTCTACATAAGCAAAATTCTTCTCAATCGGAATAGTGGGAGTATCATAAGAGACTCGAATACTATAAATTGTTTCCACGTTAAAAGAGTAGTGTTCAGACAAAGGGTGATCATAATCATGACAAGTTTTATAAATATAATCATCACTACGTTTTATAGCATAAGTTTCATCACAATAATCATCATAAGTAGCAACTTTGTTCTCATCATAATAAATTGAAACCTCTTCCGAAATAGTGGAATCATTACTAAATAAAGTCATGACCTCTCCAAATCCACTTTCATAATTGTCATAATAAGATTCAACACCCTCCAAAATAGTGGGATCATTACTTCATAACATTGACACTCTTCCAAACCCACTTTCATCAATATAATCATCATAAGTAGGAGGCATGCTATCATCATAATAATTTTGCTCATCAAAACTTGCGAGGCTAAAAATATCACCTTCATTAAACATAGCATCCCCAAGCTTGGGACAAACATTAATTGCAGCAAATATATTCTCAAGCATGTCATTCTCATGAAACATAGCATCCCCAAGCTTGGGCCTTTTCATATCATAAGCATAATCACTCTCATCATTAATAGTATGGATAGCACCAATAGTATAGCAATTATCATCATCACAATGAGTAATAGGAGCAACCTCATTTGGGAGGGATACCTTTTCACCTTTGCTTCTCCGTCTTTTCTTTTTCTTCTTCACATTATGTGTGGGCTTAATCCTATTTTTGGAGCTCCTTATTAATGAGATTGGTTGAATAGAAGGCTCCTCCTTGTTACCTGATTCATCATGAGAAATAATAGGAGGATATTGGGAAGCCTCTTACCTTTCATTAGTATTCTATTCATCTTCTATTTGTTTTCTTTTCTTTATGTAATTGGCAATATAAGGATTTTCAATGCAATTCACCGCACAATACATAAAAATTTCTTCTAGATCAAAATCAAGAAATCTATCAAGATTAAATTTTGGAATACCCTCAGTTATACGTTTCATTTCTTCATACCCCAAAAGAAGACTAAGCTCTTTATGATGCTCAAGGGTAATCAAGTTATCACAATTTTTGGACACGACTTGATGATGAAACAAATAGCATTGGAGCTTTAAATGACCATGTTCATTGCAAAGTTCACAAGCATGGCGATTAATATTGAATCTTTCAGCACAATCATCTAGCCTTTCTTGCAACCATTTAGTTTCCAAATACTTATGCCTCTTGCAAAATCTATCTTCCCTATTTGGTGTGTACTTGCAAGCTCTATGTATTCCACAAAAGTTGACATTCTTATAAGAGACATTTTCATCATGACTAGTGCAATCATCATTAGTACTATGGATATTCAAAGAGTTCATACTAACAACATTGCAATCATGCTCATCATTCAAAGATTTAGTGCCAAACATTCTAATGCATTCTTCCTCTAGAAATTGAGCACAATTATCGGATTCCTTATTTTCATGAAAGATATTAAAAAGATGAAGCATATGAGGCACCCTCAATTACATTTTTTTTGTAGTTTTCTTTTATAAACTAAACTAGTGATAAAACAAGAAACTAAAAGATTCGATTGCAAGATCTAAAGATATACCTTCAAGCACTCACCTCCCCGGCAACGGCGCCAGAAAAGAGCTTGATGTCTACTACGCAACCTTCTTCTTGTAGACGTTGTTGGGCCTCCAAGTGCAGAGGTTTGTAGGACAGTAGCAAATTTCCCTCAAGTGGATGACCTAAGGTTTATCAATCCGTGGGAGGCGTAGGATGAAGATGGTCTCTCTCAAACAACCCTGCAACCAAATAACAAAGAGTCTCTTGTGTCCCCAACACACCCAATACAATGGTAAATTGTATAGGTGCATTAGTTCGGCGAAGAGATGGTGATACAAGTGCAATATGGATGGTAGATATAGGTTTTTGTAATCTGAAAATATAAAAACAGCAAGGTAACAAGCGATAAAAGTGAGCGTAAACGGTATTGCAATGCTAGGAAACAAGGCCTAGGGTTCATACTTTCACTAGTGCAAGTTCTCTCAACAATAATAACATAATTGGATCATATAACTATCCCTCAACATGCAACAAAGAGTCACTCCAAAGTCACTAATAGCGGAGAACAAACGAAGAGATTATGGTAGGGTACGAAACCACCTCAAAGTTATTCTTTCTGATCGATCTATTCAAGAGTCCGTAGTAAAATAACACGAAGCTATTCTTTCCGTTCGATCTATCATAGAGTTCGTACTAGAATAACACCTTAAGACACAAATCAACCAAAACCCTAATGTCACCTAGATACTCCAATGTCACCTCAAGTATCCACGGGTATGATTATACGATATGCATCACACAATCTCAGATTCATCTATTCAAACCAACACAAAGTACTTCAAAGAGTGCCCCAAAGTTTCTACCGGAGAGTCAAGAAGAAAACGTGTGCCAACCCCTATGCATAAGTTCACAAGTTTACGAAACTCGCAAGTTGATCGCCAAAACATACATCAAGTAGATCACGTGAATATCCCATTGTCACCACAGATAAGCACATGCAAGACATACATCAAGTCTTCTCAAATCCTTAAAGACTCAATCCGATAAGATAACTTCAAAGGGAAAACTCAATCCATTACAAGAGAGTAGAGGGGGAGAAACATCATAAGATCCAACTATAATAGCAAAGCTCGCGATACATCAAGATCGTGCCAAATCAAGAACACGAGAGAGAGAGAGAGATCAAACACATAGCTACTAGTACATACCCTCAGCCCCGAGGGTGAACTACTCCCTCCTCGTCATGGAGAGTGCCGGGATGATGAAGATGGCCACCGGTGAGGGATCCCCCTCCGGCAGGGTGCCGGAACGGGTCTAGATTGGTTATCGGTGGCTACAGAGGCTTGCGGCGGCGGAACTCCCAATCTATTATGTTCCTCGATGTTTTTAGGGTATATGGATATATATAGGCGAAAGAAGTCGGTCAGGGGAGCCACGGGGGGCCCACGAGGGTGGGGGTGCGCCCAGGGGGGTAGGGCGTGCCTCCCTGCCTCGTGGCTTCCTCGAAGCTTCCCTGACATCTACTCCAAGTCTCCTGGGTTGCTTCCGTTCCAAAAATAACTCTCCCGAAGGTTTCATTCCGTTTGGACTCCGTTTGATATTCCTTTTCTTCGAAACACTGAAATAGGCAAGAAAACAACATTTTGGGTTGGGCCTCCGGTTAATAGGTTAGTCCCAAAAATAATATAAAAGTGTATAATAAAGCCCATTAAACATCCAAAACAGAATATATAATAGCATGAATACTTCATAAATTATAGATACGTTGGAGACGTATCATAGCCCACGTGATAATTTGACGCGTCTAGTAGTAGTTACTCACTTATTAATAATGGAGGGTCGGGAAACACGCATGAACGGTGCCGCGTCATTTATAAATGAAGTTATTTTTCTTCAGTGGCACGTACGCAATATAAATAGGTTCATATGGAGAGAAAAGGAAACCACTCCACTATATACATAGCCAGGACGAGCCTACATGGTTACTTGCTGGGGTTGCTCTCTTCACACTCTCTCGCACAAAACAACTGTGGCCACATCTCTAACATCCGGGCGGATCAGGTCCGCTGGGGGAAGGGGTGGATGCTTTGTGTAGATGCGGTCGTCGTCGCCGACGGCGAAAACCCACTGTCAGCATGTCCCGATCAGGGGTCCCCGCCGTTCTCTCTCACAAAGCCGGTGAGGTTGCTTTCGTCCCTTGCTCACTGCCGCGACATGGGCAGTTGCCACCTCCCGCCGCCCTCCTCTAGGTTGAGCTACGTCCCGACATCCCTCAGGTACAACTTCCTTACTGCCGGCTGATATGTCTCCAACGTATCTATAATTTTTTCGTGTTCCATGTTGTTATATTATCAATCTTGGATGTTTTATAACCATCTTATAGTCATTTTATATCATTTTTTGGTACTAACCTGTTGACATAGTGCCAAGTGCCAGCTGCTGTTTTCTGCATGTTTTTTACATCGCAGGAAATCAATATCAGACGGAGTCCAAACGCAACGAAACTTTACGGAGATTTTTTTGGACCAGAAGGAACATAATGTGCCCTGGCTGTGCCTGGGGGTGCCCCGAGGGAGGAACAACCCACCAGGATGTGCCAGGAGGGCTAGGCGCGCCCTGGTGGGTTGTGCCCACCTCGGGTGCCCCCCGGACTGCCTCTTTGCTCTATAAATACCCCAATAATTCCAGAACCCTAGGGGAGTCGACAAAATATGCATCCAGCCACCACAGAGTCCAGAACCACAAGATCCAATCTAGACACCATCTTGGATGGGGTTCACCGCCTCATTTGGTGCCTCTCCGATGATGCGTGAGTAGTTCTTTGTAGACCTTTGGGTGCATAGTTAGTAGCTAGATGGCTTCATCTCTCTCTCTGAATTCTCAATACAATGGTCTCTTGGAGATCCATATGATGTAACTCTTTTGCGGTGTGTTTGTTGGGATCGATGAACTTTGAGTTTATGATCAGATCTATGTTTTTGTATCCATGAAAGTATTTGAGTTTCTTTGATCTCTTTTATGCATGATCTCTTATGGCCTCGTATTTATTCTCCGATATTTGGGTTTTGTTTGGCCAACTTTATCTATTTATCTTGCAATGGGAAGAGGTGCTTTGTAGTGGGTTCGATCTTACGGTGCTTGATCCCAGTGACAGAAAGGGAACCGACACGTATGTATCATTGCTACTAAGGATAAAACGACGAGGTCTATCTCTACATAGATAGATCTTGTCTACATCAGGTCATCGTTCTTATTGCATTACTCCGTTTTTCCATGAACTTAATACACTAGATGCATACTGGATAGCGGTCGATGTGTGGAGTAATAGTAGTAGATGCAGGCTGGAGTCGGTCTACTAATCTTGGACATGATGCCTATATAATGATCATTGCCTGGATATCGTCATGAGTATTTGAAGTTTTGTCAATTGCCCAACAGTAATTTGTTCACCCGCCGTTTGCTATATTTCTCGAGAGAAGCCACTAGTGAAACCTACGGCCCCCGGGTCTCTTTCTCATATATTTGCCTTTGCGATCTACTTTTTCCTTGCATTTATTTTCAGATCTATTAAACCAAAAATACAAAAATACCTCGCTGCAATTTTTCCTTATTTATTTTATTTGGCGTTCGATCTATCAATTTACTACAAATTTATCTCACGTCTGTTTGCCTACTTGAGGTGTCGTACCCTGGAAGGGATTGACAACCCCTTTATCATGTCAGGTTGTGAGGATTTGTTATCTGTGTGCAGGGGCTGTTCACGTTGTGTTGCTTGGTTCTCCTACTGTTTCGATAACCTTGGTTTCATATCTGAGGGAGATACCTACCGCAGCTGTGCTGCATCATCCCTTCCCCTTTGGGGAAAAACCGACATAGCTTCAAGCGACATCAAAAGGAATTTCTGGCACCGTTGCCGGGGAGGATCTTCAACATATACCAGGTTCCTAATCACAAATCTCATCTCCTCGCAATTTACATTATTTGCCATTTGCCTCTCGTTTTCCTCCCCCCACTTCACAAAAAATTTCCGTTTTATTCGCCCTCTTTTTCGTTCGCCTTTTTCTCGTCAGATCTTTTGTTTGCTTGTGTTGCCATGTGCCTTCTATATGCTTGCATCTTCACTTGCTAAAAATGTATTGATATGGATCCCCATCCACTTGCTAATCTTTTTAAAAGATCCAATCATGATGAACCTATTGCTAGTGAGTTGAGTGCACTAGATTATCTTTATGAAGTTTTGCTTGACATTCGTGAATCTGAAAATTGTGATGAAGAAATTTATGAAGTGATTCATGATAGCTCCTTGAATGAAAAGCATGATTGCAATAATTTTACTGTAAATTCTATTAATGTCAATTGTGCTAACAATATGCGAAACCCCAAGCTTGGGGATGCTTGTTTTGTTATGTCCGCTACTTATTGCAATGATCATGATTGGGGTGATAATGTTTCTTATGATCTTGAAAATTTATTTAAGCCTCATAATGAATATGTTTGCGATAATATTGAAAGTGGGTTTGGAAGAGTGTCAACTTTAGCTAAAAATAATCCCACCTATTTGGAGAGTGTTCAATCTTATGAAATTCTTGATTAAAGTGGGTTTGGAGAGGTCATGACTCTATTTGATGATCCCACTATTTTGGAACAGTGTCAACTTTGCATGCATGTGGATCATAAAGAGAAAATTTTATATGATAGTTATACTATTAAATTTGATTATGATCCTACATATAATTATTATGAGATAGGAAAATATGGTTGTAGAAATTTTCGTGTTATTAAATTTCCTATCGTCGTGTTGAGATTGTCAATGTTTTATTCCTCTCCTTTGCATATGCTAGATATTTCTTGTCTTGATAATTTGTTTTCCTATAAAATTCCTATGCATAGGAAGTATGTTAGACTTGAATATGTTTGTCACATGTTTCATGATTCTCTCTTTATGTTTCAGTTATTATCTTTCGTGTGAGCATCATTGAAACCTTATGCCTAGCTGGGGGCGTGAAACAGTAGCGCTTGTTGGGAGGCAACCCAATGAATAAAATTTATTTTTGCCTTTGCTTTCTGTTCTTGAGTGTTTGCACAATTATGCTATTGTTATTATTGTGTTTATTGTGTTTCAATTAGTGTTTGTGCCAAGTAAAACCTTTAGGATCTTCTTGGGTGATAGTTGTTTGATCTTGCTGAAAAACAGAAACTTTTTCTCTCACAAAAACAATTCTCATTTTTTACCAGAGCGTGCTAAAATGCCAATTCTTTTTGTAGAAGATTAATATACAAATTGCTCAGGTCGTCCTAATTACTGTTCTGTTTTGACAGATTCTGTTTTCTTTGTGTTGTGTGCTTGTTTTGATGGCTCTATGGTTTTCTTTGATGAGTTTTCGCCATAGAAAAGTTGGAATACATTAGATATAATGCAAAAACAAAATATGAATTGGTTTGGTACAATACTTATAGTAGTGATTTATTTACTTATACTAATGGATCTCACGAAGGTTTTGTTGAGTTTTGTGTGATTGAAGTTTTCAAGTTTTGGGTTATCTTACGATGGATGAAGGAATAAGGAGTAAGAAGAGCCTAAGCTTGGGGATGCCCCATCATCCCAAGCTATTATCCAAAAGACAGCAAGCAACTAAGCTTGGGGATGCCCCGAGTGGCATCCCCTCTTTCTTCTAACGACCATCGGTATTGTTGGGGATATGACTATTGGGTATGAACCGCCCAGGAGGGGCCGGGTCATACCAATGGCGACTCGTCAATGAAGATGGCGGATCATTGTCGGTGTCAAAACCGGTGGATCTCGGGTAGGGGGTCCCAAACTGTGCGTCTAGGATCGATGGTAACAGGAGACGGGGGACACGATGTTTACCCAGGTTCGGGCCCTCTCTATGGAGGTAATACCCTACTTCCTGCTTGATTGATCTTGATGAATATGAGTGTTACAAGAGTTGATCTACCACGAGATCGTAATGGCTAAACCCTAGAAGTCTAGCCTATGTGAATATGGTAATGAATGTCCCCTACCCGGACTATGCTCTCCGGTTTATATAGACACCGGAGAGATCTAGGGTTACATGGGGTCGGTTACATAAGAAGGAATCTACATAGTCGGTTGCCAAGCTTGCCTTCAACGCCAACTAGAGTCCAATCCGGACACGGGTACAATCTTGGGTCTTCACGTCTTCACAGCCCATCAGTCCGGCCCACGGATAACAGGCCGGACGCCCGCGGACCCCTTAGTCCAGGACTCCCTCAATAGCCCCCGAACCAGGCTTCAACGATTAGGTGTTCGGCATGCAAATTGCATTCGGCGTTGCAAGGCGGGTTCCTTCTCCAAGTAATATATTCGGACGTTGATCCAATATCGCTCCCCTCGGCTTCTGTGCGCTAATAACTTCGTCTTCCACGTGTCGAGCGAATGCGGAGAGTCAGGGTATTTTCGCAAATAACACCCCGTCCATGCAAGGCAGAGTGCCTATTTAAAGACATTGGATCTTAGATCCAGGCGACACTGCACTGAGAAAATCTCCGGAGACTGCCAGGAGAAACCATTCCATCATGGCTAGCGTTCCTAGCTCCTCCTCCCGCTCCAGCCCAAAGAGAAGCGAGTGGGAGAAGTGCTCTGTGACTCATAGTCAACTAGCAAAGTTGCAAACGCAGGGATTTCTTCCAACCGCGGATCTGGTCCCTGTCCGAGCGGGGTCGGCCTTCTTCAATGGCGTGACTCAGGCGGAGGACTTCCCTAATCCATCCGGGGGGAGCGAGTGTGCTTCATCCCCTACCTGCTAAGAGGCGTTGGATATCCCGTCCATCCGTTCCTCCGAGGGCTTTTGGAATATTATGGCCTCCAGCAGCACAACTTCACTCCCGCCTCTATCCTACACATCGCAGATTACGTTGCTCTATGCGAGTTATTTCTGGGTGTTGAAGCCCATTTCGAATTGTGGAGAAAATTGTTCTGTCTTGTCCCACGCAACCACAAGGGGTCAATATTTGAAGTGGGCAGAGCCGAAGCGTGGCGCATCACAGATACCGGATACCTGTCCGGCACTCCAAGGAGGGCAGCGAAGGAATGGCCTTCCGAATGTTTCTATATTGAGGACGTCGCGCTTCCCGACCCAGTTCGAAAGGGTCTCCCTGAATTTGCAAGTGTCCCGCTAAAGGAACGCCATAATTGGCGTCCCCGGAGCCTTGAAGAGGATGACAGTGTGGAGGTTCATCAGCTCCTGGGCAAGATAAAGACGCTCGCCCAGTCCGGATTAACAATGATTGAGGTAGTGGCGGTCTCCCTAGTGTGAGGGGTTCAGCCACTTCAATATAGAGGGCTCCCGATGTGGCACTACAACGGGGAGGACGACGCCTCCCGCTGTGGTCGGAAAGGTCCGGACACCCCTGCCGCTCTAGCCATGATACTGGCCGAGCTGTTCAAAGGGGAGGAAGAGGAATTTCTTCGCATCAATTGGAGAGATGGATATTCTATGTATAATCTTCCTAGTTGGGTAAGCCCCAGTCCTTCTGCTCTACTCATTCTGCCTCCCGGATTACCTTTGATAAATTTCTAATCTGCTTATAACAACATTGGCAAAAAATCACTGAGGGGTTTCACAGCCCAGCCCCATAGCCTGAGACCCACAACCGGGAGCTGGATCCTAGGTTCGAAGAAGATCCGGATATATCCATGGTACTCACGGAGGGGTGTTTTACCAGGCGAGCTACGATGGCACGGAAGTGGCCATTATCGCCGATTACCCTGGTCTTCTTCCTGCTTCCCACGTAAGTCATTAAGAGTAGATCTTACTCGCAAGAGCTTCCTCGCATTGCCTCACCCATCGCACTATCTCTTGCTCCACAGGGGAGGCGTTCGGCGTGTCACGCTACTCCGGGGGCAGCTCCAAAGAGAGCGGGTCCGGTGCCGAGCAAGGCTTCCAAAAGGAAGGTCGGCGAAGACACGACCGGTCCCTCATCAAAGAGGTAAGGATTTGGAGGTATACTTTAGTAGTCACATCCAACTGTAACTTGTACGTCTGTTTGGTATCAGGAAAAAGGTTCACCGAACTAAGTCCGCGGGTCCAACCGGCCGTACTCCCAGCGTCCGGGATTTAGACCCTGTTGGAGAGGTGGAAGCCGATATAGGCACGGTGCCAGACTGTCCTTCGGCCGAGGGTTCGGAGAATATGTCTGTTACCAACTCGGAAGTGGAGAGCGCCATGAATCATCGGTGTTGCAGGGCTATTTTACGAGACCCTGAATTCTTGGAAGAGGCATTCAATGCCTTCAGCTCGGCTGATGCGTACATCCGGGCTGCTCGAAACGGGCTTAGTAGAGCCACCAAGCAGCATTGAACAGACGTGCGGGTAAGTTTTCTTTGTCCGAATAGGGTAGCCATATGCCAGTAGCCCCCGGGACTGGGAGCAGTTGGTACAACTGATTTAAGGATCGTTGTATCACCAGCTTCTTACAAGGAAGAACGACCTGCTAACGCAAGATTTGGAACAGTGTCAGGCGCAGCTAAACGCTGCTACCACCGAACTGGAAGGCTTCAAGAAGCTGTCCACTGGTAACGTTCCCCTCCATCGAGGAACAATAATTGTATACCAACTGTGCTAATACTGCCACTGATCGCATAATAGGGTCGCCTGATCAACTTGAGAAGAAGTTGAAGATCGCCCAAGAGGGAGAAAGAGAGGCAAAGAGGCAACACGCCGCAGGCGAGCGTGTGCTGACCCGCGTCAGGGACGCGAAAAATAATCTACAGGATTCCAACAGTAAGTTTGGTGAAGAGTTGAAAGATGTGCGGGCCCAGCTAGCCGACTCCATGAAGGAGAACAAGAAACTGCGGGGTGCATATTCAGTATGCTTCCGAACTTATTTTTTTCTGTTAAGTAGTTCGGAGATAAATGGAACTGATATAGCTATGTTTGCAGGTATATTGACGGGCCGTCCTGAAGAGGAGGTGTCCGGATCAGTAGGTGATCTGCTGCAAAGACTGTCGCAGGTGCACGAGCATGCTCGGCTGGCCATGCGGATTGTTGCCAAGGCCTTATGGCCATCCGCCACCCCTCCAGGAAGTATGGAGGAGCTTGTAGAGCTATTCAAGGGAGCGCGGCGGCGTATCCGATTATGGAAGATATCGGCCTGCCAAGAGGGTGCGCGAGAGGCCTGGGCCATGGTGAAAACGTGATATACCAAGCTGAATCGAAATCACATGCCCCGGGTTGGACCGTTAGGGCCAAATAGGGAAGAAATTCCCATTAGTTTAGTATATGACCAAGTAGAGGTGGCCGCCAAATATTCCCAACAAGATTGTAAGTTAGACTGCCTGTTAGATGGTATAGAGGAGGAAGTGTTTGAGTCCAAGTCACTATGTACTTTCCTCACCATGTGGAATTCTAGCTGAATTGTATATCATTTGTCATGGCAGACCTTTTCGCTTCAACCTCCGGACCCGAAGGTGCAGAGTGTTTCCGAATACCGTCACAGCCGAACAGGCCGGGGTATGCGTGGAAAACTAAGCGTAGGGGTCATAGTTGCTTGAACAGACAAATTGTATCCGACTAGTTATGTTATATTACAATGAGATTGTAAGAAACATCTTCCAGGGAGAATAGTTTCGTTAAGGGTTCCTTTCCCTAGGTGTGCATGCATTAGTAGACATGTCCGAATTGTGATGTAAAAATCACAGTGTGTATAGTTTCTGGGGGTTCACAATAGAGTGAGTGCAAAGAATATTTTTCATCCACCGACTGAATATTCCCTTAAGACCGCTAGCTTTCGGCTTCACCCAGTCTGAGGTACATATCCGGATGACCCGGCAGTAACAATCGCAGAGGTGCTCCCTTTACCACCTAGCCGAACAATCGGGAACGTAGGGGTAAGCACAGGAGCCAGGCAACCCAGCTTGGCCAAAACTTAAGTCATATTGATGCATATAATGGTGAAGAAAAGACACACGGGAAAATGCGTATGTATGATGAGCTTGATGCTCGACAAATAATGTTAACAAGCTTCTGTTCAAGAAGCCCCCGGGTATAGTGGACGTACATATGTAAAGATGTGTACGTTAGCGGTGTTCGGTCGAGCCGTATGAGGGCTTTAAAGCAAAAAAATAAAGGTGGAAAAGAGAGAAAAAGTAATGGAAACTACATGGGAGAAGGGGACGAACAAAGAATTCAGCGCTAGGCATAAAACCTTCGGAGTCTGGCCGCGTTCCAGGGGTTCTGCACTAGGCGATTGTCTCATGCATCACAAAGACGGTATGCTCTGCCAGTAAGAACTTCGTCGATTATGAAGGGACCCTCCCAATTGGGCTTGAGTTTTTCCTTTTTATTCTCCGGCAAGCGTAGAACAAGTTCGCCAACGTTGTAAGTCTTGGCCCGTACTTCTCTGCTTTGATATCTTCGAGCCTGCTGTTGATAAAATGCTGAACGGGCTTTGGCGACGTCGCGCTCCTCCTCCAGGGCGTCTAGGCTGTCCTGCCAATCCAACTCGGCATCTTTCTCTTCGTACATACGCACTCGAGGTGAGTCATGTATAATATCGCAGGGCAATACGGCCTCTGCACCGTACACCATGAAGAAAGGTGTGTATCCGGTAGTACGGTTGGGCGTGGTCCGTAGCCCCCAGAGTACAGAGTCGAGCTCCTCGACCCAGTGCTTGTCTGATTCTTTCAAAGACCGCACTAGCCTGGGTTTGATGCCGCACATAATAAGACCATTGGCTCGCTCAACTTGACCGTTTGTTTGCGGGTGGTAGACAGAGGCGTAATCGAGCTTAATGCCCAGATTAGCACACCAGGTTTTCACCTCATCGGCTGTGAAATTGGAACCGTTATCAGTGATGATGCTGTGCGGGACACCATAACGGTGTACCACATCGGATATAAATGCAATCACCGGTCCGGACTCGACCGTTTTAACTGCTCTAGCCTCTATCCACTTTGTGAATTTGTCCACCATGACCAGCTGATATTTTTTCTTATGGCTTCCCTCTTTAAGGGGTTCGACCATGTCCAAGCCCCAGACCGCGAAGGGCCATGTAATGGGGATTGTTTGTAGGGCGGTTGGGGCATATGGCTTTGGTTGGTGAAGAGTTGGCATCCAATGCAGTGCTGGACGAGGTCCTATCCGTCTGCTCGAGCCGTAGGCCAATAAAATCCTGTCCGGAAGGCCTTGCTCACAAGTGTCCGGGCTGCAGCATGGTGCCCACCGAGACCGGCGTGAATTTCTGCCAAGAGTTGCCGCCCCTCCTCCTCGGAGCTGCACCTTTGAAGGACTCCGGTAGTGCTTTTCTTGTAGAGCTCTCCTTCGGGAACTTTATAGGCCTTCGAGCGCCGGACAATGCGGCGAGCCTCGTTCTGATCTTCTGGGAGCTCCTTCCTATGAAAGTAGGCCAAGAATGGTTCGGTCCACGGGGCAATTACTGCCATGATGAGGTGGGCCGACGGTGTTACTTCGGTGGCTGAGCCTCCGATGATATCGGCGCGTTCGCAATCTATGTTTGTGTTCGGAACGGGACTGTCGTTGCTATCCCCCCTGCCACACCACGAATGGCTTAAAGAGCCTTTCAAGGAAGATGTTAGGTGGGACGGGGTCGCGCTTAGCACCGATGCGAGCAAGGACGTCTGCCGCCTGATTACTTTCGCGGGCAACGTGATGAAATTCGAGCCCCTCGAACCGAGCCGACATCTTTAAGACGGCATTGCGATAAGCTGCCATCTTTGGATCTTTGGCATCAAAGTCTCCATTAATTTGGATATTGTGAGGTTTGAGTCCCCGCGCACCTCCAGGCGTTGTATGCCTGCTACCTCTTGAGCACTGCGTTGGTTTTCCCTTGAAGAGGAAAGGGTGATGCAGTAAAGTAGCGTAAGTATTTCCCTCGGTTTTTGAGAACCAAGGTATCAATCCAGTAGGAGATCACGCAAACAAATAAGAACCTCGCAACCAACGCGATAAAGGGGTTGTCAATCCCTCAATGGTCACTTACGAGAGTGAGATATGATAGATATGATAAGATAATATTTTTGGTATTTTTATGATAAAGAGAAATAAAGATGCAAAGTAAAATAAAAGGCAAAAGAAATAACTAAGTGTTGGAAGATTAATATGATGGAAAATAGACTCGGGGGCCGTAGGTTTCACTAGTGGCTTCTCTCAAGAGCATAAGTATTACGGTGGGTGAACAAATTACTGTTGAGCAATTGATAGAATTGAGCATAGTTATGAGAATATCTAGGTATGATCATGTATATAGGCATCACGTCCGTGACAAGTAGACCGACTCCTGCCTGCATCTACTACTATTACTCCACACATCGACCGCTATCCAGCATGCATCTAGAGTATTAAGTTCATAAGAACAGAGTTACGCTTTAAGCAAGATGACATGATGTAGAGGGATAAACTCATGCAATATGATATAAACCCCAACTTGTTATCCTCGATGGCAACAATACAATACGTGCCTTGCTGCCCTTGCTGTCACTGGGAAAGGACACCGCAAGATTGAACCCAAAGCTAAGCACTTCTCCCATTGCAAGAAAGATCAATCTAGTACGCCAAACCAAATTGATAATTTGAAGAGACTTGCAAAGATAACCAATCATACATAAAAGAATTCAGAGGAGATTCAAATATTGTTCATAGATAAACTTGATCATAAACCCACAATTCATCGGTCTCAACAAACACACCGCAAAAGAAGATTACATCAAATAGATCTCCACGAGAATCATGGAGAACTTTGTATTGAGATCCAAAGAGAGAGAAGAAGCCATCTAGCTAATAACTATGGACCCGTAGGTCTGAGGTAAACTACTCACACATCATCGGAGAGGCTATGGTGTTGATGTAGAAGCCCTCCGTGATCAATGCCCCCTCCGGCGGAGCGCCGGAAAAGGCCCCAAGATGGGATCTCACGGGTACAGAAGGTTGCGGCGGTGGAATTAGGTTTTTGGCTCCGTATCTGATAGTTTGGGGGTACGTAGGTATATATAGGAGGAAGAAGTACGTCGGTGGAGCAACATGGGCCCCACGAGGGTGGAGGGCGCGCCCAGGGGGGTAGGCGCGCCCCCCTGCCTCGTGCTCTCCTGGTTGATTTCTTGACGTGGACTCCAAGTCCTCTGGATCACGTTTGTTCCGAAAATCACGTTCCCGAAGGTTTCATTCCGTTTGGACTCCGTTTGATATTCTTTTTCTGCGAAACACTGAAATAGGCAAAAAACAGCAATTTGGGCTGGGCCTCCGGTTAATAGGTTAGTCCCAAAAATAATATATAAGTGTGTAATAAAGCCCATAAACATCCAAAACAGAATATAATATAGCATGGAACAATCAAAAATTATAGATACGTTGGAGACGTATCAATGCCCATTGATACGGCCATCCGAAGGCCATGTAGCAAGGCCTCGTATTCGGCTGCGTTGTTGGAGTCTGTGTATAATATTTGGAGTATGTACTGGACGATATCTCCTGTGGGGGACGTTAATACAACGCCCGCCCCTAGCCCTGCCAACATTTTGTAGCCGTCGAAGTGCATAACCCAGTTGCAATACGCGCCATACTCTTTAGGGAGTTCGGCCTCTGTCCATTCGGCGACGAAGTCAGGCAGCACCTGGGATTTGATGGCTCGACGTGGTTTGTACGTGATGTCGAATGGCAGGAGCTCTTGGCAATCCGGCCCGTTGCATCCCGGTTGTTGATTATATCATTGAGGGGCACTTCGGAAGCCACCGTGATCGAGCACTCCTGAAAGTAGTGTTGCAATTTTCGAGATGCCATGAAGACTGCATATGCTATCTTTTGATAATGAGGGTACCGGGATTTGCATGGTGTGAGGACGGTGGATATGTAGTATACCGGCTTTTGGAGCGGAAATTTGTGACTATCCTGTTCTCGCTCGACGACGAGCACGGCGCTCACCACCTGGTGTGCTGCCGATATATATAGGAGCATTGGTTCGCCGACGTTTGGCGCGGCCAGGATTGGGTTGGTTGCCAAAAGGGCTTTTATTTCTTCCAGTCCGGCTATCGCCGCGTCTGTCCACTCGAAGGTATCGGTGCGCCGTAGAAGGCGATAAAGGGGCAGCGCCTTTTCCCCCAAGCTGGAGATAAAGCGGCTTAAAGCTGCCACACACCCGGCGAGTTTTTGGACCTATTTGAGTTCGGTTGGCGTGGCCAATTGTGACAGAGCTCGGATTTTGGCTGGATTTACCTCAATTCCTTTATTGGAAACGATGAAGCCCAGTAGTTTACCGGCGGGGATGCCGAAGACGCATTTTTCCGGGTTAAGCTTGATGTCGTATGCGCGGAGGTTGTCGAATGTGAGACGCAAGTCGCCTATTAGTGTTTCGACGTGTCTAGTTTTGATGACGACGTCGTCCACGTAGGCCTCCACTGTCTTGCCGATCTGTTTCTCGAGGCATGTTTGGATCATGCGCTGGTAGGTGGCACCGGCGTTCTTGAGCCCGAAAGGCATGGTGTTGAAGCAAAACAGCCTGTATGGTGTAATGAATGCTGTTGCGGCTTGATCGGACTCCTTCATTTTGATTTGATGGTATCCGGAATATGCATCGAGGAAGCATAGCGAGTTGTGTCCTGCGGTAGCATCAATGATTTGATCAATGCGAGGAAGGGGGAAGGGATCTTTAGGGCAAGCCTTGTTAAGGTCTTTGAAATCGACGCATAGGCGCCAGGATTTATCCTTCTTTGGTACCTTTACCAAGTTTGCTAGCCAGTCCGAATGTTTAATATCTTTGATGAATCCGGCCTCGATGAGTTTGGCTAGCTCCTCCCCATAGCTTGTTGTTTGGGTTCGGAAAAGCTCCGCAGGGTTTGTTTGACCGGCTTATATCCCTTTAGTATGTTGAGGCTGTGTTTGGCCAACTCGCGCGGGATTCCTGGCATATCTGAGGGGTGCCAGGCGAATATATCCTAGTTTTCGCGCAAGAAGTCTCGCAGTGTTGCGCCGACTGAGGGGCTGAGTTGCGCTCCGATAGAGGCTGTCTTCTTCGGGTCTGTTGGATGGACCTGAAATTTGACCGTTTCTTCTGCTGGCTTGAAGGAGGTAGATTTGGGTCGTTTGTCCAGGATAACATCGTCTCTATCCACAGTGGAGCGTAGTGCGGTTAGTTCTTCAGCCGCAAGGGCCTCAGATAATGCCTCGAGGGCCAAGGATGCAGTTTTGTTCTCGGCGCGGAGTGCTATATCCGGATAGCTGACGAGGGTGATTATTCCATTAGGCCCGGGCATTTTTTGCTTCATATACCCATAATGAGGTATGGCTTGAAAGCGCATGAAGGCCTCTCGCCCTAACAGGGCGTGGTATCCACTGTTGAAAGGGGCCACCTGGAAAGTTATCTCTTCGGATCGATAATTCTCCGGCGTGCCGAATACCACATCGAGTGTAATTTTTCCCGCACACCGTGCTTTCCGACTGGGAATGATACCTCGAAAGGTCATGCTGCTTTTCTCGATGCGGCTCCTGTCTATTTCCATCTTGTGGAGCGTGCCCTTGTAGATGAGGTTTAGTCCGCTGCCGCTGTCCATGAGGACCTTTGTAAGTCAAAAACCGTCCACGATGGGACTAAGGACTAATGCAGCTGGCGCTCGGACTATTCTGTATTTGGGTTCGTCACTTGCGTTAAAGGTTATGGCCGTGTCGTTCCAGAGGTCAATTGCGGTGACCTGGCAAATTTCGGCGAGATCGCGCAGTGCCCTTTTACGCTTATTGTTTGAAGCGAATGTCTCGAAGACTCTCAATACTCTAGTGTCGTCGCTTGTTGTAGGGTGCTGTTCTGGGGTGTCCTTGATAAGGATGTCCTCGCCGCGCTTGGCTACCTGCCGAAGTATCCAGCATGCTCTAAGGCTGTGGGTTGCCACGGTATCCGGTGTCGTGTGTATTTTGCACGGGCCATTGAGCCATCCCTCTAGAACGGTGTCGTGCAGCATGATGGGTTTATGTTTTTTGACTGATCGGCTGGGCGTACTGCGGGGGTGCGTCCTTTTCGCCTGTATGATGAGTTGGGTTGGCGCCGACGGTTCCCATCGAGCTGCCTGAATTTTCCAGGCACTTTCCATCGCACTGTACTTTTGTATGATAGTTGCTAAGTCGGCGAACTTTAGTATGCAGCGGCGATTGATGGCATTTAGGATACCTTCGTCTGCGCAGTTGTTGCAGAATGTTGCTATCGCGTCTTCGTCACGGCAATCTTTTACCTTATCTTTGACAAGGAGGAATCTGGCCCATAAGTGGTGGACCGTTTCCTGAGGCTGTTGTTTGATGCTCATGAGAGCGTCTATGTCCGGGTGGGTGGGTGGAACGAAATCCGAACCCTGACCCGATTTTGGATCCGGAGTTTGAAGATCTACCGGTCCTGGCAGTTCAGGCTCCGGGATATCGACTGATTTTTTAGGCTCATCGTCCAACTCCATGTTCGGGGGACGGAACATGCCTCTCTGCCGGAGAATATCCGGCCCTTCAAGATCGGAGATCCGAACATAGTTTGTCTTCAATATAGTAGAAGAGTTGCTCCGCTCCTCGACTACCGCTATCTGGTGGGTGATCAGCGGAGTTTTAATTTCTCTCTGGTCGGGTTTAAGCCCAACCCGATCGTAGTCTGTAGCGACTCCCAAGGCGGCCATGCGATCCAGGAGTTCGTTCAACAATGAGAACTCCGTTGGGTCCATCCGGGCGGAATATTCGAGGTCGACGCGGAGGCGATTTTCGATGACTTGAGAGGTCATCGTCGGCTTAAGGGCCGACCCGGCGGTCATGACGAAGCCGCCCAGCCGGAGGGTTTGGCCTGGAGCCAGAGTTCCTCCGGAGATGATATTATCCTTGGGAACAAGGCGAGCCATCAATCCTCTTGGCGACGACACAGTGGAACTCTCAATGAAAGCACCAATGTCGGTGTCAAAACCGGCGGATCTCGGGTAGGGGGTCCCGAACTGTGCGTCTAGGATCGATGGTAACAGGAGATGGGGGACACGATGTTTACCCAGGTTCGGGCCCTCTCTATGGAGGTAATACCCTACTTCCTGCTTGATTGATCTTGATGAATATGAGTGTTACAAGAGTTGATCTACCACGAGATCGTAATGGCTAAACCCTAGAAGTCTAGCCTATGTGAATATGGTAATGAATGTCCCCTATCCGGACTATGCTCTTCGGTTTATATAGACACCGGAGAGATCTAGGGTTACATGGGGTCAGTTACATAAGAAGGAATCTACATAGTCGGTTGCCAAGCTTGCCTTCAACGCCAAGTAGAGTCCAATCCGGACACGGGTACAATCTTGGGTCTTCACATCTTCACAGCCCATCAGTCCGGCCCACGGATAATAGGCCGGACGACCGAGGACCCCTTAGTCCAGGACTCCCTCAATCATACCAGCCCATTGATGGCCCAAGACCAAGAGGCGACTCAAGGCCCAGGAGGATGAACCTCCATGGATGCATGACTTGTATTGTAAGGCAAGCGTAGCTAAGTCACCGAGCTGGACACGTTGTGTATGAGCCGGCCGGGACTCTGTAAGCCGCCGGGCGTCAACCTGTGTATATAAAGGGACGACCCAGCGGCGGTTTAGGGCAAGAAACAAGAGATCGAGAACTAGGTCAAGCGTATTCGCTCCCTGGTAATCGAAACCCTAGCAATAGCACCTCAAACTAGATTAGGCTTTTACCTTCACCGCAAGGGGCCGAACTAGTATGAACTCTCTGTGTCCTTTGTCCCGATTAACCCCTTTAAGCTAACCTAGTTGCGATGGGTCCACCACTAAGTCCTTCCACTAGGACATCTGACGTGACAATTCCACGACAGTTGGCGCCCACCGTGGGGCCAGCGCACGGTGGTTTCGAGTTCTTAAAGGGCGGCTTTGAAGGGATCAAGGGATACGCTGTGGGCCGGATGATCAAGAGTCGTCGCGGCAAGCACTACATCGATGATGCAAGCTGGGGCCCCGAGGCTGGCTCAATTGAGTACGGGTACCGGGTCCCCTTCGGCGGAATCCACGTCTTCATCGGCAAGATCGGGGAACCGGGCCCTGAGCCGGACATTTGCACCGACATCATCGAGTCAGCTCAGTGTGCACGACCCGCCCGAGTTCAACCCGCCGTGAAGCGTGCCTTTGTTGGTTTCATCGATGGGGAGGAAGTTGAAGAAGGATCGGTATCTGGTGGTGAGACGGCCATCTACTCTGATGGTGAATCATCCACAGGCGAGACTAACTCAATGTATCGACTGCAAGACGGTCGGCTTGGGGGCTGTTCTGATGGTGACAGTATTCCAGACCCCTACGAGCCGCCGAATAGGGTCGCGATCTTCATGGCCGGTACACAGCCGACACTTGGCTCAACAACCGCCGCGGCTATGACCTCGAGCTCAATGGCTGCGGCGGCGGCTGGTGCTAGCGGCACGGCGCTCCCGCCGGCTCAAGCTTTGACAGAATTATTGGAGGCTTTGGCAACTCTGATGGGGGTGGAAGTGACGAAGCTGCGAGATGGGATATCTCAAGCCAAGGAAGAGCTGGCAGCTGAGAACACTGGGATGGCTGTAGAGCGGGCTGCTTTGGACGCCCAAGCACAACGGATTCAGGCAGAATCCTTCCGGCTCACATTGGATCAGAACGCTTCAAATGAGATCATGAGGAGGGGGCACCAGAGTCATCCACCCCCAGTTTATGAGCCAAGGAACCTCTTCAACACACCTGGAGTAGGGACCAGTGACCCGTCGGTGGTGAACCGGGCGGTCGAAGCGCCGGTTCAGCCACGTGCGATGGACCCGCCACGTTTGAATAATACTCTGCCTCAATATGTTCCAACACCTCCAGGTCATTATTCTAACCCTTTGGATAATATGATTGCTGCGGCAACGCGATTGGCGGCTCTACCAGTTGAAGGCGAGTCTCCAACAGCGATAGAGACACGGAGGGCCAGAGAGCTCCTTCAGACAGCCATGGCTTAGCAGGCGGCTTATTCTTATAGCCGCGAGCGGATTCACTCAACCCCTCGACCGAGTCGGAGTTATAGCAGGCATATTGAGTCGCCCGCCGTTTCAACCAGTGAGCACCACCACAACCAGCCTCGTGGGCATGACCCGGCGCGTAGAGGTAATAATGCCCATACTTTGGTGGATCAGGGCAGGGCGCGTCGGGAGGCTGAGCAGGCGGCTCAGTTGGCAGCCCAACAGCAATCCCCGGTTTATCCGCCAGTTTCGGTGGAGGCAGGTGCGACCTCTAGAACCTTTGGTGTGCCATGTCTAGTGCCAGCCCTGCGTAACGAGCGTCTACCTAAGGATTTCAAGGGTCCTCGTAAGGTGCCTAATTACACAGCAGATCAACCCCCTGAAGCTTGGATTAAGAGTTATGAGATGGCAATGGAGATGCTCGATGTTGGTGATGCTGCATGCGCTAAGTATTTCACCATGATGTTGGATGGGACGGCTCGTACTTGGTTGAAAGGGCTGCCTGCCAACTCCATTAGATCATGGGCCGAGTTGAAAGCCCGTTTTATCCGGAATTTTAAAGACACGTGCAAGCAGCCTATGTCAATCGTGGATTTGGACTCTTGTGTCCAAGGTGAGGGCGAGTCAACAACCCATTGGGTGCGCGGGGTCTCAGCCATCCTACACTCATCGGATCATATCAATGCCGGTCCAGCAGTCCTGATGTTGGAGAAAAATTGCCGTTTCATGCCCCTTAAGCAGAAACTGGGGCGGCTTAAACGCCATTGCAATGACATGGGGGAGCTAATGGAGGCTCTTGTCAAGTATGCCGACTCTGATAGTACCAAGGACCCCGAGTCTGATGATGAAAAGCCTGGTAAGGGAAAGAAGAGTAGCAACACGAAAGGGCAGCAGCATAACCCAGCAAGTCAGGGTGGCAATGAGTGCAAGGCTGATGGTAATTTGGATTTTGTGGCCAACACCAATACGCAGAATAATAGTCAGCGCCGCAAGGGAAAGCCGCCCCCTCGGTTTGGAGGGCCAAAATTCAATCTTGCGGCGATGATGAATCAACCCTGCCCGAAGCATGGTACGCAGGAAAAGCCGGCCACTCACCTTTGGAAGGATTGCTTCATTATGAGGGAGCATAGAAATTCCAATATTTTACACAACAATCATGGGCCGGATGGAGGCTCAGGATCCGGCTCTCACGGTCTGGGTTTTGGTGGTGGCGGTTCGAATTCTAGTTTCCAGGGCCAAGGCAATCAAGGTGGTTTTAATCAACAATCTGGTCAAGGGAATCAGCAGCAGTCTGGTTATCAGAGTAACCCGAAGCAATTGAATAGTGGACAGTACCACGTTTTCACCACAAGTTTGTGTAAGCGGGTCAGAAGCTTCATAAAAGTGTAGTGAATGCGGTTGAGCCGGCAATTCCCCGTTATTTGCGATGGTCTGAACACCCTATCCTCTGGAGCCGTGAGGATCATCCGCACCGGGTTGATAACCTGAGCCACTTGGCTCTGGTGGTGGCGCCTCAGGTTCGAGGGTACAGATTTACTAAGGTACTCATGGATGGGGGCAGCAGGATCAACATTCTTCACTATGAAACCTTTCGTCGCATGAGCTTGACTGACAAAGATCTTAAGCCGTTGAATACTATTTTTCATGGTGTGGTGCCTGGCAAGTCGGCATATCCAGTGGGCAAAATATCTTTGGAAGTTGCTTTTGGTGATGATCATGATTCCAGGTCTGAGACGTTGACTTTTGAGGTGGTTAAAGTTAAGAGTCATTATCATGCTCTGTTTGGACGGCCGGCTTATGCTAAGTTCCTGGTGAGTCCTTGTTATGCTTATTTGCAGCTTAAGATGCCGGGTCACAAGGGCACCATCACAGTGCATGGAAGCCGAAAGATAGCCTTGGAGTGTGAAGAAGGCGATGATGCTTATGCTAAGTCTGTCTGTGCAACAGAAGAATTGAAGTTCTACAAGGATAATGTTGACACGGCGGATATGACATCTTTGAAGAAGCCAACCACAAAGCATGACCCCCTGTTGAAATTTAAGTCGGCGGATGACACTAAGCTAGTTGACTTCGTTCCTGGCGATTTATCCAAACAGTTCAGCATCAGTGCTAATCTGGATCAGAAATAGGAAAGCGCGCTCATCGAGTTCATCCATGAGAACCGGGACATCTTTGCATGGAAACCTTCAGACATGCCAGGTGTACCGAGGGAACTCGCTGAACACACTCTCAATACTGATCCAAAGTTTAAACCGGTCAAGCAATTCCTTCACCGCTTCAATGAAGAGAGGCGCAAGGCCATTGGTGAAGAAGTGGCCCGGCTCTTGGCGGCTGGGTTTATTGTTGAAGTTTTTCACCCTGAGTGGTTGGCTAACCCGGTGCTGGTACTCAAGAAAAATGGTACTTGGTGCATGTGTGTGGATTAGACATATCTTAACAAGGCTTGCCCGGCTGATCCTTTTGCTCGCCCCCGTATTGATCAGATCATTGATGCTACGGCGGGTTGTGAGCGTTTGAGCTTTTTGGATGCTTATTCTGGTTATCATTAGATCAAGATGGCAGTTAAGGACCAGGAGAAGACAGCCTTGATCACTCCTTTTGGAGCCTTCTGTTATGTTTCTATGCCTTTCGGGCTCAATAGTGCCTAGGCGACTTACCGGCGGTGTGTGCAAAATTGCCTTCATAATCAGATTAGGCGCAATGTTCATGCTTATGTGGACGATATTGTGGTGAAATCCAGGAAGAAGGAAACCTTGATAGAATATTTGAAAGAGACCTTTGACAATCTCCAGGTCTACAAGATGATGCTTAACCCGGCCAAGTGTGTATTTGGCGTACCAGTAGGCAAGCTTTTGGGTTTTTTGGTTTCTGAACGAGGTATTGAAGCTAACCCGAAGAAAATAAAGGCTACCACTTCCCTGGCTAAACCGGCGTGTATCAATGATATTCAGCGTCTGGCGGGTCGTATTGCGGCCTTAAGCCGGTTCATAAGCTGGTTGGGTGAAAAGGTTATCCCTCTTTACCAGATGATGAAGAAGACAGATCACTTTGTCTGGAGTGATGCTGCTAATCACGCGTTTGAGGCCTTGAAGAAACAGTTGGCTGAGCCGCTGGTTCTTGCTGCTCCCATTGATAAAGAGCCCTTATTGTCATATGTGGCTGCCAATAGCCGAGTTGTCAGCATGGCCATTGTGGTGGAAAGGAAGGAGTCAGGCAAGGAATATCCGGTTCAACGGCCAGTTTACTACATCAGTGAGGTGCTCATTGAGTCCAAGCAGAGGTATCCGCATTGGCAGAAGCTGGTATATGGGGTGTTCATGGCTAGTCGAAAGCTCAAGCAATATTTTTTGGGTCATCCCATCGCTGTGGTTAGTTCTGCTCCTTTAGGGGATATTATTCAAAACAGAGAAGCCACAGGTCGGGCAGCCAAGTGGGCCATTGAGCTTGGACCCCATGGTTTGAAGTATATGCCTCGCACAACTATTAAGTCTCAAGCACTTGTGGACTTCGTAAATGATTGGACAGAGCTGCAGATGCCTCAGGAGAAGCCGGCTAGCACATATTGGACTATTCACTTAGATGGATCCAGGCAGTTGGAAGGCTCAGGGGCTGGAGTTATCTTGACTTCCCCACGAGGTGATAAATTTTGTTATGTTTTAAGGTTGATGTTCCCTTGTACTAACAATGCAGCTGAGTATGAGGCCTTGCTCCATGGTCTTCAGATGGCTAAGGAGATGAACTTAAATAGGGTGAGGTGTTTTGGTGACTCAGATTTGGTAGCTCAGCATGTCTCTGGCACTTGGGATTCTAAGGACCCACTCATGGCAGCTTATCGCCGAGAGGTTGATGCGATTGCTGGTCACTTCAAGGGCTATCAAGTGGAGCATGTTGATCGAAGGAAAAACGAGGCAGTTGATGCTTTTAAGCTGGTTGGGATCCCAGCGTAAGCCGGTGCCGCCCAATATTTTCCTTGATATTCTGCATAATCCTTCAGTCAAACTGCCTACAGAGGAAGATCTTGCTATTCCTGACCCAGAGGCACAGCTGGTGGCGGCTCTTCATGCTATTCCTGATTGGACAGTTCCATATTTGGCGTATATGAACCGGGGCGAGTTACCTGAAGATGAAACTTTGCCCAGGCAGATAACCCGGCGGTCTAAGTCAATGACTATTGTCAATGGAGAGTTGCATCATCACAGTGTTACGGGGGCATTTCAGCGTTGTGTCTCTCCTGAAGAAGGTTGTGAGATCCTATGAGAGATTCATGAAGGAGATTGTGGTCATCATGCTGGCTCTAAGGTTCTTGTGGCCAAGGCTTTTTGTCATGGATTTTATTGGCTGACGGCTCATGCTGATGCCGAGGATTTGGTCAGTAAATGTGATGGTTGTCAGAATTCTTAAGACGAGCTCACGTGCCGGCTCAAGAATTGAGGATGATTCCAATTGCTTGGCCATTCGCAGTCTGGGGGCTTGATATGGTTGGACCTTTCAAAAGGTCCAAGGATAAAAAGACCCACCTTTTGGTGGCGGTTGACAAATTCACAAAGTGGGTTGAAACAGAGCCGGTTAGTAAGTGTGAGGCAGCAACAACGGTTCAATTCACCAAAAAGGTGATTTTTTGTTTTGGTTTTCCCCACAGCATTATAACTGATAATGGCACTAATCTGTCCAAGGGTGCTATGAAAGAGTTTTTTCAACGAGAGCATATTCAACTTGAAGTATCATCAGTGGCTCACCCCCAGTCCAATGGTCAAGCTGAGAGAGCCAATCAAGAAATCTTGAGAGGCATCAAGCCCCGGATTATGGTCCCTTTGCAGAGGACGCCGAGTTGTTGGGTGCAGGAATTACCCTCAGTGTTATGGAGCATCAATACCACCCCCAACAAATCTATGGGTTACACGCCTTTCTTCATGGTTTACGGAGTAGAGGCGGTTCTCTCTAGTGACATCTGTCACGACTCGCCATATGTGGCGGCTTATGTTGAAGCTGATAATGAAAAAGCACATCAGGATGCTATTGACATGTTGGATGAAAAGCGTGACCTTGCGCCGGCTCGTTTGGCGATTTACCAGCAAGATCTGCGCCATTATCACAGCGGTCGGGTTAAAACCAGGACCTTTGAAGAAGGCGATTTCGTGCTCCGGCTTATCCAGGATCAAACTGATATGCACAAGCTATCCCCACGTCGGGAAGGGCCCTTTGTGGTCAGCAAAAATCTGAACAATGGGTCATACTACCTTATCGATGTTGGAGACCAGAAGGACTCACGCACGTCAGAGGAGGAAACCCGGCGGGCATGGAATATTGCTCATCTTCGGCTTTATTACACCTGAGCCACTAGCTCTTGTGATGTACATATTTTGACAATGTTATATTATAATGAATATAATAAAGCCGGCATCCCTGATAATTCAGGGCCTCTATCGTTTCATTTATGAGAATAATGAGTCTTTATTGTCACTTCATATGATCACTTGGGGGCTTCCTACTGACTGAGCATAGCTATGACTACCCTTTTGATCCGGCTTGTATGCCATGATTACAAAATACTTGGGGGCTTCCTGCTCATCGAGCATAGCTATGACTACCCTTTTGATCCGGCTTGTACGTCTGGAATGAAACAATACTTGGGGGCTCTTTGTTAATGGACTGAGCTTTGATGACCATTGTAATAGGCTTGGATGCCAGGTGTATTCACCAAAAAATCCGGGTTATCCTGCCTTTTTAAGTCTGCCACTCCGCCCAAGTAATCTTGGAATGACTCGCCGTACTCTTGACAGTCAATCTTTTACAGACTCTGAACTTGTCAAAGTTAAAACGGCGATTGGTCATGTGAGGCCTGGCTTACAAGGTTGAATGAAGGTTTAACTCAGCGGCTGTGCAGCCCTTGAAAAGCACTTGACTTTGAAGGCTTCGCAGCCAATGAAAGCCTTGTTTTTCGTTTTATATTTGATTTGAACATTTTTTGAGATTCATCTCTTGGGACATGTTAATACATGATTGAAAACTAATGAGGGCTATGTTGCCTTATGATTCATATATGAATCTATCCGGCGTTCGTTAACCCCGCCAGGCTTTGGACTTTAAGTCGACAGTATGTGATGATTTTATGTGCTAAGAGTGTTGTGCTCTAAGTTTTGGGATATTACCCCTTGCTACATGCGGTGTTGTAAGCTGGCAGTATAAATTAATTGAACAGGGCGTTGTGCTCTCTATCTTTGGGTTGTAACCATTACTGCACAGGTATGATAAGCCGGCAGTGTGAGCAAATATTACAGGTATGATATTTTGTTATAATTATATAAGGTTGTGATTAAACCGGCCCTGGTTATGGACTATTATAGTCACCAGTGGTTTTTATATGCCGTATTGTGACCCGCCCTGGGGTAAACCGCCAGGGCACTTGTGATATGTTTGTGTGTAGGAAAAATGATAAATCTGATCTGCATACTTGATGATATCATGAGCATAAGTGGCGGATCTTCAACTGACGGATCAGCAGTGTTATGCAAACAAAACGTGCACGATGGCACGGCAGATCAGAGTTTAACTAGCCTATTACAAGGCATACGATGACCCAAAGAGGATAAGACTTTTGGAGATGTAAAACATCAAAGTGTTATGATTAATAAAACGGCTCATGACTCTTGGCGGGTTGAAGCCTCTGGATCATCGTGCGCCTCCTCTTCCTCTTGAGCTCCTTGATTATCCATCAGCTGGAAGTCGGGCGTAGCCCAGTTGATACCGGCCAACGCTCTAAACACAGCTTCATCATCAATAAGGTTGGTTGGATCAATGTCAGGAGCAAAGGTATGCTTACGAATCGGCGGGATGAGATCTGTCTCCTGATGAACCGGCGCCTTTATTTTCTTGTTATCAGCATGGTAAGCCGCCTGGAATGTGGATAAATTGGTTTCTTCAGCCAACTTACTGGCTAACGGACGCATTGCTCTTGCTATTTCTGCAAAGTCATCAGCACTGAAGGCAGATCCATCCTCTTTAACACTTGGGCAACCATTGGCCAAATCTTCTGGATCCAGATCTACTTGCCACGCCATTGCCCGGCTTAAAGCAGTCAACACGCCGGCTCTGACGGATGCTCGCTTTAAGTCATCAATCCTTTGGGGCAGCACTGATAACCTCTCCAATGCATCTTTGATGAGAGTGGGTGGAGATTTCTTGTGCATAGCAGCAATGGTCTGTTGGGTGCTAGTATATAACTGTTCTACAAGAGTGTAGACAACTTTAAGCCGGTTGCGCATATCTGAGCCCAACTTAGCGCTTCGAGAACATGTATCAGTAAACTTATTGATAAGCCGGTAGATGTTGATCCTATGTTTATTCAGATGCAAAGGAGTCATGTTTCCTACTTACCGAAGATGGCTGACGACATGTTAATGATCTGTAGCTTTAAACCGGTCAGCTCGTCAGTCACCGGTTTAAGTGCGGCTTCAGCTTCCTCTGCTCTCTTTAATAGAGCTGCCTTCTCGGTCTCCCAGCCATTTTTATCGGTATTGAAGTTTTGTTTAAGCCGCTCAATGCTTTCCAAAGCACTCTTCAGTTATGATTTGGCCTTGTATGTCTCAGAATGCTGAGTTTTAATGTTGGCCTTCAGATCATTAAGCTGTGAATCCTTCTCGCTCAGTTCAGCATGTGACGTGATAAACATGGAAGGTAGTATGATCATAATTATTTTTGAAGTCCCAAGCATAATACAAGTATTTTCCTTGGCACTTGGGGCTAATGCCTATTGCTTTTAAGAACTTTTCAAAGTCCCAAGCACAATACAAGTATTTTCCTTGGCACTTGGGGGCTAATTCCTATTGCTCTTTTCAAAGACGAATTTATCCGATGACTCGGGTACAATGATATGATCCCGTTTACCAAGGTTACATATTGAAGTGTTGATTTATCAATGTTGGTAAGTCCCAGTTTAACTATGCTAGTTAAATCAGGCCTTGGGGGATACGGATGCGATATTCATTACTGCTACTTAGAGTCCCGACTTAACTTGATTATTTAAGCCGGCCCTTGGGGGCTACTAGTGATGATGTTCAGTTCTTTATGACAATTGGAAAGTCTACAGCATATTCAATCCTATCATATCCTATAGACTTGGTGGCTGATAGACATATAACTATGAAGAGAATAGTGATTGGATTACCCCATAACATTCCTTCATCAAATTGACTAAGCCGGCTTCAAAATCACGGCTGGTGTAGAGACGGTTGATGTCTACTACACAACCTTCTTCTTATAGACGTTGTTGGGCCTCCAAGTGCAGAGGTTTGTAATACAGTAGTAAATTTCCCTCAACTGGATGACCTAAGGTTTATCAATCCGTGGGAGGCATAGGATGAAGATGGTCTCTCTCAAACAACCCAGCATCCAAATAGCAAAGAGTCTCTTGTGTCCCCAACACACCCAATACAATGGAAAAACTCAATCCATTACAAGAGAGTAGAGGGGGAGAAACATCATAAGATCCAACTATAATAGCAAAGCTCACGATACATCAAGATCGTGCCACATCAAGAACACGAGAGAGAGAGAGATCAAACACATAGCTACTAGTACATACCCTCAGCCCCGAGGGTGAACTACTCCCTCCTCGTCATGGAGAGCACCGGGATGATGAAGATGGCCATCGGTGATGATTCCCCCCTCCGGCAGGGTGCCGGAACAGGGTCCCGATTGCTTTTTTGTGGCTACAGAGGCTTGCGGCAGCGGAACTCCCTATCTAGGTTATTTTCTGGAGGTTTGGGGATGTATAGGAGAGGCTGGCATCGAGAACAAGTCAAGGGGCCCCACGGAGAGTCCACGAGGCACAGGGGCGCGCCCCAGGGGGTGGACGCGCCCTCCACCCTCGTGGGGCCCATGGGACTCCCCTCCGGTAACTCTTCGTTCTAGTATTTTTTATATTTTTCATAAAAAATCTCCGTTGATTTTCACCGCATTCCGAGAACTTCTATTTTTGCACAAAAACAACACCACGGTAGTTCTGCTGAAAACAACGTCAGTCCGGGTTAGTTCTAACCAAATCATACCAAAATCATGTAAAAATATTATAAACATATCATGAATACATAAAAAATTATAGATACGTTGGAGACGTGTCAGCATCCCCAAGCTTAATTCCTGCTCGTCCTCGAGTAGGTAAATGATAAAAACAGAATTTTTGATGTGGAATGCTACCTAACATATTTATCAATGTAATCTTCTTTATTGTGGAAAGAATATTCAGATCCGTAAGATTCAAAACAAAAGTTTAATATTGACATAAAAACAGTAATATTTCAAGCATACTAACAAAGCAATCATGTCTTCTCAAAATATCATGGCCAAAGAGAGCTATCCCTACAAAATCATATAGTCTGGGTATGCTCTATCTCCATCACACAAAATATTTAAATCATGCAGAACCCCGATGACAAGCCAAGCAATTGTTTCATACATTTGATGTTCTCAAACTTTTTCAATCTTCACGCAATACATGAGCGTGAGCCATGGACATAGCACTATAGTGGAATAGAATGGTGGTTGTGGAGAAGACAAAAAGGAAGAAGATAGTCTCACATCAACTAGGCGTATCAACGGGCTATGGAGATGCCCATCAATAGATATCAATGTGAGTGAGTAGGGATTGCCATGCAATGGATGCACTAGAGCTATAAGTGTATGAAAGCTCAACGAAAGAAACTAAGTGGGTGTACATCCAACTTGCTTGCTCACGAAGACCTAGGGCAATTTGAGGAAGCCCATCATTGGAATATACAAGCCAAGTTCTATAATGTAAAATACCCACTAGTATAAAAGTGACAACATAGGAGACTCTCTATCATGAAGATCATGGTGCTACTTTGAAGCACAAGTGTGGTAAAAGGATAGTAGAATTGTCCCTTCTCTCTTTTTCTCTCATTTTTCAATTTTTTATTTTTTATTTGGGCCTTTCTCTTTTTTTATATGGCCTCTTTTTTTTTGTCCGGAGTCTCATCCCTACTTGTGCGGGAATCATAGTCTCCATCATCCTTTCCTCACTGGGACAATGCTCTAATAATGATGATCATCCACTTTTATTTACTTACAACTCAAAAATTACAACTCAATACTTAGAAAAATATATGACTCTATGTGAATGCCTCCGGCGGTGTACCGGGATGTGCAATGAATCAAGAGTGACATGTATGAAAATCATGAACGGTGGCTTTGCCACAAATACGATGTCAACTACATGATCATGCAAAGGAATATGTCAATGATGGAGCGTGTCATAATAAACGGAACGGTGGAAAGTTGCATGGCAGTATATCTCGGAATGGCTATGGAAATGCCATAATAGGTAGGTATGGTGGATGTTTTAAGGAAGGTATATGGTGGGTGTACGATACCGGCAAAAGGTGCGCGGTTTTAGAGAGGCTAGCAATGGTGGAAGGGTGAGAGTGCGTATAATCCATGGACTCAACATTAGTCATAAAGAACTCACATACTTATTGCAAAAATCTATTATTTATCGAAACGAAGTACTACACGCATGCTCCTAGGGGGATAGATTGGTAGGAAAAGACCATCGCTCGTCCCTGACTGCCACTCATAAGGAAGACAATCAATAAATAAATCATGCTCCGACTTCATCACATAACGGTTCACCATACGTGCATGCTACGGGAATCACAAACTTTAACACAAGTATCTCTCAAATTCACAACTACTCAACTATCATGACTCTAATATCATCATCATCATCATATCTCAAAACCATCATAAGGAATCAAACTTCTCATAGTATTCAATGCACTTTATATGATAGTTTTTATTATACCCATCTTCGATGCTCATCATATTAGGACTAATTTTATAGCCAAAGCAAATTGCCATGCTGTTCTAAAAGACTCTCAAAATAATATAAGTGAAGCATGAGATATCAATAATTTCTATAAAATAAAACCACCACCATGCTCTAAAAAGATATAACTGAAGCACTGGAGCAAAATTATCTAGCTCAAAAGATATAAGTGAAGCACATAGAGTATTCTAATAAATTCTGATTCATGCGTGTCTCTCCAAAAGATGTGTACATCAAGGATGATTGTGGTAAACAAAAAAGCAAAGACTCCAATCATAGAAGGCGCTCCAACCAAAACACATATCATGTGGTGAATAAAAATATAGCCTCAAGTAAAGTTACTGATAGATGAAGACGAAAGAGGGGATGCCTTCCGAGGCATCCCCAAGCTTAGGCTTTTGGTTGTCCTTGAATTTTACCTTGGGGTGCCTTGGGCATCCGCAAGCTTAGGCTCTTGCCACTCCTTATTCCAAAATCCATCAAATATTTACCCAAAACTTGAAAACTTCACAACACAAAACTTAAACAGAAAATCTCATGAGCTCCGTTAGTATAAGAAAATAAACCACCACTTTAAGGTACTGTAGTGAACTCATTCTTTATTTGTATTGGTGTTAAACCTACTGTATTCCAACTTCTGTATGGTTCATACCCCCTGATACTACTCATAGATTCATCAAAATAAGCAAACAACACACGAAAAACAGAATCTGTCAAAACAGAACAGTCTGTAGTAATCTGTATCAAACGAATACTTATGAACTCCAAAAATTCTGAAATACATTAGTGGACGTGAGAAATTTGTCTATTAATCATATGCAAAAAGAATCAACCTAAAAGCACTCTCCAGTAAAAATGGCATCTAATCTCATGAGAGCAAAGTTTCTATTTTTTACAGCAAGATCGCATTAACTTTCACCCAAGTCTTCCCAAAGGTTCTACTTGGCACAAACACTAATTAAAACATAAAACCACATCCAACCAGAGGCTAGATATATTATTTATTACTAAACAGGATCAAAAGGCAAAGAACAAAAATAAAATTGGGTTTCCTCCCAACAAGCGCTAACGTTTAACGCCCCTAGCTAGGCATGATGATTTCAATGATGCTCACATAAATGATAAGAATTGAAACATAAAGAGAGCATCATGAAGAATATGACTATCACATTTAAGTCTAACCCACTTCCTATGCATAGGGATTTTGTGAGCAAACAATTTATGGGGACAAGAATCAACTAGAATAGGAAAGCAAAACAAGCATAACTTCAAGATTTTAAGCACATAGAGAGGAAACTTGATATTATTGCAATTCCTACAAGCATATATTCCTCCCTCATAATAATTTTCAGTAGCATCATGAATAAATTCAACAATATAACCATCACATAAAGCATTATTTTCATGATCTAACCATAGAAAATTTACTACTCTCCACATAAGCAAAATTCTTCTCATTCGGAATAGTGGAAGTTCATAAGAAACTCGAATACTATAAATTGTTTCCACATTAAAAGAGTAATGTTCAGAAAAAGGGTAATCATAATCATGACAAGTTTTTTAAATATAATCATCACTACTTTTTATAGCATAAGTGTCATCACAATAATCATCATAATTAGCAACTTTGTTCTCATCATAATCAATTGAAACCTCTTCGAAGATAGTGGAATCATTACTAAATAAAGTCATGACCTCTTCAAATCCACTTTCATAATTGTCACAATAAGATTCAACACCCGCCAAAATAGTGGGATCATTACTTCCTAAAGTTGACACTCTTCCAAACCCACTTTCATCAATATAATCATCATAAATAGGAGGCATGCTATCATCATAATAAATTTGCATATCAAAACTTGGGAGGTTAAAAATATCATCTTCATAAAACATAGCATCCCCAAGCTTGGGACAAACATTAATTGCAGCAAATAAATTCTCAAACATGTCATTCTCATCAAACATAGCATCCCCAAGCTTGGGCCTTTGCATATCATAAGCATAATCACTCTCATTATTAATAGTATGGATAGCATCAATAGTATAGCAATTATCATCATCACAATGAGTAATAGGAGCAACATCATTTGGAAGGGATACCTTTTTACCTTTGCTTCTCCGTCTTTTCTTTTTCTTCTTCACATTATGTGTGGGTTTAAGCCTCTTTTTGGACTCCTTATTAATGAGATTGGTTGAATAGAAAGCTCCTCCTCGTTACCTGATTCATCATAAGAAAGAATAGGAGGATACGAGGAAAGCTCTTCCCTTTCATTAGTATTCTCTTCGTCTTCTATTTGTTTTCTTGTCTTTATGTAATTGGAAATATAAGGATTTTCAATGCAATTCACCGCACAATACATATAAATTTCCTCTAGATCAAAATCAAGAACTTTATCAAGGACAAATTCTGGAAGATCCTTAGTTATACGTTTCATTTCTTCATAACCCACAAGCAAACTAAGTTCATTATAATGTGCAAGGGAAATCAAGTCATTAAAATTTTTGGACACGATTCGATCATGAAACAATTTGCATTGGAGATTTAGATGATCACGTTCATTGCAAAGTTCACAAGGATGGCAAAGAAATTTTAAATTTTCAGCACAGGCATCTAGCCTCTCTTGCAACCATTTAGTTTCTAAATACTTATGCCTCTTGCAAAATCTATCTTCCCTATTTGGTGTGTACTTGCAAACTCTATGCAGTCCACAAAAATTGACATGCTTATAAGAGATATTTTTATCATGACTGGTGTAATCATCATTAGTACTATGGATATTCAAAGAGTTCATATTAACAACATTGCAATCATGCTCATCATTCAAAGATTGTATGCCAAACATTTTATTGCGTTCTTCTTCTAACACTTGAGCATAATTTTCCTTTCCATCATTTTCACGAAAGATATTAAAAAGATGAAGCATATGAGGCACCCTCAATTCCATTTTTTGTAGTTTTATTTTATAAACTAAACTAGTGATAAAACAAGAAACTAAAAGATTCAATTGCAAGATCTAAAGATATACCTTCAAGCACTAACCTCCCCGGCAACGGCGCCATAAAAGAGCTTAGTTGACGGGGTGTTAGTGCCGCTTACCTAGCCTCCCCGGCAACGGCGCCAGAAAAGAGCTTGATGTCTACTACACAACCTTCTTCTTGTAGAAGTTGTTGGGCCTCCAAGTGCAGAGGTTCGCAGGACAGTAGCAAATTTCCCTCAAGTGGATGACCTAAGGTTTATCAATCTGTGGGAGGCGTAGGATGAAGATGGTGTCTCTCAAACAACCCTGCAACCAAATAGCAAAGAGTCTCTTGTGTCCCCAACACACCCAATACAATCGTAAATTGTTAGGTGCACTAGTTCGGCGAAGAGATGGTGATACAAGTGCAATATGGATGGTAGATATAGGTTTTTGTAATCTGAAAATATAAAAACAGCAAGGTAACTAATGATAAAAGTGAGCGAAAACGGTATTGCAATGTTTCGAAACAAGGCCTAGGGTTCATACTTTCACTAGTGCAAGTTCTCTCAACAAGGATAACATAATTAGATTATATAACTATCCCTCAACATGCAACAAAGAGTCACTCCAAAGTCTAATAGCGGAGACAAACAAAGAGATTATTGTAGGCTACGAAACCTCCTCAAAGTTATCCTTTTTGATCGATCTATTCAAGAGTCCGTAGTAAATTAACACGAAGCTATTCTTTCCGTTCGATCTATCCTAGAGTTCGTACTAGAATAACACCTTAAGACACACATCAACCAAAACCCTAATGTCACCTAGATACTCCAATATCACCACAAGTATCCGTGGGTATGATTATACGATATGCATCACACAATCTCAGATTCATCTATTCAACCAACACAATGAACTTGAAAGGGTGCCCCAAAGTTTCTACCGGAAAGTCAAGACGAAAACATGTGCCAACCCCTATGCGGAAGTTCACAAGGTCACTGAACCCACAAGTTGATCAACAAAACATACATCAAGTAGATCACGTGAATATCCCAGTGTCACCACAGATAAGCACACGCAAGACATACATCAAGTGTTCTCAAATCCTTAAAGACACAATCCGATAAGATAACTTCAAAGGAAAAAACTCAATCCATTACAAGAGAGTAGAGGGGGAGAAACATCATAAGATCCAACTATAATAGCAAAGCTCGCGATACATCAAGATCGTGCCACATCAAGAACACGAGAGAGAGAGAGAGATCAAACACATAGCTACTGGTACATACCCTCAGCCCTGAGGGTGAACTACTCCCTCCTCGTCATGGAGAGCGCCGGGATGATGAAGATGGCCATCGGTGATGATTCTCCCCTCCGGCAGGGTGCCAGAACAGGGTCCCGATTGGTTTTTGGTGGCTACAGAGGCTTGCGGCGGCGGAACTCCCGATCTAGGTTATTTTCGGGAGGTTTGGGGATTTATAGGAGAGGTTGGCGTCGAGAACAAGTCAGGGGGGCCCATGGAGAGTCCACGAGGCACCAGGGCGCGCCCTAGGGGGGTGGGTGCGCCCTCCACCCTCGTGGGGCCCACGGGACTCCCCTCTAGTAACTCTTCATTCCAGTACTTTTATATTTTCCAGAAAAAATCTCCGTTGAGTTTCAGCGCATTCCGAGAACTTCTATTTCTGCACAAAAACGACACCACGGTAGTTCTGCTGAAAACAACGTCAGTCCGGGTTAGTTCTAACCAAATCATACCAAAATCATGTAAAAATATTATAAACATGGAATGAATACATCAAAAATTATAGATACTGTAGACGTATCAACGGTTCAAATAACCAGAGTGGATTTCTTGAGCACTGAACTGGGAGTGGTCTTCTAAGTCTACTTTCCACTTGCCTTTATCACAAGCAGAAATTTCTTCCTTGGCACTATGCTTGGATAAGGCAGTGGGGTTACCCGGTGCGGTATAACCAAGCCCGGTGATGGTGACATCGTCTGCCTTATCTTCATTAGGCTTGATGGGGCTTGGTGGTTTAGAGATGACCGGTTCAACATCTATTTGATCCATGCTGACATCATGATCTTCTGGTGGAGGGTCGTCAATAATGGCTTCAGCAATTTGATGAGAGAATTCTGGCTGTTGTTTTTCGGGCTCAGACGGGTTGGAGTCGTCAGCTGGCTTGTTCAGTTTCGCCTTTTTGTTGGGTTTGGCCTGTCCACTGAGAATAAGAAATACATAGATGCCAGCATATTAATCGGGCATGAAGTTTGAATGATTGAATATACCCTTACTCAGGCACAGTCTTGAAAGCTAGGATTTGAGTTCCCGTAGAGTCGCCGGAGGAAGAGTGAGATGTTCCCTGATAATTTGAATCATACGGGTTAAGAGGTTGACGAACAAGACCCGCCTTGGGATAATCTAACTCAGAAATTTCTGAGACCTCCAGTAGACGTTTGCGAGGTGTTGGGGTGTTCGGTAAGCCGGAGGGTAAAACTCCGTCGCCACTATTCCAGGTTGTACGGTGAGCTTCATGTTGCCGCCTCTTCAAAAGAAAGTTGGGATCCAAGTGAGCTAAAGTGTGAGAAAATCTTACTTTCCGGCTTGCTTGTCGAGTTTTCTATGTTGGCAGAGGTTCTAAGCTGGAGGAAAGAGTAATTACCTTTGCATCATCTGCACGGCTGGCTTCCGCTTCATCCTGATAATAGTCATTGTCAATAAGATGTACAAAAAGCGAGCCAAGGGAATCAAGTTCTACCTCCGACTCATCATCATCATCTTTGTCATCCAAATTGAATAATTCGGCAGTGTTGGACTTCTTTTTAGCAGCCTTTTGGTGGCCTTGTTCTTTGTCCGGGTTTTCTTTGGTTTTTCTGGCAATTTCTTTGTCCAGAAAGGTGAGTCCACCTGTAAACAATGAATGGGTATGAGCAAGCAGCAAAAATGAAAATGAGTCAAGTATGAGCTGGATTCAAAACTCACAGCTAGCGGCTTATTTAGAATGCAGAAAGGGGACAATCTAACTTTACTACAATCTTCTAAGCTTTCATTCAACAAAGTCTTGGTCATTTCATTGATGTCTTCCTCAGTCATTTCGGTTTTACAGTGGCGCTGAGGATCTGTTAGCTCGCCGGTATACTCACACATTAAACCGGGCGGGATGCTTAGAGGCAAGACTCTCCAAGCGACCCAGCAGCGAACTAGATCAATTCCGGTCAAGCCGTTGGCCATCAGTGCCCGGATCTTTGCGGAAACCGACACATATTTTTTCCGTTCTGTTGTGCTGATACGGACCGGAAGATGATGTCTGCTACTAAGCCGGCTGGCGCGATAACCCGGCAAGGGACTCTCTCCTTCTGGCAAGGTATGCTGGCAATAAAACCAAGTCTGGTTCCAGTCTTTGGGGTGACTGGGCAGATTAGCAGCTGGGAAGATGGCCTCTTTCCAGCACTATATGGACATGCTGCCTAGTTCAAGGCTACGTCCATCTGTGAATTCATTCTGCCGGTTCAAGTAGTAGAACTCTCTGAATAGTTCTACGGTGGGCTCCTGTTGAAGCTACACCTCGCAGAACACTTGGAAATTGCAGATGTTTGAAACAGAATTTGGTCCGATATCTTGTGGATGGAGCTTGAAGAAATGCAGCACATCACGGAAGAATCTTGAACCGTGAGGGCTAAAACTCCGGTCCATATGATCCATAAAAACCACTACTTCACCATCTTTGGGCTCAGGGCGAGTTCCATTACCCGGAACCCTCTAGTGGATGACTTCTTTTTGGCTAACACACCGGTTTGGACATATTCTCTCAAGTCTTCCTCGATGACCTGGGAAACGACCCAGTTGCGGGCGATGCCAGTCTTGACCATCTTTGAAAACAAAGTCCTAAGAAAAGGAAACATTACCAGATTAAGATCATGCTATTAAACCGGACTATGGATTTAAGGGTAAAATGCTATGAACAGTTAACGGATTAAGCTGAGGATGAGCTTTGAGGTGTTGGCGGCTTAAAAGGGGACTAATGGTACCTATCGGATTAAGGATTTTGCTGTTAAGCCGGATAGAGTCTAACAGTCAAGAATTATGAGCAAGCATGGTTAAACCGGAGATATATTGTCGGGTCAGGCAAGTTATAAAGCGTATGGTGATGGTTTAACAAGATTTAGTGCCTTATGATAGATCACGGTTTGCGGTATAAGCCGCCATGGCAGTTATGGTACTTCAAATTTGGTTAAGTGTTGGAAAAACAGATTTTGCACGATGGAGCAATAATTTTGGATCTACCATAGTTCAGAAAACGCAGTAAAATTCTAAACCTAAGGTGACGGCAGTAGAAAGTGTGGATATTTCAATGAGATCTTCTACGGGGAGATGTTACTCTAATGATAAAAAATGAATGCTAAAACTACTTCCGTGCAAGGTTTGTAGCCTACCCAAATTAAAATCCACTAGAGTTGAAGGAAACAGCGAAGAACAGCGAGAACGCCGATGAACTACCCGAACCCTAAACGCAGATCTGAGATGGAAAGAAAAGTGCATTTACAGAAGATGAGGAGCAGCGGTGGCGCGCTGGAGTTTCTGATCCAATCAGGTCGATGCAGCGGACTTGGTCGGTGCAACGGTCGAAGGTTGCGGCGGCGGAGCTCAAAGCAGGAGATGAGATGCGAGAGGAAGACGAAGGAAGGGGTAAAATGATAAAGACCCCTGTCCCTATTTATAAGGGGGTGGATACAAGGCATGAGCGGGAATCGAGGAGACTAAAACCATCGTATGGTTATATGGATGCCTCGATTTTCGGGATGGTTATTAAGATAAGGATCAATAAAGATGTTCTGAACCGTGTACAAAATTAATGAGAAGTGACGTCACGGTGGCTTAAGAAGATTCTGTGAGCTGATGTCATAGCGGGTTACAGCAAGATTTTTCTAAGTGGTGCAAAATTTTGACAAGACTGGTATTGAAGATTGACATGAACAAGTTCAAGTCAACCTGGGGTCTAATGTTGGGGATATGACTATTGGGTATGAACCGCCCAGGAGGGGCCAGGTCATACCAATGGCGACTCGTCAATGAAGATGGCGGCTCATACCAGCCCGTTGACGGCCCAAGACCAAGAGGCGGCTCAAAGCCCAGGAGGATGAACCGCCATGGATGCATGACTTCTATTGTAAGGCAAGCGTAGTTAAGTCACTGAGCCGGACACGTTGTGTATGAGCCCGCCGGGACTCTGTAAGCCGCCAGGCATCAACCTGTGTATATAAAGGGATGACCCGGTGGCAGTTTAGGGCAAGAAACAAGAGATCGAGAACTAGGTCAAGCGTATTCGCTCCTTGGTAATCGAAACCCTAGCAATAGCAGCTCAAACTGGATTAGGATTTTACCTTCACCGCAAGGGGCTGAACCAGTATAAACTCTCTGTGTCCTTTGTCCCGATTAACCCTTTTAAGCTAACCTAGTTGCGATGGCTCCACGACTAAGTCCTTCCACTAGGACATCTGCCGTGACAATTCCACGACAGTTAATTTACTCGAAGCTATATTTTTGTTCATCACATACTATGTGTTTTGCTTGGAGCGTCTTGTATGATATGAGTCTTTGCTTGTTTTATTTTTTGTTTTAAGTCTTGATTCCTTGCTGGACACACCTATTTGAGAGAGTCAAAATTATGTCATGACTTATTAGAATTGCTCTCTATGCTTCACTTAAATTTTTTATGAGCTATGGACTTGCTCTAGTGCATCACTTATATCTTTTTGAGCACGGTGTGCTTTAGTATTTTTGAAGAAATTCTCTGTTGCTTCACTTAGATTTATTTGAGAGTTCGTAAAATTTTCAAGAAATTCTCTCTTGCTTCACATAAATTAATTTGAGAGAAAGTAAAATTTATGCTCATGATCTTCACTTATATTTGTTTGAGCTTATCGAAAGCAACACATGAAAAGTAGTTCCGAAGAATATAATAAAAACTTTCATGAAGATCATTGGACAAAATAAACTTGATTCTTAGTAATACTTTTGAGATATGACGATGTGATATGTGAGTTATGTTGATGAGTAATTATGCTTTAGTAAGAATATTGGTGTTAAGATTTGTGATTCCCTATGAAAGCACGAAAGTCAATAATTATGCAATGAAATTACATCCTACTTGTGGTGCATTATTCGGTGTTAATTATGCTTAATGCTCGCTTATGAGATTATTTGTTTCTTGGTTGGTCGCTTCTCAATCTTTTGCTAGCCTTCATATTGCACTAAGTATGATCACTACTTGTGCATCCAAAATCGTTCAAACCAGTTTTGCCACATGAGTCCACTATATCTACCTATATGCGGTATTCTTTTGCCGTTCTAAGAAAATTTGTATGTGCCATCTCTAATTTTCAAAATAAACTTCTCTTTTGTGTGTTTGTACCACTCGCGCAGCAGTGAGGGGTGGCTAATATTTTCCATGCTAGATGTGTTATTCTCACGATGAGTGTTTATTCACTTGTCATTGCACGAGAGTAAGGAAAAGGTATTAGGGATGCCCAGCCCCGAAATGAAAAATGAATTTACTTTATGTTGTCAAATAATAAATTCCTTGGAAAGTGTTGGTATGGAGGGCAATCGTGGATACGGCTAGCCATGGAAAGTGAAAGTATGGTTGAAAAAGGAATAAACTTTATTTTCTGTTTGGGAACCGCCTATGATATATCTATCATGGAAAGTGATGGGAACTCTAAGTCGTTTTCATTGGTGGGAAGGATACGCCTCCCAAAATGTTTTTATCTCTCAATTTTCGCTTTGAGCTCTGGCACCTCTACAAATCCCTACTTCCCTCTGCGAAGGGCCTTTCTTTTACTTTATGCAATTTTAATTTTTTAATTTGAGTCTCCATCTTCTCTTATAAAAGCACCAACTAGGAGGCAATATGATCATACTTGAGTATTGGGTGTAGCTAACATGCGAGTCTGTTCCATGAATGGTTCAATGATTGAGCATGATGGGCTAGGCATAGCTTATTTTAGCGTTGATATTTTGAAAGACATGATTGCTTGTTGATATGCTTGAGTATTTAAGTTGTCATGTCAAAACTAGACTATTGCTTTGAACAATATAAAAGTCCAAATGTCCATGCTATAAAGAAAAGAATATGATATGACATGTTAGGCAGCACTCCACATCAAAAATTCTGTTTTATCACTTACCTACTCGAGGACGAGTAGGAGTTAAGCTTGGGGATCCTGGTACGTCTCCAACATATCTACAATTTTTTATTGTTCCATGCTGTTATATTATCAATCTTGGATGTTTTATAATCATTTTATATCATTTTTTGGTACTAACCAATTGACATAGTGCCAAGTGCCAGTTGTTGTTTTCTGCATTTTTTTACATCGCAGGAAATGAATACCAAACGGAGTCCAAATGCAATGAAACTTTACGAAGTTTTTTTTTGGACCAGAAGAGACCTAATGGGCCAAGGTTGTGCCTGGTGGGTGCTCTGAGGAGAGCACAACCCACCAGGGCGCGCCAGGAGGCCCAAGCACGCCCTGATGGGCTGTGCCCACCTCAGGTGCCCCCCTGACCACCTCTTTGCTCTACAAATACCCCAATATTCCAGAAACCCTAGGGGAGTCAACGAAAATCAATTCCAGCCGTCGCAGAGTCCAGAACTACCAGATCCAATCCAAACACCATCACGGATGGGGTTCACCACCTCCATTGGTGCCTCTCCGATGATGCGTGAGTAGTTCTTTGTAGACCTTCGGGTCCGTAGTTAGTAGCTAGATGGCTTCCTCTCTCTCGATGAATCCTCAATACAACGGTCTCTTGGAGATCCATATGATGTAACTCTTTTTGCGGTGTGTTTGTTGGGATCGGATGAACTTTGAGTTTATGATCAGATCTATCTTTTTATATCCATGAAAGTATTTGAGTTTCCTTGATCTCTTTTATGCGCGATTGCTTATAGCTTCGTATTTCTTCTCCGATATTTGGGTTTTGTTTGGCCAACTTGATCTATTTATCTTGCAATGGGAAGAGGTGCTTTGTAGTGGGTTCGATCTTACGGTGCTTGATCGTAGTGACAGAAGGGGAACCGACACGTATGTATCGTTGCTACTAAGGATAAAACGATGGGGGTCTATCTCTACATAGATAGATCTTGTCTACATCACGTCATCGTTCTTATTGCATTACTCCATTTCTCCATGAACTTAATACACTAGATGCATGCTGGATAGCGGTCGATGTGTGGAGTAATAGTAGTAGATGCAGGCAGGAGTCGGTCTACTAATCTTGGACATGATGCCTATAAAATGATCATTGCCTGGATATCGTTGTGATTATTTGAAGTTCTATCAATTGCCCAACAGTAATTTGTTTACCCACCGTTTGCTATTTTTCTCGAGAGAAGCCACTAGTGAAACCTAAGGCCCCCGGGTCTCTTTCTCTTAATATTTGCCTTTGCGATCTACTTTTTCTTTGCTTTTATTTTCAGATCTATTAAACCAAAAATACAAAAATACCTTGCTGCAATTTATTCTTATTTATTTTATTTGGCGTTCGATCTATCAATCTACTACAATTTTATTCACGTATGTTTGCCTATCTTGAGGCGCCGCAACCCGGAAGGGATTGACAACCCCTTTTACACATCGGGTTGCGAGTAGTTGTTATTTGTGTGCAAGTGATGTTTACGTTGTGTTGCTTGGTTCTCCTACTGGTTCGATAACCTTGGTCTCATAATTGAGGGAAATACCTACCGCTGATGTGCTGCATCATCCCTTCCTCTTTGGGGAAATACCGACGTAACTTCAAGCCGCATCAGCCACCATTTCAGAAATGCTACTGTCTTGCTTTCTTTCCCATTTAGATAAGTTAGATGCTTCTTTTTGTTGGCTTCTGTGTCATCCACCGTTATTGACCACTAGTTGTTTCCTTTGCACCTCTGTGTAAACAGGGTTATCTACTTCACCTCGTTGCTAGGCCCGCACCAGCCAAGACTCCGCCGCCGTTCGCATGCAGCTGCCAGCCCAACCAGCTGGGCAGGCACCTGCATGGCGACATGCGGCTTCCAGGCCAACTCATCAAGCACCTGTGTGGTGGCATGCAACTCTTTGTGAAGGCCCTGCCACCACGCGACCTCAGCAGCCTGCCTGCCTACATGGCGCTGCACGCATCGCTGGCCTGGGCGCGTGTCGAAGCGAGGCGGAGCGGCGACGGACGTGACGGGCCTCGTTCCCGTCCCCGATAAAGCTAATGGACACCTAAGTAGCGCATTTAATGCGCTTTGTCCCATAATGCCAGGCGATAAGTTCGCGCAATGTAGGCCTTTCCACCTCCTGTGTGCCACTGTGGCAACCCCTTTTTGCCTATAAAAGGAGGCCCGAGGCATACTAGAGAGGGATTCATCTCCTGGAAACTATGCAGCCACCGTAGCTAGTTCGAGAGCTCAAGAACACTCCGAAATATATCCAGCAAAGCAGGACTAGGGTATTACGCATCCTCGCGGCTCGAACCTGGGTAAACGATCTTTGTGCTAGCTCCTAAACCTGCTCTTCTCACAACCCCGCGCCCGCCGACCGTAGAAGGGATACCAGTGACCCCATAGGTGTCGTTCCCACCGACATCTTTGGCGCGCCAGGTAGGGGTGCAGTTGTGAGAATCTGGTCTAGCAGTTAGCCTAGCAGTTCTTCATCGCCATGGCTCCCAAGAAGAAGACGATCACGGCGATCGGCTCGTCGGGAGCCGAGCGGCCCATGCCATTGCGGGCGAGCAGCGGGCCGGTCGTGGACAGAACCCGAGCCGCGGCCCGCGAGCACCAGCATCGCCCTGGCAGCCAGAGCCTGGCGAGCAGCGTCGTTCGTGTGCCAGATGACGGGCCGCACACCGCAAAATCCAAAGAGGGGGTTGGGCCTCCCGCAGGCGGCGCGGGGCCCTACAGGGGTGTCGCTGTGCCACCTACAGGCAGTGCAGCGACCTCCAAGACGCCCATGCTGGCGCCCACGGTGCGCTCTTCCCAGGGTGTGCGCGACGAGCAGCGTCACCACGCCGGTGACCCTGGACAACGCCGTGGGAAGTGCCCCATGCATCATTTGCAGACGAAGGAGGCCAGCATGCCCGCCGAAGTGCTGGCGAAAACGGCACGCAGCCGCTGGGCCGTGAAAGAGCTCCTTCTGACGTGGTTAGAAGTCGAAGCGCGCCACAGCCCACGCAGCTTTCGCCACCACCCACGCCAACAGAAGCTTTGGCGCGTGTGTAGCTACTCCTCGACTTCCCTCCTTCCGCGGAGAAGCTCGATGAATGGAGGGCCACCATCCGGAACCTCGTCGCCGTCGCCAACAAAGATGATCCGCGACCAGCGGGGCCCTCGGGCCGGCGCTCCGTCGAGCCACCACATGCCAGCGGGGGGAGGACTGGGGGAGCTGCAGCCACAGTACACTCTCCTCCCCCGTGCCAGTTGCCGCCGGTGCCAGTCCCTCGTGACGACGCATGTGATAACATTTCCATAGCGCCGTCCGACCCACGGACCCACCACGACCAGCGCCACATTCTTCGAGAACGAGCCCATGAAGACGCTCGAACCACCATCGAGCGCCGGCGCGATACACGCCACCAGTCGGATAAGCGGGCGGGACCCGCTATGGACCACCCAGCACCGGGGGGCTCCGGCGGCCTACCTTACGAGGTGGGTTGCCTAGCTTTACCCGTGAGCTGCGGCAGTTCCAGTGGCCATCCCACCGCACGTTCAAGCCCGACGTCGGCAAGAAGTACAATGGCAAGACCCATCCGTCAGAGTTCCTCAGCATCTACACCATCGCGATGCAAGCTGCTGGAGCTCGCGACGACAAGGTGCTTGCCAATTACTTCCCGTTGGCACTGAAGCCCAATTTCTTCTTGGTTGGATCTGTGCCATGAGTTCGTTGGTGCCTTCACCGGAGGCCACCATGCTCATGGCCAGGCCAGTGATTTGCATATCATTCCCCGGAAGGAAGGGGAAACCCTGCGCAAGTACATACAGAGGTTCAGCCGGGTGCAGTACAACATCCCCGACGTTCATCCCGCCTCCGTGATTAGCGCGTTCCATCAGAACGTGCGCAATCGCAAGATGCGTGAAGAGCTGGCGAAGAACAAGGTTAAGGATGTGGCCGAACTTTATGTTCTGGCCGATAGGTGCGCTCGGGCTGAAGAGGGAAGGAAGTACCCCGGTGAGGACGCCGGTGCGGAAACCGACTCTACTGATGAAGACACCGCCGCCCCGGCAAAGAAGGGCTGGCTTCGCAACAGGAAACACAAGGGCAAGGCCGTGCTTGCTGTCGAGGGATCCGACGACACCGACGCTGCCAAGAAGGTCAAGGCAGACGACCCCGGCAAGGAGATTGCCGAGTGCGCCGCCTGCCGGGCCTTGGCAGCTGCCGACAAGCCAGGAGGCTCCGACAAGCAGTATTGCAAGATCCACCGCACCAAGGGCCACGACCTCCAGAACTGCCGACAGGTCGAGCTGCTTGCCGAAAAGCAAAAGGCCTAGTATGAGAGGCGGGACAAGGAGAAGGGTCAGGATGGTGCCGCAGGATCCAGCAAGAAGCGTGGCGGCCAAGGAGGCCGCCGCGGCAAGGATAACCAGCAAGAGAGGCCCGCTTGGGGCCATGACAAGAAGCAGGAAGACGATGATCATGACAAGACTTTCAGAAGGCTACGGAGGCCATGTGCGTCGATGGTGGCGCCTCGCTGCACACTTCTCACCGCCAGCTCAAGTAGTGGGCGCGTGAGATCACAGTAGCGGAACCATCGTTCGACGCTCAGAAGCCGCTGAAGTGGTCTAGCACGCCCATCATCTTTGACACCGAGGACCACCCTGATCGCAGCACTGCAGTCGGGTGTTTGCCATTGTTGGTCTCACCAACGATACGCAACCTCAAGGTGAACAAGATGTTGGTTGACGGCGGGGCCGATCTGAACTTAATCTCGCCCGTTGTGATCAAGAGGCTGCAAATTCCCGATGGAGACCTCGAGGAGACGGGCACGTTTCAAGGGGTCAACCCGGGAAGGAGCCAGCCGAAGGGGAAGTTCACGTTGCCTGTGACGTTTGGAGGCGAGCTGAACTACAGGACGGAGAGGATTGTCTTTGATGTAGCCGAGATCCCCTTGCCCTACAACGGGATCCTCGGCCGCCCGGCACTAGCCAAGTTCATGGCGGCATCGCATTACGCCTACAACACGCTGAAGATGCCTGGGCCGATGACCATCATCACCGTCCCCTGCGCCGACCTACTCTACCGGGAAGCAGCTGCCGCCAAGGCACTTGCTCCTACCACTGAAGCCCCGGGAGGAAAGAAGAAGACCGGCAAGACTTCTCGCACCCACTCCGGCAAGCGCACCTCTTTGGAGTGTTGTGCTACCATCGAGGACGTGCCAGAGAGCTCCACCGGCAAGAGCAAGAAATCCAGAGTTGCGCCACCAGAGACCAAGAAGGTGTCCGTCAAGGAGGATGGCACGGGAGGGGCTTTCACCATAAGCTCCACCCTCGACAGCAGATAGGAAAGCGCGCTCATCACTTTCCTGCGTGCGAATGTCGATGTGTTTGCATGGCAAGCATCTGACATCCCCGGCGTTCCGTCAAGCAGAAGGCCAGGAAGCAAGCTTTGGAACGGCAGGAGTTCATCACAGAGGAGATCAGGAAGTTGGAAGCGACAGGCCTGGTGAGGGGAGTGCTCCATCTGACATGGTTGGCCAATCTGGTGGTGGTGCGCAAGGCGAACGGGAAGTGGAGGCTGTGTATTGACTACACAGATATCAACAAGTCTTGTCCTAAGGACCCCTTCCCGTTGCCGCGCATCAACCAGATTGTTGACTCCACGGCCGGGTGTGATCTGTTATCATTCCTCGACGCCTACTCGGGCTACCACCAGATCTTCATGACAAGAGAAGACGAAGAGAAGACAGCATTCATCACCCCATGTGGTACGTATTGCTTTTTACGGATGCCTTTTGGGTTGAAGAGTGCTGGCTCAACGTTTGCAAGAGCGGTCCAAATTGGTTTTGAACCCTAGCTACATTGAAGCTTACATGGATGACATAGTGGTCAAAACCAAGGACAAGGCAACTCTTGTACAAGACTTAGAAGAGACGTTTGCCAACCTGCGCAAGATCAACCTCAATCTGAACCCTGGGAAGTGTGTCTTCGGCGTTCCGTCCGGCAAACTTCTCGGGCTCTTTGTGTCGCAGCGTGGGATCGAGGCAAACCCAGACAAGATCAAGGCTATCGAGCAGATTGCAGCGCCCAAACGTCTCACTGGCTGCGTTGCCGCCATGAGCCGATTCAAAGTCTGCCGAGCGCGCCCTTCCCTTTTTCAAGATTTTGAAAATGGCGGGCCCAATGGAGTGGACCCCGAAGGCCGAAGTAGAACTGCAGGATCTAAAGAAATACCTCTCTTCTACACTAGTACTGGTGGCGCCTAAACCACAAGAGCCGTTGCTGCTGTATCTGGCGGCGACGAATCAAGTGGTCAGCGCCGCGCTGGTGGCGTAGAGGGAGGTTGACGAAGAGGCAGTGGCAACGGCAGGACCGGCAGATGGCACGTCAGATTGCCCGGCAGGGCCTGGTGCCGGCAAGGCAAGGCCCCCAGCAGAGTCTGACGCCATCGGGACAAGGCCCGCGCAGCCATGTGAATTGGTGCAGAAGAAGAAGATGATGCAGCACCCGGTTTACTTTGTCAGCTCCCTCTTGCAGGGGGCTAGTTCAAGGTACTCCGGTGTGCAGAAATTGCTCTTCTGCCTCCTTATGGCCTCGAGGAAGCTGCATCATTACTTCCAAGCCCATGAGATCACTGTCGTCACCCGCCTCCCGTTGCAACGGATACTGCACAACCCAGACGCAACCCGAAGGATTGTGGAGTGGGCCTTGGAGTTGTCAAGCTTTGGGTTGAAGTTTGAAAGTACTTCGACAATCCAGAGCAGAGTCTTGGCGGAGTTCATTGTAGAGTGGACCTCAACGCCCGACGAAGAAATCCAGGAGACCGCTCTCCCCGGCAAGGAAGCAAGTCGCGACTGGATCATGTACTTTGATGGGGCTTTCTCGCTGCGAGGTGCCGGTGCCGGTCTGCTGCCTGTCGCACCCACCGGAGAGCACCTCAAGTATGTGATCCAGATGCACTTTCCCAGGGAGATGTCCACAAACAACACTGCTGAGTACGAGGGGCTGCTTACCGGTCTCAGGATAGCGGCGGAACTCGGGGTTAAGAAGCTCATCGTCAGGGGTGATTCGCAGCTTGTCGTCAGACAAGTTAACAAAGATTATCAGAGCCCGTTGATGGAGGCCTACGTAGATGAGGTGAGGAAGCTGGAGGAGCACTTCGACGGTATACAAGCGGAGCACGTTCCCCGAGTGGAGAATGACATCGCCGATTACCTGTCAAAGCGCGCTGCATTCAAGCTACCTATGGAACCAGGTACCTTTTTGCTTCGGTTAACTCAACCATCCGTCGAACCATCAACGGAACAGAACAAGCGGAGGAAATCAGGCCCCGGAAAGTACTTTCCCGCTGAGCCCACATGGGCCGCCGGCAAGGGTGTTGCCGCGGATTCTGAGCCTGCCAAGGGGCAACTAGCTTCGGCAGGGCGCCAAGCCCTGGCCGTAGAGACGGCTGCCCCCATGGCAGAAGAGATGCCTTTGGTCCTTGCCGTCGAGCCCCAGGCTCCGGCATGGGCACAACATACCGTTCGTTTCCTCCAGACAGGGGAACTTCCTGAGGAGCAGGAAAAAGCGGAAAAAGTAGCCCGTCGGTCTGCCTTGTACCAGTTCGTCGACGAGGTCCTGTACAGGAAAAGACCGAACGGTGTGAAATTGAAGTGCATCCCCCGGGAGGAAGGACTGGAGCTATTGGCAGAGATACATGGAGGCATATGTGGCTCCCACATAGGGTCGAGGGCCCTTGCCGGCAAGGCATTCCAGCAAGGCTTCTTCTGGCCCACCGCCCTCCAGGATGCGACGGCACTAGTAACCAAGTGTGAAGCGTGTCAGTTCCATTCGAAGAAGCTTCATCAACCAGCTCAAGCCCTTCAAACAATTCCTCTTTCCTGGCCATTCTCGGTCTGGGGGCTCGACATCCTGGGCCCTTTCCCTGCGCTGTCGGGGGCTTTGAGTACTTGTACGTTGCGATCGACAAGTTCACAAAGTGGCCGAGGTAGAAGCAGTGAGGAAGGTGACAGCACAGTCAGCCGTCAAGTTCTTCAAGGGGCTAGTGTGCCGTTTTGGTGTGCCAAACAGAGTCATCACCGACAACGGCACACAGTTCACAAGCCACACCTTCATGCAATACATCCAAGACCTCGGCAGCAAGGTCATTTTCGCTTCCGTGGCACATCCACGGAGCAACGGCCAGGCGGAGAGGGAAATGCTGAAGTGTTGCGAGGCCTGAGGACAAAGACTTTTGACAGACTACACAAGAGTGGAAGGCGCTGGATTGATGAGTTGCCGGCGGTTCTTTGGTCGATCTGAACGACGCCAAATCGAGCCACCGGCCAGACACCCTTTGCCCTGGTATACGGGGCAGAAGCAGTTCTCCCCACGGAACTCACATATGGGTCACCTCGAGTGCTCGCTTATGACGAGCTTGAGCAAGATCAGTTGCGGCAAGATGACGTGACGCTCCTCGAGGAATATCTTCTTCGGGCAGCTGTGAGAGCAGCACGCTACCAGCAAGCCCTGCGCTACTACCATAGCCGCAAGGTTCATGCCCGAAGCTTTGAGGAAGTCGACCTTGTTCTTCGGCACGTTCAGTCGGCCAAGAATTCCAACAAGTTGACGCCGAAGTGGGAAGGCCCTTATCGGGTAATACGAGTCAGCAGGCCCGGCGCAGTCCGTCTGGAGACCGAAGATGCTGTCCCAGTGAGCAACTCCTGGAACATCAAACATCTTCGCAAGTTTTAGCCATAAGGCGCGGCTGCCGGGCCTCCCGGCAAGCCACCGTTTGTACAAGCTTTGCCGGCAAGGCATGTAACCCTCTGTACAAAGCCAGACGCAGACCCTGAGCATAAATAAACGAAGCGCTGGCGCCCTAAGTTATAGCATGCATGCTAGGTTAAGTCTCTCCCTCGGTTAGGGTTGATAGTGCTTGGCGGCGACTAACCCCTAGCCTAGAGGTCGAGTTCGCGTCTTTCTGTCCTCTTTGGTTCATAGGGCACATGGACACTTCTGCTGAGCTGCTTGGGAGAAAGAGGACGAACCGGCGCCCCGGCCCCGGCAAGCCAATACTGCCGGGGGCTGAAGACACAAGGATCCAACCCCGGCAAGCCAAGGTTGCCGGGGGCTGTGGATTCAGATAAGTCTTTCATCCCCTGTTATGCATTTCCGTATGGAACTGGGACATGTGAAACCGCGTTTATATTCTTAAACCACCGTGCTCCCCTTTTCCTGTACCCAAGAGCTATCCTCCTGGGTCAGAACTTGGTCGTAGTCGCGGTGGCAAGAAAATGAACGAGGGGCCTAACTCTACTTCACCCCTGCCTCCGCCAAAAGCGTGAGAATGGTCGACTGAAGTGGCGGCACGGCAAGGCCTGTTGCCGGGCGACAATGTTTATCTTAAAAATAACAAGGATTCATCCCTTGGCATGGGCCTCGCTCACGCACAAAGAAACTCGGCAAGCACCCTTTTTCATTAAAAACATCCCATACAGGTACAGTTCATACGGAATTAAAAACATGAGCAAGGGGATTACAAGTCTTAAAATTAACAAGTGCCCGCAGGCTTACAAACTAAAAAGAGATAAGGTGCCCGTAATCCCGTTCTTGTCCCTCTCCTCAGAAGGTGGAACAAGACAGCAGGAGGGCAAAAGGAGCGCCTAGGCGAGGTGCGAGGAGCAGAAGGCACCAAGAGAACATCTTGTTGCCGGGAAAGGAGCTGGAAGATGAGGCAGCGGGCCGGCAATACGTGATGAAGGCATCGGTGCCCGCGTACTCCGACTTGATGACCGCCACCCGCCTTCTTCGCCTTCTCCGGCCCTCCTATGCCAGCTGCCCAAGGAGACGTCGGGGAGTGCCCCGATGGAGAGCTTGGCGAGGAAGGTCCTCGGCAGGGCGCCTGGCCGAGGGAGGGGCGGCGCTGTCAGTCAAAGTTGGGGTCGGCAACCTACCGCTGGACTCCCTCATCGCCGTTGTCGCTGTCCTCCTGGTCACTCCCGCTCGAGGAGGAATCTTCATCATCGGAGGAGCTCTCCACGCAGCACTTTAGGCGAGTTCCAAGATCTCCGAAGACCTTGATGGAGAGCAGGCTGCCCTCCATTAACTTGAAGTAGAGGACGAGCCCCGCCGTCAGGCTATGGATGCGAGCAAATGTCTTCCACCCGCGACGGAGGTTGATAACATGAGGAGCGGGGAAGTCGATGTCGACCTGCGTGCCGCCGTTCCCGCAGCCCCTCATGTGCAATCTGAGGGTCTGGGGCGGGTCGAGCTCCATTTTCCGAGCAAATGGGGTAGGGAGACGGAGACGACGACGCGGTGGCCGGCACAGCCTGATGAAGAACTCCCGAGGCTGGTCCCCGACGTGGCCCTCCATCACGGGCGGCATCGCCGGTGGAGGCACAGCCATCGCGTCGCCTTGTCCCCCTCTCCCCGACCGCCGCGGCGACCTCGGCTTCGCCCCCTCCCCCTTCCTCTCATGGTCGGTGAGGGAGTCCCGGAGTAGGGAGTCCTCGGACGGCCGGACTATATACTTTAGCCGGACTGTTGGACTATGAAGATACAAGATTGAAGACTTCGTCCCGTGTCCGGATGGGACTCTCCTTGGCGTGGAAGGCAAGCTTGGCAATACGGATATGTAGATCTCCTCCCTTGTAACCGACTCTGTGTAACCCTAGCCCCCCTCCGGTGTCTATATAAACCGGAGGGTTTAGTCCGTAGGACAACAACAATCATACCATAGGCTAGCTTCTAGGGTTTAGCCTCTACGATCTCGTGGTAGATCAACTCTTGTAATACTCATATCATCAAGATCAATCAAGCAGGAAGTAGGGTATTACCTCCATCGAGAGGGCTCAAACCTGGGTAAACATCGTGTCCCCCACCTCCTGTTACCATCCGCCTTAGACGCACAGTTCGAGACCCCCTACCCGAGATCCGCCGGTTTTGACACCGACATTGGTGCTTTCATTGAGAGTTCCACTGTGCCGTCACCATAAGGCTCGATGGCTCCTTCGATCATCGGCAACGATGCGATCCAGGTGAGGTGTTTCTCCCCGGACAGATCTTCGTATTCGGCGGCTTCGTACTGCGGGCCAACTCGCTTGGCCATCTGGAGCAGATTGAAAGCTATGCCCCTGGCCATCAGGTCAGGTTCGGAAACTTTAACTATACTGCCGACCTCCGCGGAGACTTGATCTTCGATGGATTCGAGCCCATGTCAGGTGCGCCGCACAATCACGACGAGCATGACTTAACTCTGTCGTCGGATAGTGTTCGGGAGATCACACCTGCAACTACTCCGGCCCTCAATCCGGAACAAATTGCGCCATCTGAGGATGGGTGGATAGACCCCGCCACGGAGGCCGTACTCTCAGTGGCGATAGAGCTGAATACTGAGTTCACCTCCTACGAGAGTCGTGTTGCCGAACCATTGGATTCGTCCCCGGCCACGGGCTCCGAGCCGCTTACGTCCGTGCCTATCGAATCTGATCGGGCACCGATCATGGAGTTTACCTCCGCAGATATCTTTCAGCACTCGCCTTTCGGCGATGTGCTAATTCATTAAAGTCTCTCCCCTTGTCAGGAGAACCTTGGCTGAACTATGTCCGGCTAGAATGGGATGCGGACGACGAAGAAATTCGCCCCCACCCACCACCCACTTAGTAGCCACTGTCGACGATTTAACCGACATGCTTGATTTCGACTCCAAAGACATCGACGGTATGGACGATGATGCAGAAGACGAGCAGGAACCACCGCCTACTGGGCACTCGACAGCCACCTCATCACACGATATATACATGGTGGATACACCCAAAGAAAACAATGATGAGGAATGGAAGGATGCAGTGAAGGATAGCTCCCTCAAGAAGCAACCAAAGCGACGGCGTAGGCGCCGCTCCAAATCCCGCCTCGGCAAAAACAGCGATAACAGCGCAAGAGAAAATAACACTCCGGTTGACTCCAGAGGAGACGACAACATTGACCCAGCGATAGAGCAGGATGAACCAGTGAACGACGAACATAGTACGGAGCAGCTGTCCGAACACGTTGACACCAAGGATAAAGCTCATCAACCTCTCTCCGGAGAGGAAAACAGTCCGGACGACGACGCACACGTCATCCCGGAAAGGCACTTGGAACAAGAGGACCTCCGTAGAAGGCTTATCACCACCGCGAGGAGTCTGAAGAAGCAGAAGCAAAGGCTTAAGGCCACGCAGAATACGCTCAACAGTAGATGGAACAAAGTGCTCGACACTGAAGAAAAGTATGGTGGTAGTTGCCATACAAAGAGCTATCCACAGCGCAAGCTGTTGCCCGAGTTCGATGATGAGGCCGTAGAGCCTACACAGCCGAAGAATAAAACGGCTGATCAGCCGGATCGACCACCTCGTGGCCGCGATAGGGCGGCTAACGGGGCCGCACATAAGTCAACACACGATTTACGTGAGGACTTGCGCCAAAAATCCGGTATGACCAGGTCCATCTATGGATCTAGGAAGCGTGCTCCGGCACAAAATCAAAACCAAATACTACAACCATCTGAACGCCACGATACATCCAAATACAGGGGTGCCGCACATACCCTATGCTTCACCGATGAGGTACTGGATCATGAATTTCCACAGGGATTCAAGCCCGTGAACATAGAGGCGTACGACGGAACGACAGACCTTGGGGTCTGGATTGAGGACTTCATCCTCCATATCCATATGGCTCGCGGAGATGATCTCCACGCCATTAAATACCTGCCCCTCAAGCTGAAAGGACCAGCTCGGCACTGGCTGAAGAGCCTCCCCGAAAATTCAATAGGAAGTTGGGAGGAGCTTGAGGATGCTTTTAGGGCCAACTTTCAAGGGACTTATGTCCGACCTCCGGACGCAGACGATTTAAGTCATATAATTCAACAGCCCGGAGAGTCAGCCCGAAAGCTTTGGAACAGATTTCTCACTAAGAAGAACCAAATCGTCGACTGCCCGGACGCCGAAGCCTTAGCGGCTTTCAAACACAGTGTCCGGGACGAATGGCTCGCCAGACACCTCGGCCAGGAAAAACCAAGGACAATGGCAGCCCTAACAAGCCTTATGACCCGCTTTTGCACGGGCGAAGATAGTTGGCTGGCCCGTAGCTCCACCAGTGACCCAGGCACATCCGAAGTCAGGGATGGTAATGGAAAACCACGACGCAATAAAAGCAAGCGTCGAAACAATGAAGACAGCCCAGACAACACGGTGGTAAACGCCGGATTCAAGGGCTCTCGACCCGGTCAACGGAAAAAGCCATTCAAAGGCAGCAGAGATGGACCGTCCAGCCTAAATAAGATTCTAGACAGATTATGTCAGATTCATGGCACCTTCGACAAACCTGCAAATCACACCAACAGAGAATGTTGGTTCTTCAAGCAGGCCGGCAAGCTAAACGCCGAACATAAGGGGAGGGAGACACCAAGTGAGGACGAGGATGAGCCTCGCTAGCAAAACACTGGGGGATAGAGAAAATTCCCACTAGAGGTCAAAACAGTGAACATCATTCACGTAACAGAAAGAAAGGGCAAACATGCACTCCAAGACACATGGGTCGTAGAGCCCATCACCCCCAAGTCAACCCTGGGTCGGCCCGCCCAATCACCTTTGATCGCAGGGATCACCTGACAAGTATCCGGCACGGAGGATTGGCTGCCTTGGTGCTAGACCCAATTATTGACGGATACCATCTCACCCAAGTCCTCATGGACGGCGGCAGTAGTCTTAATCTGATATATCAGGACACAGTCCGCAAAATGGGGATAGACCCGACAGGAATCTGCCAAAATACTACTACCTTTAAAGGGGTAATACCATGCCCAGAGGCCCGCTGTACGGGCTCTCTAGTACTAGAGGTTGTATTCGATTCCCCCGACAACTTCCGAAGTGAAAAGTTAACCTTCGACATCGCTCCATTCCGAAGCGGCTATCAAGCACTACTCGGAAGAACAGCTTTTGCTCGTTTTAATGCAGTACCGCATTACGCTTCTCTTAAGCTTAAGATGCCCCGTCCACTTGGCATCATCACAGTTAGTGGAAATATTGAGCGTTCCTTATGCGCGAAAGAATGTGCGGCGGCTTTAACAGCCGAACACTAAACGGCCTCTCCAACCAGAATAAATGATCGGTCGTCAAGACCGCGGACACGGCTAGACGAGTCCGGCGCGTTACTAGCTGTAACAGCTTAGATAAACCTGAGATTGGTTTGATGATTATACCCCCATAGGCGGTACCAGGGGCTTCCCGCGTGTAAAAATGACTAGTTCGGCTCAACTTTACTTATCTTGAATTTTAATGGTTTATTGAGAATAACCAATTTTTCGCACGACAAATTTCACCTAAGTTCTTGTCTTTTACAGATGACAATCGTGCTACACCCTTCCAGGATACGGCACAACGGAGACACAGGCGCAGACGTGCAGCAGGGACCCGCTCAAAGATTTCTTTTTAGATTAAGACCCTGTGTAAACCTTTTTTACTGTCTTTTGTTGCTTCCCATCCTCTGGATACTCAGTATAACCGAGAAAGATGCTGACGTTATTGGCATTTCGCCACGTCAGAATAATGCGTGTACTTGGACACTCGGGGTTCATTATCAAGGGCGTTGCTCAGCCCGGTAAATGTTGTAAAGACCGAATACCTTAGGGAGTGTTCGGCGTCGCGAGTTTGGCCTTATATGCATCAGCTCCGAATCATGTCTTTGGTCAAATGTTGGGTTTGCCCGGCTCCTGTTTTTTGCTACCTTATGTTCCGCTCTATCGGCTAAGGTGGCACCGAGAGAACTACTGCGATTGTACCCTGGTTCATCCGGCCGAGCACCTCCGTAAAGAAAGCCGAAAACTGACTGTCATGATAAAGCGTGAGGCTGGTCAACCACTCGAAGACTCATCGGAATCTTCAGGATTCCTCCGCATTAACAAAGGACCGGTTTTCCCGGTCATGAACGTACGCGCACCGTATTCGGATAGCCGCGGAAATACCAGGGGCTATATAGTAGCCCCATTGTCAAACTCCTATGGTTAAGTGAAAGTGTTAAAGCAATATATTCTGATTGCCTCGTTCGCCGTGCTACCACGTCCTTAATGGACCAAGACGTTGGATCAAGTGTGAAGACGCGCTTTTGCGAACACCCCCGCATTATATGCGTGGGGGCTGAAGCCGACGACTGCAAACTTTCAGGATATATATATATATATACATAAACGACCGCACAGGCGGCATAATAATACTTTCAGGCAAAAGTATAAACACAGCCTTTATAATTCAAATAACATTGTACTTACAATGGGGATACATGTCACTAGAACATAATATTCTTCGAGCACCGAGCCTCTATTAAACGAGCGCCTTCAAGGACTTCTTCAAAGTAGTGCTCGGCCGATACTCGGCCCACGGCCGAACTCTAGGTTGCAATAGCGGTGGCCTCCATCTCTGCCCAGTATGTCTTGACACGGGCAAGAGCCATCCACGCACCCTCTATGCACGTCGACCTCTTCATAGCGTCGATATGCGGCACAGCACCAAGGAATTGTTGCACTAAGCCAAAATAACTATTCGGCCTTGGTCCTTCCGGCCAAAGATGATCCACAACAGACCTCATGGCAAGCCCGGACAACCTATGGAGCTCGGCCCACTCGGCCATTCGCTCATTTAACAGCAGCGGACGCACTGGAACATTGAACTGTGACCAGAACAGCTTTTCCACTTCACAATCTTTTTGATCTTTGAAAAACTCGGCCGCATCAGCAGCACTCGCTGCCAAATCCACGTATGCGTCTGCAGAACTCCATAATTGATCAAGAGGGGCATACTTAGGATCTCCGAACTTCATCCGCAACAAAAAGGGCTTCCAGCCGCGATATCTCCGGCTTGACGTAGCTCCTCCTTCGCCGCTCTGATTTTAGAGAGGGCTTCCTTGGCTGCTACCATGGCCTTCTCCAGGTCCTTCATCTTCGTTCGGCTTTCCTTTTCAAGAAGCTCGTAACAGTCGGCGGCATCTTTCAACTCAACAGCCATCTTGGCTATTTTTATCCTTGCTTTGGCAATGCGCAGCCTGTTCGGCTCTCAGCTCTTCGACCGCCTTTCGAGCGGCCGCATCACTCTTCCTGGCTTGTTCCTTGGCTCGGGCAAGTTCCGCCCGAAGGGTCTCCATGGCGGCAGCCCCATCTGCAGTCACAACATATTAAAGATACTAGCGTCATGCTCCTCTTAATATGTATTGATCACCGGAGAAAACACATACCCTATGCCTCGTCAAGCCGCTTGTTTACAAGCACGATGTCGGCATCTGCCGCATCAAGTTGTCGCTTCAGCTCAGCAAACTCACCAGTCCGGCTAGCCACCGGACCTTCAACCACCTGCACATGAAGGCGGCATGATTATTACCTGGGACTATGATCCTCTGTTTGCCGCCGTTTTCGACAGCAACCAGAGTCTCAGGGGCTACTATCTGCATAGGGCACACCTAGCGTGTGCGGTATCGTCAAAATCATATACCACTTTGCGTACCTCAAAGCCTCTCAGCAGGCTCATAAAAGCTTCATGCAACCCGCTTTCGGCGGATGAAATCCTCTCAACCACCGTACCCATTAGCGTACGATGCGCTTCTGAGATAGCCGCTTGCTCCAGAAGATTCATCAGTGTGTCGGGTCGCGCACCGGACAGTCCCAGCCTCTTTCTGTTGCTCTCCTTAGGAGCCGAATACTCCGGACTTCGGGTGGCCGAAGGGTTACCCTCTGGCCTTGGCGGAGGAGAAATCCTCCGTGACGACACCTCAGGGTTTCCCGCCTCATGAGGCGGGGAGGCATGGGGAGGTGTTTCGCTCTCCATCATCTCCGGAAGAAGATCCCCCGAAGGTGAACTCTGTCGAGAAGGGCTACGATCCAAACTACAAGACATATGCTTCGGTTATTGTCCTTAGAAATAAAGCAGGATATTTTTACTATGGATTACTTTTGTTTACTTACAGCTCGGTGGAGGGCTGATCCCCTTGCGGGCACTGTGCAGTAAGGATACCCTCCGGGGCAGGACCCTCGGGCGAAGATTTCTTCCCTCGTTTGGAAACCATTGTTTCCAAGTCTTCAGAGGCGGTCCTCTTCCTTCCCTGGGGAGAGGGAATTTCATATTCTTCTCCCCGGTTATCCTCCTTCGCGGAGGCGCTAATTCCCCCGGTTTGGATGAATAATGAGTGAGGCCCGCTTTCAGCCTCTTTATTCCCCCCTTTATCTTCCCCTGAGGGCGCTTGATAAGGCGCAAGCTCAAGCATTCTGGCCAGTACTGGATCTGCTGAGCCTTCGGGAAGGGGGGCCGAACACCTGATCATCTTCGCCTTTTTTACCCAGTCCTGGTCAAAGAGCGACTTTTCAAAATGATGTTGTGATAAATAAAGAGACAACGTGTTCGGCCGAAGGACTACTTACTTGGGTATCTGGACGATTGCAGCTCAGACCCGCATCCTCGGTGGTGTCCGGACACTTTATTTGTGATCCGAAGAACAATCTGTACATCTCTTCGAGCGTCATGCCGAGGAAGTGCTGAATAGCTCGCGGTCCTTCCGGGTTGAACTCCCACATACGGAGAGGTCGACGTTTGCAAGGCGGGACTCGACGAACTAGCATGACTTGCATTACCGTGACCAGGCTGACATCTCTCTCGAGGAGATCTCGGATGCGACTCTGCAATATCGGCACATCATTTACTGGCCCCCAGTCCGGCCCCTTGTTGATCCATGATGACAGTTGTGGTGGGGGACCCGAGCGAAAGGCAGGGGCGGCCACCCACTTAGTACCGCGGGGAGCTGTGATGTAAAACCACTCCCGTTGCCATAAGCTGGATACCTCCGGGAAGGAACCCTTTGGCCATGGAACCTCGGCGCCTTTGCTTATTACGGCTCCTCCGCATTCTGCGTGTCGCCCATTAATCGTCTTCGGCTCCACATTAAAGGTCTTGAGCCACAAGCCGAAGTGCGGGGTGACGTGGAGGAAGGCCTCACACACGACGATGAACGACGAGATGTGAAGGATGGAATCCGGGGCCAGGTCATGGAAATCCAGCCCGTAATAGAACATGAGCCCCCTAACAAAGGGATCTAGACTAACGCCTAGCCCTCGGAGGAAGTGAGAGATGAATACGACGCTCTCGCCGGGTTCGGGAGTGGGAATGAACTGCCCTCGAGCAGGTAGCCTGTGCGAGAATTCGGCGGTCAGTTACCTGGCTTCTCTTAGCTTCTTGATATCCTCCTCTGTGACAGAGGAGGGGATCCACCGACCTTGAAGGTTGGATCCGGACATGGTTGATGGTCCGAAGCGCCTAGCCTGAGCCTTGGGTGTTGGAACTCGAGGTGGGGGAAGGGTTCGATTGAGTGCGAGAAGAAAAGGACAGGCCTTGGCCTCTTTATAAAGAGGGTGAATATCAAGCGTCCTCCGCGTGGCCGTTTGGAACTTGCCTGAAATCGAGGAGTCATACCAACGGGCACGGTTGGGTTACCCACACCCGTATTGATGAGAATCACGTGATAAGGGGACACGATCTCTGCTTCGACAAGACGTGCCAAGAAAACCGCCTCGCAATATGTGCAGTAGCTGGTTGAGAAAAATGGTTCGAATAATGACCGGGCCGTGGTATGATGTCATGGTGCCGAACGTGTCAGCGGATTAGATTTGTGGAAATATTATTCTCTCTACGGTGGTATGTGGAATTTGTTTTGCAGAGCCGGACACTATCCATGTGTTCAAAATCTTCTACGAAGTATTCGGAGGAAGAACCCGCCTTGCAATGCCAAAGACAATCTGCGCGCCAGACTCGTCGTCATTGAAGCCTGGTCCAGGGGCTACTGAGGGAGTCCCGGATTAGGGGGTCCTCGGACGGCCGAACTATATACTTTAGCCGGACGGTTGGACTATGAAGATACAAGATTGAAGACTTCGTCCCATGTCCGAATGGGACTCTCCTTGGCGTGGAAGGCAAGCTTGGCAATACGGATATGTAGATCTCCTCCCTTGTAACTGACTCTGTGTAACCCTAGCCCCCCTCCGGTGTCTATATAAACCGGAGGGTTTAGTCCGTAGTACAACAACAATCATACCATAGGCTAGCTTCTAGGGTTTAGCCTCTACGATCTCGTGGTAGATCAACTCTTGTAATACTCATATCATCAAGATCAATCAAGCAGGAAGTAGGGTATTACCTCCATCGAGAGGGCCCGAACCTGGGTAAACATCGTGTCCCCCGCCTCCTGTTACCATCCGCCTTAGACGCACAGTTGGGGACCCCCTACCCGAGATCCGCCGGTTTTGACACCGACAGTCAGCTCCGCCGCCGCGAGCTCGTGGGAAGGAGGAACGCGCTGTCGAGCAGCGACCCTCGCCCCCACCGTTGAAGGGCCTGCGCACCTCTCGCCATGATGGGTGGAAGGAAGGACCGGAAGTGGAAGAAGATGGATGCTGGGAGAATGTGGGAGTGCCATCCCCCTCCCCCTTCTTATAAAGGGGCAGGGTCGAGGCTCGGCCGCCCCGCTCAACCAATCCGGTCATCGGGGGCGCAGGGAATCAGGACTGACCCGCTGCCCCAATCGGCGACGGCCTGGTTTCCCGCCTCCACCGCCTGCCACCTGCATGAAGGGCACGTGGTGAGCAAGCAGAGTCGAAGGGACGGGTGTGGCAACCATTCCCCACCCCGTGATCGTGGGGCATGGGCGCCTTGAAGACCGCGACCCGAGTCCACTCAATAAATGAGCCGCGCCTCCACGCCTAATCTTTTTATGGGGAAGGCGCGACCGCCTCTTTACTGCGATGTGACGCATGCGTGCGGGAACCGCCCCACGCATGAACCCCACGTCACACATGATCCTCCACGTCGCGCGTTCAACGCGGGTCGTGGGCAAGCGCAGCGGACCGTTCTGGGCCTGGCCCAACAACGCGACGCGCTTATGTGTGGCCCAGGCCCGGGGGCTCCTATCGGTGTACAAAAGTAGGGGCTCTCCTTTTGACCCCTTTACTTATGCACGGGCAGTTAGAGCCGCGTGTCGCGGCCACACCTAGCAGGGCAGAGGAGGGAAGCCGGAGAGAAGCCGAAGCACAAGACAACCAAGGCAGCGCCAAGACCAGAAACGCAGAGAGCAGGAGGGCGAGGTGGAATCCCTCGGCAAGATCCTTGTCGGGGCAGCCTCCGCGGCCCCGGCAAGAGCCTTGTCGGGGCAACTTGCCCAATGCCAGCGGAGCAGGCCACCCTTGAGCTCATGGGTTCCAACACCACCAACCAACTACATTGGAACGAAGACTCGGGAGGCGCCTCTGTGGTGGCATGCAGATCTTCGTCAAGATCATAAACACACGAGATCAGATGAGGATCACAAGACGACGACCCTCGGCGGGATCCTAGCCGAGGAAAACCACAAGACCCCCGGCAAGCACCTTGCCGGGGATGACTACAACGCCGCGGCAAGACCCTTGCCGGGTGAGGGACTCCTGGACTAAGGGGTCCTCGGGCATCCGGTCTATTATCAAATGTGCCGGACTGGTGGGCTGTGAAGACATGAAGGCCGGAGATTGTACCCGTGTCCGGATTGGACTATCCTTGGCGTGGAAGGCAAGCTTGGCGACAAACTATGAAGATTCCTTCTTATGTAACCGACTCTATGTAACCCTAGATCCCCCCGGTGTCTATATAAACTGGAGGGTGTAGTCCGGAAAGGATATACTCATTACCATAGTCATAACAGGCTAGGCTTCTAGGGTTTAGCCATAACGATCTCGTGGTAGATCAACTCTTGTAATACTCATATTCATCAAGATCAATCAAGCAGGAAGTAGGGTATTACCTCCATAGAGAGGGCCCAAACCTGTGTAAACATCGTGTCCCCCGTCTCCTGTAACCATCGACCTTAGGCGCACAGTTCAGGATCCCCTAGCCGAGATCCGCCGGTTTTGACACCGACATTGGTGCTTTCATTGAGAGTTCCACTATGTCGTCGATGAAAGGTTCGATGGCCCCTTCAATCGGCGATAGTGACGTTGTCCAAGGAGAAACATTCCTCCCCGGACAGATCTTCGTATTCGGCGGCTTCGTACTGCGGGCCAACTCGCTTGGCCATTTGGAGCAGATCGATAGCTACGGCCCTAACCACCAGGTCAGATTTGGAAGCTTGAAGTACGTCGCGGATGTCCGTGGAGACTTGATCTTCAATGGATTTGAAACCGCGGCGATCGCTCTCCCTCGCTCCGACGAACATGACATAAATCTATCACCGGACCATATTCAGGAGACGGTTCCTGTAACTGCTACGGCCCTAGATCCGGAGCAGGTCGCGCCATCCGAAGCCACAGAGTCCGCGACGCTGGAGCCGCACACAGACTCAACACTTGGGAATATCCGTGTCAATGGAATTCCGGACTCGTTTCCGGCTATAAGTTCCGAACCGCGTACGCCTGCGGACACCGAGCCGGATCGATCATCGATCTTCGAGTTCAGCGCCGCAGACGTCTTCCAACACTCGCCCTTGAGCGATGTTCTAAATTCATTAAAAAACCTGTCCTTAGCGGGGGACTCATAGTCGAACTATGTCCGGTTCGAACTAGAGGCTGATGACGGAGAATTTCGCTTCCCACCCGCCACCCACTTCATAGCCACTGTCGAGGACTTCACCGACGTGCTTGATTATGGCTCCGAAGACATCGACGGTATGGACGACGATGCCGACAAGGAGCAAGGCCAAGACCCACCATTCACTGGACGTTGGACGGCCACCTCTTCGTATGATGTGTACATGGTTGACACACCTAAAAAGGCTAGCGACGATGACAAAGAAGATCCAGTTGCAAATAAACCTTCTGAGACACAGTCCAAGCGCCGGCGCCCTAAACACCGCTCTAAGTCACGTTGCTCAAAAGATAGCAACACTGGCACCGGATAAAATAGTTCTCCGAACGACGTCAAAAACAATGAAGACCCTATGGGAGCAACATCCGAACAGGAGGAGCAAGACAACGGGCAAGTTAACCCTGATAAAAAGGCCACGCCCAACGACCCGGATGACGATAGTTACCGTCCACTCTCCGAGGATGAGGAGAGCCTCGGCAACGAGGATTTCATCGTGCCTGAGGCACCCCTCTAGCAGGATCGCTTGAAGCGCCAGCTAATAGCTACTGCAAGAAGCCTGAAGAAAAAGCAGCAGCAGCTTCAAGCTGATTAAGACCTACTCATTGACAGATGGACTGATGTCCTGGCAGCCGAAGAATACGGCCTCAAGCGTCCAGCCAAGAGTTACCCGAAACGCAGACTGCTACCTCAGTTCGACGAGGAGGCGCCGGAGCCCATACTTCCCTCGCGCAATATGGGACGACCACCACGCGGTCAGGATAGTGCGGCGGACCGACCACCCCGCGGTCGGGATAAAACGACAACTCAGACCGAACAGCAGCCCGCCCCACTGCCTCGTAAAAACAGAGACAAAACAGCTCGGGACTATACATACGACCTTCGGCAGGACCTGGATAGTAGAGCAGGACACACCAGATCAATCTACGGATCACTAGGACGCCTTTCGACTCGCGACGACGGCTACCTATTCGGACGTGACAAACCTAGTCACGCCTGGGCCGATAACCGTAGGCGGACTTCATCGGAGGTGCACCGCGACGCGGCCCGATATAGAGGCGCCGCACACCCTCTCTGCTTCACAGATGAAGTACTGGATCATGAATTCCCTGAGGGGTTCAAGCCCGTCAATATTGAATCATACGACGGAACAACCGATCCCGCAGTATGGATCGAGGATTATATTCTCCACATCCATATGGCCCGAGGAGACGATCTCCACGCCATCAAATACCTCCCACTAAAACTAAAAGGGCCAGCTAGACACTGGTTAAATAGCCTGCCTGAAAATTCCATCGGCAGATGGGAGGACTTGGAAGAAGCTTTTCTTGACAACTTCCAAGGCACTTATGTCCAGCCACCAGACGCCGATGACTTAAGTCATATAGTTCAACAACCTGGAGAATCAATAAGAAAATTCTGCACTAGGTTCTTAACCAAAAAGAACCAGATCGTTGACTGTCCGGATGCCGAAGCCCTAGCGGCCTTCAAACACAGCATCCGTGACGAATGGCTCACCTGCCACCTCGGCCAAGAAAAGCCGAAATCCATGGCAGCCCTCACGACACTCATGACCCGCTTTTGGGCAGGTGAGGATAGCTGCCTGGCTCATAGCAAAACCACAGCCAGTGAGGCAGGCCCCTCCGAGGCCAAAAGCAGAACCGGCAAGCTCCGGCGCAATAGACACAAACGCCGAAGCAATGGTGATAACACTGATGACACTATGGTTCACGCCGGATTCAGTGGCTCCAAGTCCAGCCAGCGGAAGAAGCCCTACAAAAGGAACAGCGAGGGACCATCCAGCTTGGACCGCATACTCGACCGTCTGTGACATATACATGGCACCCCAGAAAAACAAGCCAATCATACCAACAGAGATTGTTGAGTTTTTAAACATGCCGGCAAGTTAAATGCCGAGAACAAGGAAAAGGGATCACAAAGTGAGGACGATGACGAAGAGCCCCGACAGCTGAAAACTCGGGGGCAGAAGAAATTTCCCCCTGAAGTAAAAACAGTGAACATGATATACGCTACACACATCCCCAAAAGGGAGCGCAAGCGCGCACTCAGGGACGTCTACGCGGTAGAGCCAGTCGCCCCAAAATTCAATCTGTGGTCGTCATTCCCGATCACCTTCGATCGTCGAGATCATCCAACTAGTATCTGCCATGGCGGCTCGGCCGCACTGGTTCTCGACCCAATCATCGACGGATTTCACCTAACACGATTCCTAATGGACGGTGGCAGCAGCCTCAACCTGCTCTATCAGGATACAGTGCGCAAGATGGGCATTAATCCCTCATGAATCAAACCCACAAAGACTACCTTTAAAGGAGTCATACCAGGCGTAGAGGCCCATTGTACGGGCTCAATCACGCTGGAAGTGGTCTTCGGTTCCTCGGACAACTTCCAAAGGGAACAGCTAATCTTCGATACCGTCCCCTTCCGCAGCGGCTACCACGCACTGCTCGGATTAACCGCGTTTGCTAGATTCAACGCGGTGCCACACTACGCTTATCTCAAGCTCAAGATGCCCGGTCCACGCGGCGTCATAACAGTCAATGGAAACACCGAACGCTCCCTCCGTACAGAGGAGAACACAGCCGCCCTAGCAGCAGAGGTACAGAGCGGCCTTCTCAAGCAGAACTATAATCCGGCTGCCGAGCCCCTGGACACCACCAAGAGGGTCCGGACCACACTACAACGGGACAGCTCGGCTCGTCAAGAGCTTGATTAGCAATTCGGCCTCCGTCCTAGCCCCGATAAGGGAGTGGCACTCGTACCACGCGTACATAACTACGCGCCCAAAAACCCATGGATATGGATGGAGGCATAGCTAGCTCGCGATCCACAGTGCGGCTCGACCGACCCCAGGATTCGCGTACCTTTTCTTTTCCATTTCAGGTCCCTTCTATCTTTTCGAGGTTTTCTTTCGACAACCCGTTTGTCGGACACACCAAGGAGGCAAGGACCTTTGGCGCACAAGGGAACCCCCAGGTGGCTTCCGTTAACGATTGCTATACCTGTTTTACATAGCCGCACGCAGCTCTCACTTGGTCTTGGAATGTTAAATAGCCTTTTTTGCTTATCATATTACATGTACAAATATGCCTCGACGTATTAATCACATTACAAAAATAAAGGGCAGCGTTAGTTTATTACTTAATCTTCCCCTTTTTTTTCTTTGTATTTATTACTCGTTGCACGCGTACATTCTAGTACGTATTACCGCGCCAGGGGCTTCATCACGCCCCGCATTACGGCAACAAAAGTCCAAACACTTTTACAGTATAGTTCGGCACCCCGAACTTATAGCATTATATGCATCGGCTCTGAATCATGTGTTTGGTCAATAGTTGGGTTGCCCGGCTCCTGTGTTTGCTAGCTTATGTTCCGCTATATCGACTAGGGTAGTAAAGGGAGAACTACTGCGATTGTGTCCCGGTTCTTCCGGACGAGCACCTTAGTAGAGAAAGCCGAAAACTGACTGTCATGATGTGGCGAGAGCTGGTTAGCTGTTCGAGGGGTCTCAAATCCCTAGAGATTTTTTCCGCTTTATGCGAGGAATCGGTTTTCTCCGATTAGGCGTGTATAACGCCCCTAGTTCGACCTTCCGAACACCAGGGGCTTCGCCGAAATTTTCATGGTCAAACTCTTATGGCTAAGTCAGGGTAATAAAGGTCGTATAGTCTGATTGCCTTGTTCGTTGTGCTAAACACATCCTTTAAGGACCAGAATGTGGAGTAAAGAGTGTTTAGATTTATCCTGAACACCCACGTACTATCTACATGGGGGCAGAAGCCGACGACTGGTCAACCCTCAGATTTAAATAAACAGCCACACAGGAGGTAAAATTTAATCACAAGCATCCTATTACATACCAATCTTGTTTCATATTACAGGAAAACCCGAATGTTTTCATGGGAATATCACGTCCTTCGCACATTGCTCCGCCACAAGGCGGGATCCCTCCAGGACACCGTCGAAATACAGCTCGGGTCGACGATGCTCCTTGCCTTCAGGTGGCCCCTCGGTCATCAACTTCTTGGCATCCATCTTCGCCCAGTGCGTCTTGTCGCGCGCGAATGCCATCCGTGAACCCTCAATGCAGACCGACCGCTTCACGACTTCAAGCCATGGGCAGGCACTCACAAGCCGATTCACAAGTCCAAAGTAGCTGCCGGGCACGGCCTCGACAGGCCACAGCCGGACTATAAGGTCCTTCATGGCTAACTCGGCCGACTTGTGCAGCTCGACCAGCTGTTTCAACCGGTCGCTAAAGGGCACCGGATGTTCGGGTCCATGATATTGGGACCAGAACAGCTTCTCTGTAGACATCCCTTCTTTGGCCTGATAGAACTCGGCAGCATCTGATACGATGTGCGGCAAATCGATAAATGCCCCTGGAAAACACAAGTTCAGGTAAGTACAAGGACCGCTTCCTTTGCATACTTGCCTTGCATAGTGAAATCCTTACCCGCCGCAATCTTCTTGGCCGCCTGGATTTCCGGGAGGGCGCTCTGGGCTTCGGCTTGGGCATCTTGCGCACTCTTGCGGGCCTTAGAAAGTTCGGATTCTTGTGTCTTAGAATCACGCTCCAAGGACTCGTACTTCTGGACGGCGTCCTGGAGCTCTTCCTGGCCCTGGCCTCGTGCTTCTCGCGTGCGGCACGTTCCTTGGCCGCTGTTTCTTCAGCCTCGGCTAACGCCTTTTTGAGGGCCGCCACCTCGGTTGTGGCCCCTAGTAAAGTTCATGACACATTAGTCAGCTTGAACCATTTATTCTACAATATACACGCATGTCACTGCATACCTTGGTTATCCTCCAGCTGCTTCTTCACGAGGCCAAGCTCTTCCTCGGCCTGCTCCAGTTTCTGCTTCAGTCCGGAGACCTCCGCGGTTTGAGTGGTAGCAGCCCGCAACGAGGCATGCTTATTCACATAGACACCTTATGTTAGACTCCTGCGAAAATTATTTTTGATCCTCTGTTCGGCTTTTTCTTTCCGGACACCGAACAGAGCATCAGGGACTACTATCTACGCTGTGATATTCTTCTTACAATTACATTACTCACCTCAAAGCCTGCTAGAAGGCTAGCGCAGGCTTCGGTCAGTCCGTTCTTGGCGGACTGAACCTTTTCGATCACCGTACCCATTCATCCATAATGGAGGCGCCTTGTAGCGCTTCCAGTAGATGATCTGGTGCCTCCGGTTGGACATAGGTCACCGGTGGCACACCCCCTCTTTTCAGGAAAAGCCGTTCGCCGGACTCCGGAGCCGTATAGGTCTCCAGAATAGATTCCGGCTGAGGATCGAATAGAACTCGGCCCGTATCATCCATCTCCATAGGGGCTTTTGCCCCCATATGTCCGGCGGCCTGGGAGTCATCCTGGGATGCCACCTTGATGATCTCCGCAACTTTCCCCCGGTCTGAGGAGGTCCTTTGGGACACCTCCTCATCGTCACCCTTGGCCGAGGGAGAATAAGCAGGCGGCGGGGACATGCTAGCCCTCTCCTTTGGGTCTAGCGAACCTTCTGATGAAGATCGCGGAGAACTGTCCCGGGCCGGACTGCAATTACATGATTCAAACATATCAATATTACACGGCGGAAAGGCCAGACGTTTGTGCATGCATAAAGATTTTGATACTTACGATGCGGCCTGAGGCTTGGTCCGGGGAGGTCGCTTCGGACTGCTATCGACGTCCCACGCGGGGTTATCCGCGAGGGAGCCTTTCCCCCTCTTGGGCACCTTCGCCTCCAGGTTCGTGGAGGCCGCTCTCTTCTTCCTCCCCACCTCAGGTGGGGACTCATCTTCTTCTTCCTCCTCCTCGTCAGCATCTTCGGCGGACGAAGAATGAGTCTCGTCTTTGGACATCACGTCTGAAGTGCCTTTTCAGTGAGGGCCCCTCCCGGCCCCTTTGGCCGCTTTCTTGGCCGTCTTCTCCGGCACCTCATAAGGTGCTGGAAACAGCATTTTCGTCAGTAATGGGAATTCTGGGTCTTCGGGCAGCGGAGCCAGATAGTTAATCCCCCCTGCTACCTCGATCCAGGCCTGAAAACATGGATAGGAAGGCTTAGGCTTTTTTCTCAAAATATGCTAGTAAAGGGTATACCTTGAAAACATGAAAGAACTTACCGAGTTAGCCTGGCGTTTTAAGCTGAGCCCGTGATCCTCGGTCGTGGGCGGTGGTGTCTCGCCGGCCTTGAAGAGCACTTTCCAGATGTCTTCGTGCGTCGTGCCGAAGAGCTCTAGTAGCGTCTGGTGCTTGGCCGGATTGTACTCCCACAGACAGCAAGTCCGGCGTTGGCACGGAAGGACCCGATGAACGAGCATGACCTGGATCACGTTGACAAGCTTGATTTTCCTGTCTATCATGTTCTGGATGCACGTCTGGAGCCCAGTCAGCTCGTTCGAGGGACCCCAGGTTAGGCCCCTCTCCTGCCAGGAGGTGAGCCACATCGGGATTCTGGATCGGAATTCGGGGGTCGCCACCGATTGCCACCCCTTCAGCATCTCCGCGAAGGAGCCTTCGGGCCAGGTAATGTTGGGCATCTTGCCCACCATGGCGCCTCCGCACTCTGCTTGTTGACCGCTCACCACCTTCCGCTTCACATTGAAGGTCTTCAGCCATAGGCCGAAATGAGGTGGGATGCGGAGAAAGGCCTGGCATAGGACAATGAATGTCGTCATGTTGAGAATGAAGTTAGGGGCTAGGTCATGGAAGTCTATCCCGTAGTAAAACATCAGTTCGCGGACGAACGGGTGGACAGGGAATCCCAGCCCGCGGACAAAATGTGTGAGAAACACAACCCTCTCATGGGGCTCTGGAGTAGGGACGATCTGTCCTTTGACCGGGAGTCGGTGAGCGATCTCCTTGGCCAGGTATCCGGCCTCCCGGAGCTCCTTGTCCTTCTTCTTAACGGAGGAGGTCATCCACTTGCCTCCAGCTCCGGATCCGGACATGTTTGGAGTACTTTCTCGAACGAGGAAAAGCTAAAGCTTGGGCGCTAGAGCTCAAGGACGGAAGGGCTGAAGAAGAGAAAGGGTGTGGGTGAAGAAAGAAATCCTTATCCCCTTATAAAGGTCGCGAATATCAAGTGCCTCCCCACTCACCCTAAAATCTAGCCTATTCCCAAGGCCTGTGTAAACGGCACGGTTGGGTTACCCATACCCGCATTGATGAGAATCCCACAATAAGGGGGCACGATCTCTGCTTTGGCAAGACGTGCCAATGGCAACCGCGTCTCGGAACGTGGAGCGGCGAACACAAAAACGGTTTGGAATTATGACCGGTCAGACGTAATGTCGTGCTACAAAAGTTGTCAGCGGATGGGACTCATGCAAAATTATATTCTCTCTGCGGTTGTGTATGGTGTGTGTGACAGGTCCGGATACTATCATCGCATCCGAAGACTATCTTGGAGTTCGGATAGAAGGGAACCCGCCTTGCAATGCCGAAGATAATCTGCGCACCGGACTCCTCGTCATTGAAGCCAGGTTCAGGGGCTACTGAGGGAGTCCTGGACTAAGGGGTCCTCGGGCATCCGGTCTATTACCAAATGGGCCGGACTGGTGGGCTGTGAAGACATGAAGGCCGGAGACTGTACCCGTCCGGATTGGACTCTCCTTGGCGTGGAAGGCAAGCTTGGCGACCAACTATGAAGATTCTTCTTATGTAACCGACTCTATGTAACCCTAGATCCCCCAGGTGTCTATATAAACCGGAGGGTGTAGTCCGGAAAGGATATACTCATTACCATAGGCATAACAGGCTAGGCTTCTAGGGTTTAGCCATTACGACCTCGTGGTAGATCAACTCTTGTAATACTCATATTCATCAAGATCAATCAAGCAGGAAGTAGGGTATTACCTCCATAGAGAGGGCCCGAACCTGGGTAAACATCGTGTCCCCCGTCTCCTGTAACCATCGACCTTAGACGCACAGTTCGGGACCCCCTACCCGAGATCCGCCGGTTTTGACACCGACAACGGGCCCCCGGCAAGACCCTTTGTCGGTGTCAAAACCGGCGGATCTCGTAGTAGGGGTCCTAAGCTAGGCGTCTTGGAGCGATGGTAACATGGACACGGGGTGTTACCCAGCTGCGGGCTCTCTCGATGAGATAATACCCTACATGCTGCTTTTGATTGTATTCATATCGGTGTAGTACAGAGTATACGTACCTACCACGAGATTGTAGTAATGAATATTAGATCGTCTATTGACTAGCCTGGCCTCGGTTTGTATAAGACACCGGAGGCCTAGGGTTTAGGAGAGTCCTTGTCTTGGGCGTCAAGTCTTGTGGAGTCTTCCTTGTATGCGGCAGGGGTTGTCCGAACTGGCCCATGAGTATGCGGCCATGGGGTCCTCGTCCCAATCTAACTGATCGGGAGACGACGTGGTGAGTACCCCCTAGTCCAGGACACCGTCAGTAGCCCCCTGAACTGGTCTTCAAGTTGGGGACGCTCCTCGATTCTTCCGAAATGTTCTTCATCTTCGGTCGTCGGTCTTGAAAACTGGTTCAACAAATCCTCACATCTTCGATCTTGAGGATCGCCAAAGTGCATCCGAAGAGTTTACACGTCGGGTATCCGAGGAGCCCCTTTAAGTTTCCGGCCTTTATCAATGCCTTGTTATTTTCACGCCCACCTCGGGTCTGAAGTTGTCCCCGTGCGGCGGTGTCCTCTTGCATCCGAGCTCCAACGTCGGACTGCATTTGAGGTATCTTTTGCAGCCGAGCACCAACACCGGGCTGTATCCGAGCTCCAACGCCGGACTGAATCCAAACTCCAATGCCGGAGAGTATCCGAGCTCCAACGCCGGACTATATCCGAGGTGTCATAGATCACCTTTGCTCAAAAAAGTCGAAGGAGTTTAGCCGCTTAATGCCAGAAATGCCCTCTACGGAGCCAACCACTGGCGTCCGAGCTTTATGCCGGACTGTTTCCGGGGTGTCTATTGTAGTCAAGCACCAACGCCGGACTGTATCCGAGGTAGTACACCACCTCGTCCATGGGCTGATTTTTATGAATTTAATTTTGAATTGTGCAATGTAATCTCTACTGAGATGTATAGCCAGTAGCCCTCAAGGTGCGTGTTGGCCTAATATCCGGGATGCACATGAGGGAAAAAATCAAACCGCTGACCCTAGTAGCCCCTGAGACTCAGGTCGATTCACAAAATCAGCCTGAGGATCAATTCCCAGCTCGGCAGCATACTTAGGGATAGAAACGCGGTGTGCAAAGTCCTCGAGACTCAGGTTGGGTGCGGCCGACCAACCTGAGGATAATAATCTCCTCGAAAACTATATTGCACTTTAAATTTTCTGCATTAGATTGTCAATGCAGTAGCCCCGGAGACACTGGTCGGGTGGCAACACCAGATCAGGGGATCGATGTGCCCCTTTAATATTTGTAAATAAGCACGAGGCCCGGTAGCCCCCGAGCCTTAATGTGGGCACGGGCGGCCGCATTAAGGATCGATATCCAAAGTAAAATCACAAATTATGTGTAATGATTCTATGTATCCAAATACTTTACATCATCAATGCTCGGATCCGCATTGTACAAAACTTTGTTGACCGACCATCGGCTTCCACCTCCTTGGCCAGTAGCCGAGGAGTGTTTTTCCTACTTTATAAAGCCTTTACAAGGGCAAAGATTTACGACAAACAAGGCAATGCGGCCATACGGTTTTATAAACAAAGGTACGCAGAGAGATATGTTGTATTACTATTTAATGTGAGAAACATCTTCCAAAGAAAATAGTCCCGCTATCGGTTCCTTTCTTTGGGTTGTCATGCCAACCATGATCATCAAACCTCACCTCCGATCAATGCAGGAGAAAAATATTGAGGAGTTAGTTCGGGGAAAGTTCCCAAATTCTATGTTTATTTTGACTCCGTTGCGACCGTTTATCAGTTGGAAGTGGCCCATCGTCGGCTTCTACCCCTTTGTAGATACTACGCAGGGTGTTTCCGCAATAACAAGACAACCCTTAGCCGACGTCTCGGTGCCCGAAGGCGGTTGTGTTAGCAGAAACGAGGCAATCAGATATGCGGGCTTTATAACTTTCACATAGTCATAGGAGTTTTAAATTGGGGAAGCTAGCTACGAGCCCCCGATTAGTGTTCGGCGACAGCCGAGGTCAAGCCTTAAACACTTCGGCCAATGTTATGAATGGCCCGTCATTTAGCATAGTCATCGGATCGCTGACCAGTTTACGCTTATTGTAACAGTCAGTTTTCGGCTTTCTCCACTGAGGTGCGTAACCATGCGAGCTGGAAGCACAATCGCAGTGGTTCTCCCTTTGCACACCTAGCCGAACAAAGCGGAACGTAGGAGGCAAGCACAGGAGCCGGGCAACCCAACTATTGACCAAAGACACAATTCGAAACCGATGCATATATAGCAATATCCGAGAATGTTTTTGCCAAATCTCTGAAGGTGTCCGGCGTTGCACTGCGAGACGTATGCTAGAAACACGTAAAATAGTTTAAAAGTGCCATAGGCTTGGAAAATCAAAAAACTGCAGTAAAAACTTGATGTCCGAACTAGATCAAGTGTTCGGTGCCAATCCGAAAATTGGTCTTAAAAAGTGCTTATGTCGTGCTTTAATATGACACATCCTATCTCAAGACTTCAAGTGAGTCAGCCTACGGCTTGAACCTCCTATCCCGAAGGAGGAGTAATTCTTATTAGGTCAATTTAGCAAACTAAACTCTAGCGGCTTTGAGAGAGAAATTAGGCTCCCCGGCTATTGACCACACACTCGCGTCGAAAAAGGAGTGATAGAAAAAGACTTTGCAATGACTAAGAAGAAGAACACTTATTATAAAATAGTTCATATAAATTTAAGAGCCTCCCAGTGACTTGGGAAAAAGAATTTTATGTACCGAAGTACTTATATCATATTTGTGTTCACCCGAACTTTAAACGCGTCTTAACCGACCGTCGGCTTCTCCCTCTTCGGTCAAGGGCCAAAAAGTGTTATGTACCCCACCTGTCAAGAATATCGACGGTGTTTCCGATAACCAGGCAATCAGGCCATAAGGCTGTAACAGACAAAGCGTGCTCAGGGAACTTATGCTATATTACTGACGAAGTGTAAGAAGCATCTTCAAAGAAAATAGTACCCCCACCGATACCTTTCTTCGGTGCTCATTGTTACTATGAGACTTGTGCAATAGATTTTTTGTACTCATGAGTTCCGTTGTGTGCCGACCATAATTGAAAACAATAAGAGTGCTAGCTTTCGGCTTCACCCAGTCTGAGGTCCGGCTCGGATGACCCGATCGTGACAATCGCAGAGGTGCTCCCTTTACTCCCTAGCCGAACAATCGGGAACGCAGGGGTAAACACAGGAGCGAGGCAACCCAGCTTGCAGAACACTTAAGTCAACATGGTGCATATTGTGGCGTAATACACGAACAAGGAACGAAGCCGTACAAGTATAATCATATGCAAGAGGAAAAGCTTCATAAAAGAAGCCCCCAAGTAAACGGGGTATTTGAATTTGTGTGTCATAAACAAAGTTTTGACAAGGAAGCTTTTCACAAGCCACTTTTTGCCAAAAAGGTATAACGCTTGGTCGAATCGAACAAAATTTAAAACTGGGAATTTTTTAGCATCAAAGCGACTTAGCTGGTTAATGTGTTCGGCATTGATGACGCGGTCCGAGCTTGGTGAGGGAGAAGGTCTCAGCCCCCAAGGCCGATGTGGCTGAGCGGAGAGCTCGGCACTCCGAAGTGGCGACATGGTACTGCCAATGTGGCGAGGTGGAACCCCAATCCGATCGAGGCGGTGGAGCAGGCCGGCAGTGTGACGCCGAAGTCTTTGGCGTGGGTTAATGAAGTGATGACGAAGCCCCCGGTCCAGCCGAAGTGACAGCGCTGCCCAATCCGGATCATTTACTTCTGCACAAAAAACAGTGCAAGCCGGAGATAATAGTAATAATAATTTTTTTTTAAAAATCATAGCATAATAAATAATTTATGCAAGGTGAATAATAAAAGAAATATGGCCCATGCGCCGAACACCCGAGTTACGGACACAATGTGTGCGGTACAACAACAACATATCGGATTGCCCTAAAACGATGGCCTCAAAGTAGACTAGGCTGCAAAACATGTCGATTTATCCGACGACGTCGAAACTTGCTAGCAGATGAGATGACGATGGACGAGGGACGTCCTGGCCGGAGTGCATCGGGCCGGACAATATATGGAACCGCCAATCTGAACGCGGAGGTCGGTTTGATGAAGGGTCGGACGCGTACATCGGCTGGCCACATCGATGCAGACGGAAAAGCATGTACAAGCGTCGGCAAAGTATCTCTGCAAAACAAAAAGTGCAGTACAAACCAACAGAAAACAATCTGTGTGTTGTAATTTTACGTGCTAAGCAATTAGCCAAGAAAAATTAAATCTGACGGCGATGACCACAACAGACCGAAGTAGAAAGAAAATAAAAACGATCTGGATCAGTAATCAGATCACTTTGGCCTTGGTCTTTCCAGGAGGATTTACCAATACATGAAATAGCAGTACTAGCAATTGAATTAAGATTAGTAGTACTTTTAGTCTATGCACTTATCAGCAAAAAGTAGTGCTAGTAGAGGACAAGCTGCAGCCCAAGTACTGGATTTTAAAAAAGGGAGAGAGAGAAAAGAGCCTCCCTGGTGCATGCAATCTTGCTCCCCGTGTGCTTGGGTGCCTCAAAAAGTGGCTTGGTCGGCCGACGTTGCTGCCGAAAGGCCTCGGGATTTGTGTTGCATCTAGTACTAATTGAGGTAGTACTTTGACACTAGTCCGGATGGTTAAATCTTGGGGACGCATCAGGGTTGGACATCCGATTTGTTTACTAGTACGGATAAAGTCCTCCGCATGTGGAACCCTGCCGTCGCCCGCAAAGGAGTGCAGATCATATAGATCATCCGTGTCCGTGCATAAATCCATGAACACGACAACGTAAAATCAGAAAAATTAATCCTTAAAGAAATTAAGTGATGATGAATAGATCTAATCGGAAAGACATCACCTAATTATCCCATCGAACCGCGGCGATCACCCAGCAGGCTCTCAACAAGAGCACCAATGTTGGTGTCAAAACCGGCGGATCTCGTAGTAGGGGTCCTAAGCTAGGCGTCTTGGAGCGATGGTAACATGGACACGGGGTTTTACCCAGCTTCGGGCTCTCTTGATGAGATAATACCCTACATGCTGCTTTTGATTGTATTCATATGGGTGTAGTACAGAGTATATGTATCTACCACGAGATTGTAGTAATGAATATTAGATCGTCTATTGACTAGCCTGGCCTCGGTTTATATAAGACACCGGAGGCCTAGGGTTTAGGAGAGTCCTTGTCTTGGGAATCAAGTCTTGTGGAGTCTTCCTTGTATGCGGCAGGGGTTCTCCGAACTGGCCCATGAGTATGCGGCCATGGGGTCCTCGGCCCAATCTAACTGATCGGGAGACGACGTGGTGAGTACCCCCTTGTCCAGGACACCGTCACCCTTGCCGAGGGCATCAGCGGGGCCACTGCCAGGCCCGCACTAGCCAAGACTCCGTCGCCGTTCGCATGCAGCTGCCAGCCCAACCAGCTGGGTAGGCACCTGCGTGGCGTCATGCGGCTTCCAGGCCAACTCAGCAAGCACCTGCGTGGTGGCATGCAACTCTTCATGAAGGCCCTGCCACCGCGCCACCTCAGCAGCCTGCCTGCCTACATGGCGCTGCACGCATCGCTGGCCTGGGCGCGTGTCGAAGCGAGGCGGAGCGACGACGGACGGGACGGGCCTCATTCCCGTCCCCGATAAAGTTAATGGACACCTAAGTAGCGCATTTAATGCGCTTTGTCCCGTAATGCCGGGCGATAAGCTCGCGCACTGTAGGCCTTTCCACCTCCTGTGTGCCACTGTGGCAACCCCTTTTTGCCTATAAAAGGAGGCCCGAGGCATACTAGAGAGGGATTCGGCTCCTGGAAACTACGCAGCCACCGTAGGTAGTTCGAGAGCTCAAGAACACTCTGAAATATATCCACCAAACCAGGACTAGGGTATTACGCATCCTCGCGGCCCGAACCTGGGTAAACGATCTTTGTGCTAGCTCCTAAACCTGCTCTTCTCACAACCCCGCGCCCGTCGACCGTAGAAGGGATCCCAGTGACCCCATAGGTGTCGTTCCCACCGACAAACGCCGGTTAGAAGAAGCTGCATGAGAATAGTAGTTCCTCGATGAAGATGCTGCAGGCCCTCGTCATGGAACAGAAGGAGGAGTTGGCAAAGCTCCGCATCGAGCATCCGGCTGCTGTCAAGGTACGTAATGTGGTCGGGGAACAGATGATGAAGGCTCGCGTCGAGAAATACCGCGTCATGGACTGATACGTCCATTTTGCGTCATGATTTTATATCAATATTTATTGCATTATGGGTTGTTATTACACATTATGTCACAATACTTATGCCTATTCTCTCTTATTTTATAAGGTTTACATAAAGAGGGAGAATGCCGGCAACTGGAATTCTAGGTTGGAAAAGGAGCAAACATTAGAGACCTATTCTGCACAACACCAAAAGTCCTGAAACTCCACGGAAGTTATTTTTGGAAATAATAAAAAATACTGAGCGAAGAAAATACCAGAGGGGACCCACACCCTGGGCACGAGGGTGGGGGCGCGCCCTACCCCCCTGGGCTCGCCCCCTACCTCGTGGGCCCCCTGGTGGCCCTCTGGTGCCCATCTTCTGCTATATGAAGTCTTTCGTCTGAAGAAAAATCATAAGCAAGCTTTCGGGACGAGACTCCGCCGCCACGAGGCGGAACCTTGGCGGAACCAATCTAGGGCTCTGGCGGAGCTGTTCTGCCGAGGACACTTCCCTCCGGGAGGGGGAAATCATTGCCATCGTCATCACCAACGCTCCTCTCATCGGGAGGGGGCCAATCTCCATCAACATCTTCACCAGCACCATCTCCTGTAAAACCCTAGTTCATCTCTTGTATCCAATTCTTGTCTCTAAGCCTCAGATTGGTACCTGTAGGTTGCTAGTAGTGTTGATTACTCCTTGTAGTTGATGCTAGTTGGTTTATTTGGTGGAAGATCATATGTTCAGATCCTATATGCATATTAATACTCCTCTGACTATGAACATGAATATGCTTTGTGAGTAGTTACGTTTGTTCCGGAGGACATGGGAGAAGCCTTGCTAATAGTAGTCATGTGAATTTGGTATTCATTCGATATTTTGATGAGATGTATGTTGTCTCTCCTCTAGTGGTGTTATGTGAACGTCGACTACATGACACTTCACCATTATTTGGGCCTAGAGGAAGGCATTGGGAAGTAATAAGTAAATGATGGGTTGCTAGAGGGACAGAATCTTAAACCCTAGTTTATGCGTTGCTTCGTAAGGGGCTGATTGGGATCCATATGTTTCATGCTATGGTTAGGTTTACCTTAATACTTATTTTGTAGTTGCCGATGCTTGCAATAGGAGTTAATCATAAGTAGGATGTTTGTCCAAGTAAGGACAGCACCCAAGCACCGGTCCACCCACATATCAAATTATCAAAGTACCGAACGCGAATCATATGAACGTGATGAAAACTAGCTTGACGATAATTCCCATGTGTCCTTGGGAGCGCTTTTCTCTATATAAGAGTTTATCCAGGCTTGTCGTTTGCTACAAAAAGGATTGGGCCATCTTGATGCACTTTATTTACACTTGTTACTTGTTACCCGTTACAAATTACCTTATCACAAAACTATCTGTTACCGATAATTTCAGTGCTTGCAGAGAATACCTTGCTGAAAACCGCTTATCATTTCCTTCTGCTCCTCGTTGGGTTCGACACACTTACTTATCGAAAGGACTACGATAGATCCCCTATACTTGTGGGTCATCAAGACTCTTTTCTGGCGCCGTTGCCGGGGAGTGAAGCGCCTTCGGTAGGTGGAATTTGGTAAGGAAAATTTTATATAGTGTGCTGAAATTTACTGTCACTTGTTACTATGGAAAGTAATCCTCTGAGGGGCTTGTTCGGGGTATCTTCACCCCGACCAGTAGAGCAAAGAGTTTCTCCTCAACCTACTGAACCTACTGAAAATGAAAATGTTTACTATGAAATTCCTTCGGGTATGATAGAGAAACTGCTAGCTAATCCTTTTGCAGGAGATGGAACATTACATCCTGATGAGCACCTAATCTATGTGGATGAAGTTTGTGGATTATTTAAGCTTGCAGGTAAACCCGATGACGTTATCAAGAAGAAGGTCTTCCCTTTATCTTTGAAGGGAGATGCATTGACATGGTATAGGCTATGTGATGATATGGGATCATGGAACTACAAATGATTGAAATTGGAATTTCATCAGAAGTTTTATCCTATGCATCTTGTTCATCGTGATCGTAATTATATATATAATTTTTGGCCTCGTGAAGGAGAAAGCATCGCTCAAGCTTGGGGGAGGCTTAAGTCAATGTTATATTCATGCCCCAATCATGAGCTCTCAAGAGAAATGATTATTCAAAAAATTTATGCTCGGCTTTCCGACAACAATCGCACCATGCTCGATACTTCTTGTACTGGTTCTTTTATGATGAAGACTATTGAATTCAAAAGGGATTTATTGGAAAGAATTAAACGCAACTCTGAAGATTGGGACCTCGACGAAGGTAAGGAGTCAGGTATAACACCTAAGTTTGATTGTGTTAAATCTTTTATGGATACCGATGTTTTCCGTAAATTTAGCACTAAATATGGACTTGACTCTGAGATAGTAGCTTCTTTTGTGAATGTTTTGCTACTCACATTGATCTCCCTAAGGAGAAGTGGTTTAAATATAATCCTCCCATAGAAGTAAAAGTAGTTGCACCTATTAAAGTTGAAGAAAATACTATCACTTATAATGATCCTATTGTTCCTACTACTTATGTTGAGAAACCACCTTTTCCTGTTAGGATAAAAGATCATGCTAAAGCTTCAACTGTGGTTCGTAAAAGCAATATTAGAACCTATACACCTCCTGAGCAAGTTAAAGTTGAACCTAATATTGCTATTGTTAAAGATCTCTTGGCTGATAATATTGATGGGCATGTTATTTATTTCTATGATGAGACTGCTAGAATTGCTAAACCTAGGGCTAAAGATAAACATAGACCTGTGGTAGGCATGCCTGTTATTTCTGTTAAGATAGGAGATCTTATCATGGCTTGTGTGATGTGGGTGCTAGTGCTAGTGCAATACCTATTGACTTATACAAAGAAATTATGCATGATATTGCACCCGCTGAGTTAGAAGAAGTTGATGTTACCATTAAGCTTGCCAATTGAGATACTATATCACCAATTGGAATTGTTAGAGATGTTGAAGTCTTGTGTGGGAAAACTAAATATCTTGCTGATTTTCTTGTTCTTGGTTCCCCACAAGATAGCTTTTGTCCCATTATATTTGCTAGACCCTTCTTAAACACTGTTAATGCTAAGATAGACTGCGAAAAGGATGGTGTTACTATTGGTCTAGGTGATATGTCTCATGAGTTTAATTTCTCTAAATTTCGTAGACAACACCGTGAAGAGGAATTGCCTAGTAAAGATGAAATTATTGGTCTTGCTTCTATTGCCGTACCTCCTAATGATCCTTTAGAACAATATTTGCTAGACCACGAAAATGATATGTTTATGAATGAAAGAAGGGAAATAGATGAAGTGTTCTTTAAAGAGGGACCTATTCTGAAACACAACTTGCCTGTTGAAATCCTAGGGGATCCTCCTCCACCCAAGGGTGATCCCGTGTTTGAGCTTAAACCATTGCCTAATACTCTTAAATATGGTTATCTTGATGAAAAGAAGATATATCATGTTATTATTAGTGCTAACCTTTCAGAGAAGGAGGAAGAAAAATTATTGAAAACTCTGAAAAAGCACCGTGCTGCTATTGGATATACTCTTGATGATCTTAAGGGCATTAGTCCCACTCTATGCCAACACAAAATAAATTTGGAGAAAGATGCCAAACCAGTTATTGATCACCAACGACGGCTGAATCCTAAGATGAAAGAAGTGGTAAGAAAGTAAATATTAAAGCTCCTTGAGGCAGGTATAATCTATCCCGTTGCTGATAGTCAGTGGGTAAGTCCTGTCCATTGTGTCCCTAAGAAGGGGTCATTCCTAATGATAAAGATGAATTGATTCCGCAAAGAATTATTACAGGTTATAGGATGGTAATTGATTTCCACAAATTAAATAAAGCTACTAAAAAAGATCATTACCCCTTAACTTTTATTGATCAAATGCTAGAAAGATTATCCAAACATACACATTTTTGCTTTCTAGATGGTTATTCTGGTTTCTCTCAAATACCTGTGTCGGCTGAGGATCAAGCTAAGACCACTTTCACTTGCCCTTTCGGTACTTTCGCTTATAGACATATGCCTTTTGGTTTATGTAATGCACCTACTACCTTTCAAAGATGCATGATGGCTATATTCTCTGACTTTTGTGAAAAGATTTGTGAGGTTTTCATGGACGATTTCTCCGTTTATGGATCCTATTTTGATGATTGCTTGAGCAACCTTGATCGAGTTTTGCAGAGATGTGAAGAAACTAATCTTGTCTTGAATTGGGAAAAGTGCCACTTTATGGTTAACGAAGGTATTGTCTTGGGGCATAAAATTTCTGAAAGAGGTATTGAAGTTGATAAAGCTAAAGTTGATGCTATTGAAAAGATGCCATGTCCCAAGGACATCAAAGGTATAAGAAGTTTTCTTGGTCATGCCGGTTTTTATAGGAGGTTCATTAAGGACTTCTCAAAAATTTCTCGGCCTCTGACTAATCTCTTACAAAAAGATATACCATTTGTCTTTGATGATGATTGTGTAGAAGCATTTGAAATACTTAAGAAAGCATTGATTTCTGCACCTATTGTTCAGCCACCTGATTGGAATTGACCCTTTGAAATTATGTGTGATGCTAGTGATTATGCTATAGGTGTTGTTCTAGGGCAAAGAGTTGATAAGAAATTAAATGTTATTCAATATGCTAGTAAAACTCTAGACAGTGCTCAGAGAAATTATGCTACTACTGAAAAAGAATTCTTAGCAGTTGTATTTGCTTGTGATAAGTTCAGACCTTATATTGTTGATTCTAAAGTAACTATTCACACGGATCATGCTGCTATTAAATATCTTATGGAAAAGAAAGATGATAAACCTAGACTTATTAGATGGGTTCTCTTGCTACAAGAATTTGATTTGCATATTATCCCTGTTGCAGACAACTTGTCTAGGTTAGAAAATGTTCTTGATGACCCGCTACCTATTGATGATAGCTTTCCTGATGAACAATTAAATGTCATAAATGCTTCTCGTACTGCTCCATGGTATGCTGATTATGCTAATTACATTGTTGCTAAATTTATACCACCTAGTTTCACATACCAGCAAAAGAAGAAGTTTTTTTATGATTTAAGACATTACTTCTGGGATGACCCATATCTTTATAAAGAAGGAGTAGATGGTGTTATTAGACGTTGTGTACCTGAGCATGAAAAGGAACAGATCCTACGCAAGTGCCACTCTGAGGCTTATGGAGGACACCACACTGGAGATAGAACTGCACATAAGGTATTGCAATCCGGTTTTTATTGGCCTACTCTCTTCAAGGATGCCCGTAAGTTTGTCTTATCTTGTGATGAATGTCAAAGAATTGGCAATATTAGTAGACGTCAAGAAATGCTTATGAATTATTCACTTGTTATTGAACCATTTGATGTTTGGGGCTTTGATTATATGGGACCGTTTCCTGCCTCTAATGGATATACACATATTTTAGTTGCTGTTGACTACGTTACTAAGGTGGGTAGAAGCTATTCCAACTAGTAGTGCTGATCATAACACCTCTATTAAGATGCTTAAAGAAGTTATTTTTCCGAGGTTTGGAGTCCCTAGGTATTTAATGACTGATGGTGGTTCACATTTTATTCATGGTGCTTTCCGTAAAATGCTTGCTAAGTATGATGTTAATCATAGAATCGCATCTCCTTATCACCCACAGTCTAGCGGTCAAGTAGAATTGAGCAATAGAGAACTCAAATTCATTTTGCAAAAGACTGTTAATAGATCTAGAAAGAATTGGTCTAAGAAACTTGATGATGCATTATGGGCCTATAGAACTGCGTATAAAAATCCTATGGGTATGTCTCCTATAAAATGGTTTATGGAAAAGCATGTCACTTACCTCTTGAACTAGATCATAAGGCATATTGGGCCATTAAAGAGATCAATTATGATTTCAAACTTGCCGATGAGAAGAGGCTATTTGACATAAGCTCACTTGATGAATGGAGAACCCAAGCCTATGAGAATGCCAAATTGTTTAAAGAAAAAGTTAAAAGATGGCATGACAAAAGGATACAAAAGCGTGAGTTTAATGTAGGTGATTATGTATTATTATACAACTCTCGTTTAAGATTTTTTGCAGGAAAACTTCTCTCTAAATGGGAAGGTCCTTACGTTATCGAGGAGGTCTATCGTTCCGGTGCCATAAAAATCAACAACTTCGAAGGCACAAATCCGAAGGTGGTGAACGGTCAAAGAATCAAACACTATATCTTAGATAATCCTATAAATGTTGAAACTAATGTTATTGAAACCGTAACCCTGGAGGAATACATAAGGGACACTTTCTAGAACGTTTCAGACTCCGAAAAGGAATAGGTATGTGGTACGGTAAGTAAACCGACTCCAAAACAGTTCTAATAGCAATTTTTCTCCGTTTTGGAATATTTAGAAAAAAAATAGGAAAATAAGAAGCAGTCCGGGAAGGACACGAGGCCTCCACGAGGGTGGAGGGCGCGCCCCCTGCCTCGTGGGCACCTCGTGCGCTCTCCGGACTCCGTTTTCTTGCACGTTACGTATTTTGGTCGGTAAAAATTCATTATATATTCTCGCGAATGTTTTGACTCCTATATCACGCAAATATCCTCTGTTTTCGTTTCGAGCTATTTTTCTGACAGATCTAGATCACCATGACGTCTCCAAGCGCCCCCAAGGACAAGTTCTTCGAGAAGGTCATCAATCCCTACCTCGCGGAAGTGCTGCAACACCCTCAAACCATTGAGATGCGTGATGGGTTGTTGCACATCCGCGATGTTGAGGGACCAAGGAGGATAGGAAGCATGGAGACGAGGCTTGAAGCAATGGTGCAACAAGTTTTCAAGTGCCAGGGGATGGTGGAACGCGGACTCAACGCCAACCACATGATGATCGTGGAGTTCACCAACAACCACAAGCTGGATGCCAAGAACATCTGGCAGACCATCTTCAAGCTTCACGAGAAGATCGAGCACCTCCAAGCTCAAATCTATGATCTGCAAAACCAAAACTGTGAGTATGAATATAGATTCAAGAGGATGAGCTTGGCTGCAGATTTGAGGATCCCGGAGACTCGATCATCCTTCTATGATGGTGAGCCTATGCCTTGGAAGATGGACGATAAGCCCACATCATCAACAACTCCATCACCCTCTTCACCAACAAGAGAGACATAATCACATGGGTATGGGCACTCCCCTTGGCAACTGCCAAGCTTGGGGGAGATGCCCCGGTATCGTATCACCATCACATCTCTATATTTACCATTTTTCTTAGTTCGATCCTTTTAGTAATATCTTGATCTAGTAGAATAAAGTTTTTGGTATGATCTAGTTTTGAGTTTTGCTTTATGATCCTTCTATGTAATCGAGTCCGTGAGCTATATAATAAAGATTAGTGTTGAGTCAAGGGCTTGATTATCTTGATATGATCTTGAGGGAATAAAAGAAAAAGAAAGAATAAAAAGAAATAAAAAGAGATCATATTGATCTTATGAATAGTAATGACTTCACATAGAAAGAGTATGATGACTAAAAGTTGTTGAGAGTTGACAAACATAGCTTTGGTCATCGTTGCAATTAATAGGAAGTAATAAAGGAAGAGAGGTTTCACATATAAATATACTATCTTGGACATCTTTTATGATTGTGAGCACTCACTAAAGTATGACATGCTAAAGAGTTGATGTTGGACAAGGAAGACAACGTAATGGGTTATGTTTTCTTATATCTGAAATAAAGTATATTGTCATGGATTATCCAACATGTTGAGCTTGCCTTTCTCCCTCATGCTAGCCAAATTCTTTGCACCAAGTAGAGATACTACTTGTGCTTCCAAATACCCTTAAAACAGTTTTGCCATGAGAGTCCACCATATCTACCTATGGATTGAGTAAGATCCTTCAAGTAAGTTGTCATCGGTGCAAGCAATAAAAATTGCTCTCTAAATATGTATGATTGATTAGTGTGGAGGAAATAAGCTTTATACGATCTTGTGATGTGGAAGAAATAAAAGCGACAAACTGCATAATAAAGGTCCATATCACAATTGGCAATATAAAGTGACGTTCTTTCGCATTAAGATTTTGTGCATCCAACCCTGAAAGCGCATGACAACCTCTGCTTCCCTCTGCGAAGGGCCTATCTTTTACTTTTATCTTCTACCTTATGCAGGAGTCATGGTGATCTTCACCTTTCCCTTTTTACATTTTATCTTTTGGCAAGCACAGTCTGTTGGAAAGATCCTGATATATATATCCAATTGGATGTAAGCTAGCATGAACTATTATTGTTGACATTACCCTTGAGGTAAAAGGTTGGGAGGCGAAACTATAAGCCCCTATCTTTCTCTGTGTCCGATTAAACCTCCGTAACCATAAGTATCGCGTGAGTGTTAGCAATTGTGAAAGACTAAATGATAGTTGAGTATGTGGACTTGCTGCAAAGCTCTTATATTGACTCTTTCTAATGTTATGATAAATTGCAATTGCTTCTATGACTGAGATTATAGTTTCTTGGTTCTCAATGAAGTTTCTGATTCATACTTGACATTGTGAATAGATTATTACTTGAGCATAAGAAATCATATGACAATATATATATATATATATATATATATATATATATATATATATGTTGCTGTTATAAGAATGATCATGATGCCCTCATGTCCGTATTTTATTTTATCGACACCTCTACCTCTAAACATGTGGACATATTTATCGTTATTGGCTTCCGCTTGAGGACAAGCGAGGTCTAAGCTTGGGGCAGTTGATACGTCCATTTTGCATCATGCTTTTATATCGATATTTATTGCATTATGGGCTGTTATTACACATTATGTCGCAATACTTATGCATATTCTCTCTTATTTTACAAGGTTTACATAAAGAGGGAGAATGCCGGCAGTAGAAATTCTGGGCTGGAAAATGAGCAAACATTAGAGACCTATTCTGCACAACTCCAAAAGTCCTGAAACTCCACGGAAGTTATTTTTGGAAATAATAAAAAAATACTGAGCGAAGAAAATACCAGAGGGGACCCACACCCTGGGCACGAGGGTGGGGGCGCGCCCTACCCCCCTGGGCGCACCCCCCTACCTCGTGGGCCCCCTGGTGGCCCTCTGGTGCCCATCTTCTGCTATATGAAGTCTTTCGTCCGAAGAAAAATCATAAGCAAGCTTTCGGGACGAGACTCCGCCGCCACGAGGCGGAACCTTGGCGGAACCAATCTAGGGCTCTGGCGGAGCTGTTCTGCCGGGGACACTTCCCTCCGGGAGGGGGAAATCATTTCCATCGTCATCACCAACGCTCCACTCATCGGGAGGGGGCCAATCTCCGTCAACATAATCACCAGCACCATCTCCTCTAAAACCCTAGTTCATCTCTTGTATCCAATTCTTGTCTCTAAGCCTGAGATTGGTACCTGTAGGTTGCTAGTAGTGTTGATTACTCCTTGTAGTTGATGCTAGTTGGTTTATTTGGTGGAAGATCATATGTTCAGATCCTATATGCATATTAATACTCCTTTGATTATAAACCTGAATATGCTTTGTGAGTAGTTACGTTTGTTCCTGAGGGCATGGGAGAAGTCTTGCTATTAGTAGTCATGTGAATTTGGTATTCGTTCGATATTTTGATGAGATGTATGTTGTCTCTCCTCTAGTGGTGTTATGTGAACGTCGACTACATGACACTTCACCATTATTTGGGCCAAGAGGAAGGCATTGGGAAGTAATAAGTAGATGATGGGTTGCTAGAGAGACAGAAGCTTAAACCCTAGTTTATGCGTTGCTTCGTAAGGGGCTGATTTGGATCCATATGTTTCATGCTATGGTTAGGTTTACCTTAATACTTCTTTTGTAGTTGCCGATGCTTGCAATAGGAGTTAATCATAAGTGGGATGTTTGTCCAAGTAAGGACAGCACCCAAGCACCGGTCCACCCACATATCAAATTATCAAAGTACCGAACGCGAATCATATGAACGTGATGAAAACTAGCTTGACGATAATTCCCATGTGTCCGAGGACCCCCCACCACCCTCGGCAGCCGCTCCCTCCCCGTCGTCACTGCTGGCGGTAACTGGGGTTCCTCCCGCCCCTGATCCCGCGTCGCCAGCTCCTGCTTCATCCCCCCGGCGCCTCGACTGCTCCCAGCCGCTTCTCCTCCGCACGGGTACGGCGGACCCCGACGGGGAGGGCGAGACTCGGGTGACCACCCCCGTGGCTTCCCAGCCCCCTCCCCCATGGTCCGCGGCCTACTCCCACTGTTGTCGGTCCTCCTCCACCCCGGTGATGGCCTCGCGACGGAGTGTCAGGCTTGAGGCTGCCCGGCCGGACGGTAGCCCTGCTCTGCCCATCCCCGAGCGGGCGGAGCTTCGGGCCACTGCCCGGAACCTGGAGCCAGGTACGCCAGCCGCCCCCCCTTCAGCTTCTACTTTCTCATTCTCTGCGCTCGAAGCGGTTCCTCTAGGTCACCTTGCGAAGGTTGCGTCAGATTCCGCGATTGTTTTCAGGGGGGAATCCGCTCCCCCCTTAGTGCAGATTGCGGCCATCCAGGCTCGCGAGATCCTTGATGGGAAGTGGGCGGAGGCCCGCCAGACCCTCCTCGCTCCCTCCATCCCCTTGGGCCCTCCTCCGGTGGCTACCTCATCACAGCCCCGTAGGGTGGCTGGCCGCCCACCAGTGGTGGAGGCTGAGCCTCGGGGCCACACCCGCTCTCGCACTGCCGCTCTCCGTGCCCAAAGCGCCTCCCGCATCCTGGGGTCAAGCAGCCCCCCAATGGCTCCCTAATGCGTGCCTTATTCTGGAACATCCGCGGGTTTGGCCATGACGGCCGACGCCGCCAACTCATCGAGTACGTGCGCGATGAGCATATTGACATAGTGGCGATCCAGGAAACCATGCGCTCCGACTTCTCATTGCCAGAGCTTGACCGGCTGAGCACCCACCTCTTTGCGTGGCACTGGCTCCCTTCTAGTGGGAACACTGGCCATTTGGGTGGCATCCTTCTAGGTGTGAAGGATGCCACCTTTGAGGTGGGGAGTATGGACCGGGGCCAGTTCTTTGTTAGTATGGAGCTCTATGAACGAGCCCTGAACTTCAAATGGGAGGTTATCATCGTCTATGGCCCGGCTGACCACAGTAGATACGCGTCCTTCCTCGAGGAGCTTAACCGGAAGGTCTCTGTGGCTTCCCTGCCGGTGGTTGTCGGAGGCGATTTTAACCTCCTCCGATTCGCGTATGCACGTATGCAGATGTTTAATGACTGCATTGCCAATCTTGGTCTTCGCGAAATAGATAGGATCGGTGCCAGGTTCACCTGGACCAATCGGCAAGCCTCCCCGACCCAGTCCGTCCTGGACCGGGTCCTAGTCTCCCCGGAATGGGACCTCCGCTGCCCTCTGGCCTCTCTTCGGGCTATCACTCGGATTGGCTCCGACCACGTCCCTCTTCTCTTGTCCTCCTCCGACGAGCGTCCTCTGATCCCTCCCCGATTTCGGTTTGAGACATTCTGTTTGTCCCAAACTGGATTCGTGGAGGCTGTTGGGGCTCGCTGGGTGGAGACCAGGTCTCTTCCTCACCTCCGCCCCCCCTCTGCTATTGACTCTTGGCAACTCTGTGCCAAACGCGACCGACAGTTCATGAAGGGGTGGGGTGCCAACCTGGGTAGTGACCTCCGCGAGCGAAAAATGGCCTTGCTGACCGCCATTCAGGCACTTGACCTCCGTGCTGACACGGTCGGCCTCTCCCCTGATGAGTGGCTCTCTCGGTATGACCTCGAAGACCAACTCTCCATCATCTACACGGACGAGGAAGCTTACTGGCGTTTGCGGGGTTCCCAGAAATGGCTCCTGAAGGGTGACGCGAACATGGCCTACTTTCAGGCCATAGCAAATGGCCGCCATAGACGCAACACCATCCCCCTCCTCTGGGACGGTCCGTCCCTTCTGCAGTCTCCGAGCGACATTAGGACCCATGTCGACGGGTTCTACCGATCCCGTTTCTCTGCCTCTCCTAGGAGCAGCCTTTCTCTGGCCCTCGATTGCTGGTCCGGCCGCCAGCTTGTCTCCGCTGCGGAGAATGCCGCTCTCACGGCCCCATTCTCGGAGGATGAGGTCTGGGCGGCCATTAGAGGCATGAATCCCTCCTCGGCCCCGGGTCTGAACGGCCTTCCGGTGAAATTCTTCCAGACCTTCTGGAATGTGATTAAGCCGGATATCATGGCCATCTTTGACGAGTTCTACGTTGGGACCATCGACCTTGGTCGCCTCAACTATGGGATCATCTCGCTCATTCCCAAAGTGTCGGGGGCCTCTGACATTCGCCAGTTCCGCCCGATCACGGTGATCAATGTGATCTTCCGGATTCTGGCAAAGGGGTACGCTAATAGGGTAACCCTGCTAGCAGACCTCATTACCCACCCCAACCAGTACGCCTTCGTGAAAGGGCGGTATATCCTGGATGGGGTATTAGTTCTCCATGAAGTCCTCCATGAGGTGCGGTCTAAACACCTCAAGGCGGTCTTCCTAAAAATTGACTTTCACAAGGCCTACGACACTGTTAGTTGTTCCTTCCTTCGGGAAGTTTTGCTCCGGAAGGGCTTCGATGATCGTTGGATCACCCGGGTGATGCAGATGGTGTCCTGCGAACGCACTTCCGTGAACATCAATGGGGAGATTGGTCCTTACTACCCCACCCTCTGTGGGGTTAGACAAGGTGATCCTTTCTCTCCGTTCCTGTTCAACATGGTGGTGGACGTGCTTGCCGCCATCCTAGATAAGGCCAAAGCCGCTGGCCATATTCGTGGGATTACCCCTCATCTGGCGGGCGGCTCCGGGATCTCCATGCTCCAGTACACCGACGACACCATCATCATGGTCGAGGGCTCGGACACGGACATTGCTAACCTCAACTCCCTTCTTCTCTGCTTCCAACAAATGTCTGGCCTCAAGATCAACTTCGACAAGAGTGATGTAATGGTTATGGGCTACTCTCCGGCTGAAGCCCTTAACATCGCCAACCGCCTCAATTGCCGCCTCGGCTCCTTTCCCACGACTTACTTGGGAACCCCCATCAGTGACTCTCGGCTCACTGTCGCGGACTTGCGCCCCACGGTCGCCAAGTTACAAACGCGCATGGAGCCTTGGCAAGGCCGATGGCTGTCAAAGGCGGCTTGGACGATCCTCATTAATTCCTCCCTCACTAGCCTCCTCCTGTTTCTTATGAGCTTCTATAGCCTCCATGAGACCCTTCACCATGAGATCACCAAAATTCAATCTCGTTTCTTCTGGGCGGTTGACAACAATAAGGAGAAAAACCACATGGTTAGCTGGCCAGACATCTGCAAGCCCCGAGAACAGGGAGGCCTCGGTATCATGTGCTCTAAACGCATGACATCACCCTCCTCACCCGCTGGCTCTGGCGCATTTCGCAAGGACATGGTGGTCTCTGGCTTGACATTATCCGGAACAAGTACCTGCGCGGACAGCCCCTGGCCTTTTGTCAGAGATCCGGCGGCTCCCAGTTTTGGCAATCGGTTATCCAACTGCTTCTCATCCTTCGCATCGGAACCTCCATCTCGGTTGGATCGGGTACAACGACGCTGTTCTGGTTCGACCGGTGGGCGCGAGACTCCCCCTTTGCGGCCCGTTTCCCTGACCTCTTCTCCATTGTTGTCGCCCCCTTAATCTCCGTTGAGAGGGCCCTTATTGACTTAGGGCGCCTCGCCTTCCGGAGGCCATTTGGGCCCCCGGAAGCCGCCGCGTGGCTTGAGCTGCTTGATTGCGTCGCTCTCCACGAGCCGGCGGTGGATGCGGGCCCGGACAAGGTTCGGTGGCGTCTTGAACCTTCGGGCCAATTCTCCACCAAGTCCCTCTACTCGGCCATTGCCCCCTCCTCCGCTCCTCCCCCTCCCTGCGGTTTGGTCCATTCGCTTGCCATTGAAATTTCGGATATTCATGTGGCAATGGATCCGCGGTAGGATTCTGTCTGGGGTGGAGGTCCGCAAACGCAATGGCCCTGGGTCCGGCCTCTGCCCCTTGTGTGGTACCCCCGAAGATTCGAATCACATCTTCTTCTCCTGTGTCTCAGCTCAATTCATGTGGAGCTGCTTTAGGGAGGCAGTGGGAGGCGATTGGTGTCACACCAACTTCCCCGACCTCTTCGCTGAACATTAGGTGGCTCGAGATCGGGGTTCTAGCGTGGACTCTTTGCACGATTCGCAATAAGCTTTTGATCCAGCGTATTCCTCTTCGACGGGCTACTAACGCTCTCTTCTAACTGTCTGGTTACTTGCAGCTTTGGCGGCCGCTTAGCCGCCCTCAGGACCGCGACGTCATCACCGCCTTCATCGCCGACCTTCGCTCGATGGCCGTCCGTCTGTCGCCGCCGCCCCCTCCGCCACCCCCGGAGCTGGATTAGACGCCTTGCCTCGGCCGCGTCCTTTTTGTTTATTTTGGGCTTGTTGAGCTGTGCCCTCAGCAGAACCTTTGTACTTCTCGTTATGTGACTTGGGTGTGTGTGTTCTGAACTAGTCCGTGTATGTGTGCTCTTGGCGGTTTGCTTTATATATAAAGCAGGGCGAAAGCCTTTTTTGGTATGCTTAAGCATTTCTGCAAACTGGGGTTCTTAATTTTAGTTGATCTGCACAAAAATAGAGATTGGAATGTCTCAAGGCCCCTCCTTGTACTACCATTGTACACTGATGTTCATCACTGGCAGAGGGTGTATCGGGGAGACTTGGGTCGATTTACAGTATGAGGCGTCGTAGGGCCCATCTCGCCCTCACAGCATGGCATACTATGATACTATCGCAATATTTTCTTCTATTTATTAGTGTATGTTTCATCAACTAGTGCCACTATAATGTAATCACGCCTTTTCATTATCTGTGCAAACAGGGTTATTCAGCTGCATTTTGGTGGAACTGCACAAATGTACGGATGGAACCGGCATATATGCAAAGTGCGAGGTGCCAAGTAAAAATTACCGACACCAACCCTGCTCCATCTAAGCATTGGTATCCACCACCATCAGTGGGATGTGTCGTGCTCACTATGGACGGATCTTTCTCGGCAGCAAATCCTCTAACCAAATACTAGTAGCTTAGACTTCAAAAAAATACTAGTAGCTTATATTGGCAGTTTTCTAGGGGTGTACTCTTTTCTAAAAGAAGCACCAATCTATTTTTCTTTATTTGTACACAGTGTCACAACTTTGACCCAAAGGTCCAGAGCTATTTTAGTGTGATTGGCGTAGTAGTCGGAGACTGATTGTAAGCATGATTTTTATTAGCTGTCACACTGATTGTAAGCATGAGAAGATGGAAGATTAGGTTAGTGTGAAGCTTACCTTAAACCCTACGGACGCCGTTGAAATGAGGCGAATGTCGAGGGAACCGTGGAGAACGGCAGGGAAGCGATGTCGCGCCATCCGGCCTCCTCTTGCGGTGGGAGAACGAATACTCATGTGGCTCCGGCTGGCTCTTCACCCTCATGAACGGCACACCGTGAAGGAAATATGCCCTAGAGGCAATAATAAAGTTATTATTTATTTCCTTATATCATGATAAATATTTATTATTCATGCTACAATTGTATTAACCGGAAACCTGATACATGTGTGAATACATAGACAAACAGAGTGTCACTAGTATGCCTCTACTTGACTAGCTCGTTGATCAAAGATGGTTATGTTTCCTAGCCATAGACATGAGTTGTCATTTGATTAACGGGATCACATCATTAGGAGAATGATGTGATTGACTTGACCCATTCCGTTAGCTTAGCACTCGATCATTTAGTATGTTGCTACTGCTTTCTTCATGACTTATACATGTTCCTATGACTATGAGATTATGCAACTCCCGTTTACCGGAGGAACACTTTGTGTGCTACCAAACGTCACAACGTAACTGGGTGATTATAAAGGTGCTCTACAGGTGCTTCCAAAGGTACTTGTTGGGTTGGCGTATTTCAAGATTAGGATTTGTCACTCCGATTGTCGGAGAGGTATCTCTGGGCCCTCTCGGTAATGCACATCATTATAAGCCTTGCAAGCTTTGCAACTAATGAGTTAGTTGCGGGATGATGTATTATGGAACGAGTAAAGAGACTTGCCGGTAACGAGATTGAACTAGGTATTGAGATACCGACGATCGAATCTCGGGCAAGTAACATACCGATGACAAAGGGAACAACGTATGTTGTTATGCGGTTTGACCGATAAAGATCTTCGTAGAATATGTGGGAACCAATATGAGCATCCAGATTCCGCTACTGGTTATTGACCGGAGACGTGTCTCGGTCATGTCTACATAGTTCTCGAACCCGTAGGGTCCGCACGCTTAAAGTTAGATGACGGTTATATTATGAGTTTATGTGTTTTGATGTACCGAAGGAGTTCGGAGTCCCGGATGAGATCAGGGACATGACGAGGAGTCTCGAAATGGTCGAGACGTAAAGATCGATATATTGGACGACTATATTCGGACATCGGAAAGGTTCCGAGTGATTCGGGTATTTTTCGGAGTACCGGAGAGTTACGGGAATTCGTATTGGGCCTTAATGGGCCATACGGGAAAGGAGAGAAAGGCCCCAAAGGGTGGCCGCACCCCTCCCCATGGACTAGTCCGAATTGGACTAGGGAGGGGGGCGCCCCCTTCCTTCTTTCTCCTTCTCCCTTCCCTTCTCCTATTCCAACAAGGAAAGGAGGAGTCCTACTCCCGGTGGGAGTAGGACTCCCCCCTTGGCGCGCCCTCCTCCTTGGCCAGCCGCCTCCCCCTTGCTCCTTTATATACAGGGGCAAGGGGGCACCCCAAAGACACAACAATTGATCATTGATCTCTTAGCCGTGTGCGGTGCCCCCCTCCATCATATTACACCTCGATAATATCGTAGCGGTGCTTAGGCGAAGCCCTGCGTCAGTAGAACATCATCATCGTCATCACGCCGTCGTGCTGACGAAACTCTCCCTCAACACACAGCTGGACCGGAGTTCGAGGGACGTCATCGAGCTGAACGTGTGCTGAACTCGGAGGTGTCGTACGTTCGGTACTTGATCGGTCGGATTGTGAAGACGTACGACTACATCAACCGCGTTGTGTTAACGCTTCCGCTTTCGGTCTACGAGGGTACGTGGACAACACTCTCCCCTCTCGTTGCTATGCATCACCATGATCTTGCGTGTGCGTAGGAATTTTTTTGAAATTACAACGTTCCCAACACACCGTACTCGATCGATTTGTTATCCTCTGGGTGCTCGACCTTCAACCTGTACGCCCACCACCTCCGCCTGACTTTCGCCTCGGGCGAATCTGTCTGCTCCATCGCCCAGAGGAGATACTCGATGAACTCGAAGGACTGCGGCGTGACTGCCGCCGAGGAGTACATCGCTGCCCTCATCGCCGCCTTCTCGCTCTTTCGCATACATTGCCACATGGCCCTCACCATCCTCGAAATCTCCCACTCATTGTCAAACCAAGTAAGGATCTCCTTCAACCTGGCTAACTTTGCCTGGTCGCCGCCGGCGATCTGCCTGATTCGCTGCTACATCCTCTCCATAGATGTCCTTCTGAGTGGTCCGGTTCTAGCTTTGGAAGATGGGAGGAGAGACGGTGGTCTTGCAATAGAGAAGAGGGAGAGGCGAGACGGTGGTTTTGAAATGGTGATGATGGAGAGGAGAGGGGGTGGTTTTGAAATGGAGAAGAGGGAGAGGCGAGACGGTGGTTTTGGAATAGAGATGATGGAGAGGAGAGGTTTCCCTGCCTTTCGGTCGCTGACAGGTGGGCCCCGTGCTTGGTGGGACCCATGTGTCAGTGTCTCAATGGCAGGATGGGCTACGCCAGGGGATCCTCGTCCGAGGAGAGAGGAGGTGGTTTTGCAATGGAGAAGAGGGAGAGGTGAGACGTTGGTTTTGGAATGGAGATGATGGAGAGGAGAGGAGGTGGTTTTGCAATGGAGAAGAGGGAGAGGAGCGTGCGGCAGCGATTTAGGATTGGAAGAGAGGGTCGGCGCGCTGTGACTGGATCGAAATCAAAATCAATTTACCCTTCAATTATGAAAGCGACCCCACATTAACTAGTCTCCCTTTTATTCTGGGTCATAATTGACCATGATTTTCACAAATAAAATATATGTTATACGTTGCAAAAATAATATAATTTGAAAGTACATTCAGATACGAACCAAACGATACAATTTTTGGTGAAATGCATTCACATTTTGCTTGTCAAATACAGTACGTGGTCAAACTTTGACCCAAAATACGCAAAACAAAAAAAATACTTCCAAGACTAGCGCCGCTCCTCTCCTCTTAAACCACCACCGCTCCTCTCCTGTTCCAATCTAAATCCAGCGCCGCTCCTCTCCTCTTCCATTTCAAAACCACCGCCCCTCCTCTCTTGTTCCAATCCAAAACCAGCGTCGCTCCTCTCCCGTTCTAATCCAAAACCAGCGCTGCTCCTCTCCTCTTCCATTCAAAAACCACCGCCGGTGAGTGAAGGTGCTGTGGAGAAGTAGATCGATGGAGGAGTACAACCGATACGTGAGGATCGCAGACGGCGGCCCTATGAAGCTAGCTAGGATGTTGGAGATACAGTCTTGGTTTGACAACAAGGACCAACTAGCGGCGACGGCGACATCCATGGCCAAATATCTGCAACAGAGCGAAAAGGCGGCGCGCGGGAGTACATAGAGCTGCTCCTCTGGGCCATGGAGCAAACAGATTCACCGAATACGATCGTGAGGGATTGGTGGTGGGAGTATCAATCCCAGATGGAGCATCCACCAGAGATTGAAGGATCGAGCATCTACAGGGTGTCATTTGTGAGGGTGTCATGCCAGAGCGAGCCGGTGGAGTCTTCGTCGACCGAACCCAGCTTCAAGAGGAGAAAAGCAGTTGGCCCGACGACGCTTCCCCGCCATCCTCTCCCTCGCTGTTCACATCGTCTCACGGGGCGGCTGTCTGCCGCCGAGGAATAGGAGGGGACTGCCCCCCCCCCAGCCCAATAGTCGGGCAGGTTGTGAATTGTCAGGAGGAGCTTAGGGTTGTCAGTATTTGCAGGTTGTGAATTGTGTTTTGTGTTGTGTATTTTGAGAGTACTTTCATATATGAATGCCTTTTGAATTTCAGATTTGCAGTATTGAGCATATGAAGTATTTTATGAATTCTAGAGATCTATTTTCAGCACTTAAAAAAATGTAGTTTCATAGGAGTATAAAAGTGCAGACAATGTGATTCTTAGAGAAGAAACTGCAAGTTTCAGTTTCAGATAAGAAACTGCAACTTTCAAAGGCAAAGCATTTATATTAACACGGCCTTTTCAAATAGGGTTAACATCATGTTGGAAGTTTTATTCATGGTCGAAAATGGAACTACCAGCCAGTTAGCATCATGCTGATCAACATTCATGCATAGGACATCTTCATATGATGCACAGTCAAAAAGATATGCTATTTTCAAAATGCCCGCACAATGTCGAGTGTGCGAAAAACAGAGAAAACGAGGGACGAAGTTTTGGCAAGTGTTGGACGTGGTGTGCGTAGATGACAATGGGGACCCACATGTCAATAATGGCAGAGGCAAAAAATTTGGAGATATTTTCCCTGCATCAGGTGGAATCGAACCCGGGCGGAACAGCTGTCGGGTAGTGTCACTTGGCCACTGGGCTAGTTCAGTACTTTCGTTACAAATAAGGCACTGCCTTGGGTGGTCCGATCACCTTCTGCGCCTTTGTGCGCTCGCCGCGGCGCCGCTGTCTGTCGTTGTGAACATGCTAAACAAACAAGAGGACTGTAGGTGGACAAGCGGACAGTCGGTACCCACCAGGTCTATGGCCGTACGCAAGCAAGTGCCTCATCGAAAAAAACTTCCTCCTAATGCTATACTGACGTTGGGGCCCACGGGTTTGTCAACATAGTTACATTTTTTTAGGTGCTTCAACGTAGGAGATAAATTCACAAGGAAGCTGTGGAGCTGGCGGGTAGTATCATTTATTATCATTGGGGCAGCAAGTATCCGCGGGGTTTTGGGATGCCCCGTCTAGGCTTTCTTTTTTAACATGCGCAGCCCACGACATGCTGGTTTGTCTTTTTTTTGAGGGTCGTCATGTATCGACCGGCCTATGGACCTCCCATCCGAGGTTTTATTTTTCCTGAAACATCGGTAGCCCAATTTATGTATTTTTTTGAAGAAAACGCAGAGGTCTGCTCTATTTTTCTATATAAGAATAGGAACGCCTGGTCCAACTATTGTTTCCCTTCTAACTATATTATATATATTTAAATTATTTTATATGTTATTATATATTATTGTTATTGTCAACATATATTTAACAGATACTTACATATGTAAGAAAACAATATCCCACATCTTATTAACTTATAAAAAAAATTCTTAACAATAAAATACTGGATTTTTTTGCCAACGAAAATCCTGGTGATTGTGTACAAAAGCTTGGTAAGATTTAAGGACCAATGTAATAATAAATCACTTATTATTTAAATATATTTATAACAGAATGCTCAGCCCCTATTTATTTTTTGATAACATTGTTGCGCCCAACCCAACATTATAATTAGAATCAGCCCAGCAAAATCGTATATTTCAAGAAAGTGCAAATGGCCTGTAAATTTTTAGGAAAAAAATAAATGGGCCGCATGGATGCTACATTATTTGTTCACCCAGTCCAGCAAATGGACTGTAATTCTAAAAAATAGAGATCAAATTGACTGTAAATTCTGAAAAAAATGGGTTGAATACGTGCCATATTTTTGGAGGCTGAAATGTGGGCCAAGAGGTCGAAGCCAACGCAAGTCGTTGTCAACTTAGTCAACAAATGATTCTGACATCGTTAGCCATTGGATTTACATCTAACGACCGGCATCCATCTTCAATCTCTCGTCTTCTTCCTCCAGCACCGCTGGGACCACCTGCTCCCTCCTCCTGCTGCTAGCAGCTCTGCTTAGCACGCTTCGCTGTGAAGCGCTACCCCACCGTTGGCCAGGCCATCCTCCACCCCTCCACACCTCCTGTTCTTCTCCACCGACTGCCGAACCACACCCTACCAGAACCAGTTAACCCTTGTACACCTCTCCGTCTGCGACTCTACTCCCGCGTCTTCCATCTCCGGCTCGTTGATGTCCGGGGCCTCGCCGTCGTCCACCACCTTGGATGCACTCGGCGCGGAGTAGTCAACGTGGTCAACGAACGACATCCATCGGAAGTAGACTGTGCGTGGAGAGGCTAACAGCTGGGTCCACGGCCGCACGCAAGGAAATGCTTCCTTAGTACGCGCAAAATAATGATTCCTCCACCTGACAGCTGGGACCCACCGGAAGGGCCTCTGCATTTCACGAAAAAAACGTTCCCCCGCTGACAGGTCGGACCCACTAGCTATATCTTCACACGCAAGGAAGTGCCTCCTTATTACGCACAAAAAAATGAATACCCCCTGCTAGCTGGGACCCTCCATAGTGGGAGGCTGACTTGTGGGCCTACTAAGTTGACGGGGACGGAGGGCTTTGTCAACTTAGTCAATATGAACGATTCTAGCTCCAGTGACCGTACGATGTCCATCCAACGGTGGTAGTGCTTCTTCAACCTCTGGTCTTGTTGCTCCAGCCGCCCAAACCAGCGCCGGTCGTGCCACGTGCTCCTGCTTCCCATGGCCGGCTGTGATGCCGCGGAGGCCTCACTGCCCCCTACTACTCCCACCGCTGGCCAGGCCCTGCGGTGACGGCAGCCTCACACCGCAGCCGAACCAGTGAACCCTCGTACTCCTCTCCGCGTGGGCATCCACTGCCGTGTCTTCCCCGGCTCAGCGTCGTCCCCTTCCTAGGCCTCGCCGTCGTCCACCGCCCTGGTGCTCTCGCCGCGGCGTGGTCAACATGGTCAAGTAATGACTGCCATCGGAAGAGTACTATACGTGGAGAGGCTGACAGTTGGGTCCACGGCCGCAGCAAGGAAGTGCCTCCTTATTTCACGGAAAATAATGATTCCTCCACCTGACAGTAGGGACCCACCGGACGGGCCACCGTATTTCACGAAAAAAAAAGTTTCCCCCCTGACTGTTGGGACCCACCAGCTATATTTTCACACGCAAGAAAGTGCGTCCATATTACGGGCAAAAAATGATTCTCCCCCTCACTGCTGGGACCCACCAGCTACATCTTCGCACGCAAGGAAGTGCCTGACAATCGGGACCCACCTGGTCGAAGCATACGTAGTGTTGTCATTCTGGTCACGAACGTGTATGTACATACGATCGGTCTGTCTGCAGGCTGCAGCGATGAACCGTGGCCATGTAAGGAAGGGCACGTGTCGTAGTAGAGGCGCGCACGTGTGGTAGTAGAGGCGCGCACGTAGAATGTACAGGTATGTACAGCGGCCATGTTGCAAGAAAGTAAATACAGTCACGTACGTACATACGGGAGGGGTCTCGAACGCCTACTCGCGCATACGTACAGCCAAGGCTCGTGTACATTGTTGCGGCTGGGTCGGAACGGAGAAACTGCGTCGTCGTCATCGTGTTCATGGGGAGGCAACGGAAAGCGTCGTGTTCATCGGGAGGCAATGGAACGCGTGCTGTTCATCGGGAGCCAACCGGCTTGGACGGAACAGGCGATGGAAACGAGGCCCAGCGTACCGCAGAACGGAGGAAACGGCCTTGTGTTCGACCGGCCATGGTGGAAACGGGATCCTGTTCATCGGGAGGGGTCTGGCGTACCGCAAAACGGAGGAAACGGACCTCCTACGGTCGAAACGGGGTCCTGTTGATCGGGAGGGGTGTGGCGTACCGCAAAACAGAGGAAACAGACTTGTGTTGGAGCGCTACGGTCGAAACGGGGGTCTTGTTCATTGGGAGGGGTGTGGCGTACCGCAAAACGGGACTCCACGGGATACTGTTCATCTCCACCGTCGACTGCCTCCACGGGCTACTGTTCATCCACCATCGACCTCCTCCAGCCTCCACCTGCGGCTGTTCATCCACGGGCTCCTGTTCATCCAGCCGCCACCGCGCGCTCCTCCATCGGCTACTGTTCAACCAGCCCTATCCACGGGGTCCTGTTCAACCACCCCTCCACGGGCTACTGTTCAACCAGCCCTCCACCGGCTACTGTTCAACCAGCCCTCCACGGGGTCCTGTTCATCCACCGGCTCGATCGATCGGGGTACTGTTCATCCAGCGGCAACGGCCTCTACTACCACGGGTTCCTGTTCATCCAACACCCACCGGGAACTGTTCATCCAAACCCCCTCAACAACGCTCACTGTTCATCCAGGGAAGGAGCCAGCAGTGGTCGATCGGCTTCAGTTAGCAGCAGTAGCGAAGGAATCACTCTGGGTTCAGTTAACAGCAAGGGATCGATCGATCGCTCAGGTTCAGTAACGCTTAGCCTGCAGTGCAATCGCTCGGGTTCAGTTAGAGCCCAAAGCCTCGCTCGGGTTCAGTTAGAGCCCAACGCCTCGCACACACGCGCGTACGTACGAGAGAAACGCGCATCGCTCAGCCCCCGACCAGCCGCCGTAACCGGGAACTCCCCGATATTTTCCTCGCCCTTACTTCTACCACGGTTTTTTCCATCATGGACGGCCCAAAGAATGTCATGCAGCTGCGTCTCCGGCCCGCCCAGGACGAAAAGCCCATTTTCTGTCATGATTTTTTGTCATAGAAGTAGGAGCCCACCACATCTATGATGATACCGGGTTTTGTCACAATTATCATCATAGAAGTGTCATAAGTATGACAAAAAAAAATTCGTTCGGCCCAAAATGTCATGGATTTGTCTTTTTTTTGTAGTGATGTAGGTGTACCGGTCTACTGGGGTTAAGAGGAAATGCTTCTGAAAGACTATGCCTCGATCTTTCGGTTCTCAAACACTAGGCAGTGCGAGGACGACTAAGGAGGTGATCGAGTCTTGTAGGGAAAAGTGCGCAAACCTCTGCAGAGTGTCAAACTAATCGATTAGCCGTGTCCCCGGTTATGGACAATTTGAGCATCTAAAAATTGGGAATTTGAGCGATCTCATCACATTTAACTAATTTAACATGTTTTAATTAATTTGGGGATAGGTTTAGTGGAGGAACCATCTCGATCATATTATGATAAGCTTTGTAGTAATGATTTGATATTCTTTTTTATGATAGGAACAAAATCAGCTTTATGCAAATTAAACTTAGAACCTTCCACCAGCCAAATTGCATGTAGAAGTAGGACTTTCATACTCTCTTGTGGTGTGACTTGCCAGTACATTCAACATACTGACCTACACGGCCGCAACGTCTCATGTTGCAGGATTTATATGACGAGTAAGTGATACGATAGGGTTACATTGTCTACACTTAACTTTGCGTTGGTGTTGATTGGGACTCCGCAACCTTTGTTGATATTTCCGCTGTATGGATTAAGTTAATGGTATTTACGTTATTTTATACATGTGATTTTCCGTTATTTCATCGAGTATTGTGTGTGCTAGCATGTTGGGAAACGTAGTGTTTCAAAACAATTCCTACGATAAGGCAAGATCTATCTAGGAGAAGCATAGCAACGAGCGGGGAGAGTGTGTCCACGTACCCTCGTAGACCGAAAGCGGAAGCGTTAAGTAACACGGTTGATGTAGTCGAACGTCTTCGCGATCCAACCGATCAAGTACCGAACGCACGGCACCTCCGGGATCTGCACACGTTTAGCTCGGTGACGTCCCTCAAACTTCTAGATCCAGCTGAGGTCGAGGGAGAGTTTCGTCACCACGACGGCATGTTGACGGTGATGATGAAGTTACCGACGCAGGGCTTCGCCTAAGCACTACGACAATATGACCGAGGTGGAAATATGTGGAGGGGGGCACCGCACACGGCTAAGAATTAACTTGTGTGTCTATGGGGTGCCCCCCTCCCCCGTATATAAAGGAGTGGAGGAGGGGGATGGCCGGCCTCCTAGGGCGTGCCCCAAGGGGGATTCTTACTCCTACTAGGAGTAGGTTTCCCCCCTTTCCTAGTCCAACTAGGAGGGGGGAGGAAGGGAAGAGGGAGAGAAAGGAAAGGGGGGGCCCTCCCCAATTCGGATTGGGCTTGGGGGGGCGCGCCCCACCACTTGGCCACCCCCTCCTCTCTTCCACTAAGGCCCATGAAGGCCCATTGACCTCCCGGGGGGTTCAGGTAACCCCCCGGTACTCCGGTAAATATCCGACACACCTCGGAACCATTCCGGTGTCCGAATATAGTCATCCAATATATCAATCTTTATGTCTCGACCATTTCGAGACTCCTTGTCATGTCCATGATCTCATCCGGGACTCCGAACTACCTTTGGTACATCAAAACACATAAACTCATAATACCGATCATCATCGAACGTTAAGCGTGCGGACCCTATGGGTTCGAGAACTATGTAGACATGACCGAGACTCACTTCCGGTCAATAACCAATAGCGGAACCTAGATGCTCATATTGGTTCCTACATATTCTACAAAGATCTTTATCGGTCAAACCGCATAACAACATACGTTGTTCCCTTTGTCATCGGTATGTTACTTGCCCGAGATTCGATCGTCGGTATCATCATACCTAGTTCAATCTCGTTACCGGCAAGTATCTTTACTCGCTCCGTAATGCATCATCCCGTAACTAACTCATTAGTCACATTTCTTGCAAGGCTTATAGTGATGTGCATTACCGAAAGGGCCCAGAGATACCTCTCCGACAATCGGAGTGACAAATCCTAATCTCGATCTATGCCAACTCAACAAACACCATCGGAGACACCTGTAGAGCATCTTTATAATCACCCAGTTACGTTGTGACGTTTGATAGAACACTAAGTGTTCCTCCGGTATTCGGGAGTTGCATAATCCCATAGTCATAGGAACATGTATAAGTTATGAAGAAAGCAATAGCAATAAACTAAACGATCATAGTGCTAAGCTAACGGATGGGTCAAGTCAATCACATCATTCTCTAATGATGTGATCTCGTTCATCAAATGACAACTCATGTCTATGTCTAGGAAACTTAACCATCTTTGATTAACGAGCTAGTCAAGTAGAGGCATACTAGTGACACTCTGTTTGTCTATGTATTCACACATGTACTAAGTTTCCGGTTAATACAAATCTAGCATGAATAATAAACATTTATCATGATATAAGAAAATATAAATAACAACTTTATTATTGCCTCTAGGGCATATTTCCTTCATAGCATACCAATCCAAGGTTGACACATTAAGCACATGGACTTGGATCCTTTTCGGAATCGAGTCATTACACCTTGAAACCATACGCTCCATGGGTTCAGTATGCAATCGAGCAGATAACTGGGAAGAAGTATTTTTGCCCAAATGTTCTGAAAGTCTACATTCCTCCTGTTCGTAACACTCTTCGGATTGTCAAGGACAATGGCAAATGCAAAGCTCATGTTGTTGCTGAAGGAAATGAGCCAGCTCAAGCACCAAAGGACAAACAGGCTGCAGTTAAAATCCTAAAGGATGAAAATCCTTCGTTGTATGAGATTTGCCTTCATACTCAAACTCTTGAGAGGCACATCAAATTGGATCGCAAGGAGAAAGTTCATACAATGATTGAAATAAATCGTCTATATAACCAAACCCTGCTTTTAGCGAAGGAAGAAAAGAAGCGCAACTAGACTCTTCTTCGGAAGCACTATACGCGAGATTAGCTTCATGCCAAGGGAATTGACAAAAATTATGATTACCTGGACTTATTTAAAGTTCCTCGGCTGCGAAGACAAACTCCAGTGCTGCCACATAGATGTTCTTCAACAAATATGATCTTCCTCGATGAAGTGGATGAAACTGAGGCTACCTCTGTCTACTACCCTGATGAGCCGCGCCCCGAAAGAAAATCTGTTCTTACTCCCGAAGGCAAAGCATATTTCCAACAAACACTAATACATTATGCATTGTTCGGGGTGTGGTTACTTGCCTCTATGGTTGGCGCGCACTTGATTTTCACCTAAAAACACACATCGTGTGCAATAAATGTTGAAATATTAGGATGGACCTTGGGGCCATCTAACAAATTTAGAAAAATCTCTAAGGGACCATGTGAGATACTCCCTCCGTTCTAGAATATAAAGTGTATTGATTTTCGTGCAAGTCAACCTTTTAAATGTTAGACCAAGATTATAGAGTAAAATAATAACATCTGCAATGCCTAATATATAAAATATGAAACTACTTTTCATGATGGATCAAATGATATAAATTTGTCATTGTGGATATTGATATATTTTTCTAAAAACTCGGTCACACAAGCACTCGTTTGACTTTTGAAAAAACAAATACACCTTATATAAAGGAATGAAGGGAGTATATGGCAATGTGTGTGGTTGAAAGTTTAGTCCGACCTTGCTAGTTGGAGAGGAGATGGATCTCCTTATAAGGGATTCTCTTCCACATGCTATTGGAGTTTGAGAACAGAAGTAGTTCCCGCGCGCTCCTCCTCCGCCGCCCGCCTCGTCACACCGCGTCGTGGGTTGCGCGAATGAGCCGAGCCGAGCTCACACCTACCTAGATATGTGATGCGTCTGCCAACCCTAGCCGTCACACGAAATAGATCGCATCTACCAATACGCCCATTGCGTCCTTTTACTACTGCTGCCGCTGATGATCCCATCCCATCCACCACGTACACGGTTGATGAGAGAGCGGGCCTCCGAAACCCCACCTCTCTGGATCCTGAGAGAGGGGCGATTAGGTTTTTGGGGAGCGTCTCCTATGCGACTGCTCGCCGCCATTTGTCTTCTTCCTCTACGTCTGCGTCGCATTCATTATCACCATGTCCAGCGACGCTGAACGTGCCACCGCCAAGAAGCTTGAAGCCGAGAAGAAGGCTACCGAGGGTGCTGCTGCAACTGCCGCCGCTGCGGCCTCTGCCTGGCCTATCGGAGGGTATAATATGTTTATCCTTCTCCTACTTATTTCTGTCTTAGCAGTACTAGCTATGTGTGTAGATGTTTCTACTAAATGCTTAGTACTCCCTCCGTCCGAAAATAGTTGTCATCAAAATGAATAAAAGGGGATGTATCTAGAATACATCTAGATACATCCCTTTTTATTCATTTTGATAACAAGTATTTTCGGACGGAGGGAGTACATGCTAGTCTGGTTCATAATCAGTATGTCAGTAATTTTGTCAATGCCATGTTCGCGATTTATACTTCGATTAATTTAGTCAAAAAATTGCCTATTTACTCAGCAATAAGCACCGCCTTTTCCTTTATGTCTGAATCCCGCATCCAATAAAAGCTAAGGATGACATTGTCACAAGGAAAAGCACGAGTCCAGCTTAACTAAAGTTCACAACCTAGTGATCAGCAATGATAATTCCACAAGAAAATGAACCGAATGAACGAAGAACGGCACGGTAAAGCGCGCGACAACTTCTAGTCTGCAGACGAGCATCGCTCAAATCTGTATGTCTTAAACCAAAAAGGACAATCTAGTGTTTTGGCATGCGAGCAAACACGCATGCTGCAATTTAGGGATTGATTTTGTAAGTCGTACGATAAAATTTTTCGTGTCGGTCGATTTTTCTAGCCAACAGCTCTTCTTCCTCTTCCAACCATCCCTTTCCCAGCAAGTCCATCTCCTTCTCAACCCAGCCCCTCGTTCATCGGCGACATCACGACGAACCGAATCGTTCTCGCCTCCGACAAGGACCTGACAGGCCCTCGCCGGCGACGTCCCATTTCGAGTGTGGGCGTTGTTTAATCCAAGCGGCTTCAAAACAAAAAACATGTGAAACCCTTCCTGTGCGGCTACTATTCTTATCCATGAGAACAGATTTAAATAAAGCTTGATTTCAAAGAACCCACAAATAGCCCGCACGACTTGGGAATAAATCCTTGTATAATATTCGCGTAATTCGAGAGGTTTACAACCATATTCATACGTACTCCGTAGTAGATATGCCTCAAGGCCAAGGAGCATAAAAAAACTGAACTCCCCGTGGAAAAAGGGGGAGCAGAAGAGAAAAACCCGTCTAGTACTACAAATACCGCCAGAAGTCAAACCTTGTAAATATAGAGCCCCTGCCCCTGAGACTTTAGAAATGTTATACTATACGCGAGCCAGCATTTCTAATGTTCCAAGGGTCGTTGACTTCTCGAGCAGCTCAATGCAAATAGTATTGAACTACAAAAAATTTGTATGGTTCAGACGCAAATTTCTTCTGTTCAACCTAACGTCGAAAGTCAACCACCACGGGGCCGGAATCCCACGGCGAGCCCAAGCATGGCGCGATCGGCCGGCTCCTCCTCCAGTGCCGGCTCGTTCAGGTCGAGCGCCAGCTCGGCCGCCGCCGCCGCCTTCTTGTTGCCGTCCTCGTTCGGCCCGAGACCGAGGCCGAGGCTGAGCCCAAGCCCGACGCCGGGCCCTGCCGCCGCGACAGCGCGGTGGCGGCGCATGTGGCCGCCGAGCGCCTGGCCGACGGCGAACTCGAGCCCGCAGATGGAGCAGCCGTGCACCTTGGGCTTGGGCGGCTCGGCGCCGGCGCCGTCCGCCAGGCGCGGCTTCTTGTGGCTGGCGCGGTGCCCACCGAGCGCCTGGAAGGACGGGAACCGCCGGTTGCAGGTCTTGCACTCGAACACCCTCTCAGGCGACGAAGGCCCGTAGTGGGCGTGGTGCTGGTGGTGGCCGGAGAAGAGCAGCAGGATGCGCGCCATGTCGCCGCTGTCCAGGTCCAGCAGGCTGACCGAGGTCGACTCGGCCTGCTGCCTAGACCTCTTCCCATGGGCCATTAGTCCAAAGAGCAGAGCAGAAGACCGGAAGACAACTGAGACAAAGCTAGGAGAAGGAACGCTGATGGCCAGGTGCTTTTGGCTGGGATGGGTCTGAATGAGTGAGAGGAAGAGAGGATCTGGCGCGTATTTATAGCTAGAGAAGTCCACTGTTGCATGCCAAGTGCTTTGTCAAGGCGCGCGAGGGGCCGTGGTTCGTTAGGCCGCACGTCGCCGTGACGGCATGCATGGGGGCGGGCAAAAGAGGGGACGGATCCATCCACCGGTGGCCCGAGCTGAGCTGGGCCTCCGCGCGGCGAGCCGAAACCGTTCAATCTGGTTGCGCTAGAAATCAAAGCCGGGCCGTTCCGCTACTTCCATCGCTAGCTCGTCTCGTACCGCGCGTGCGTACTTGTTACGAACGAACGAAGCTATAGATAGCTGTGCCGCCACTCAGTGGCCGTAAGTGATGATGGCTTTTTCGTTCGGGTTCCATTCCAAGTGAGCAGGCTGCTTTTCCATAGGATATAAACCATGGCAAGCAACTGGGACTGCTACTAGCTGGGAGGAGTGAGGGCTCTGAATTCCTATGCCCACTGATCCACGAGCGCCCACAGTTCACGGTGCTCGAGCTTTCGGTGAGAGAGACGTGCGCTTTCGATCCCGATCCTTTTCATGGTCGTTATTTTGTTGTTGCTGCCAACGATCCTTTTCATGGTCGTTTGCTCCTGTGACTGTGAGAGCTTTCATTTGTGCCCCATTCGAAAAGATAACGAACATAGTGCGTCTCCTTTCATTGGCCTACACTACTAACTTATCTGTAAGATTAATGCTAGATCCGGTACCAGTCTCCGCTAAATAGATCCGGTGCCAGTCTACCCTGCAACAAAAATTATAAGCTCCAGCTACCTCCAACTTTAGCGCACCGTTTTTTTTAGACGTGGTATGCATAATTGGCAGTGGTCCAGCACGAACCCATGCGTCCTGTGCCAGGGCAAGGAGGCGCAGTGAGACTTCTTTTGCATCAGATGAATTAAAATGAAAATTGTTTATGACGCTCGTCAGAACCGGCCTAGCAGCATAGACGAGTTCGAGAGGTGCACTGCACGTATTAATATATACATCACGCAGATGTACACCAACGACTTCATTCGCTTCCAATAATTGAGACGTGAAATTCGGATCCCACCCTGTATTATTTCAGTTGTAAAAGCGAGCGAGAGAGAAGAACAGTGCACACTTCGGCCGCTGACATCACCTGCTACAAACAACATATTCTTGCTCCACACTCAGCAGTCAAAGCATATAAAAAGGCTTGTACGTCTGTGTGCTGTGTGCTTTGCTCATCATGTGCTATTATAAGAGTTGAAATTAAGTAAGATCCGTTACCTAATTTTATATCAAAGTCTGTACCTTGGTCAACACTTCGAGGAAGAACCAACCACCGTCCAAGGAACGGCTTACTAGTTCTCTTTAGTCTGTTACTCCCTCTGTAAACTAGTATAAGAGTATTTAGATTACTAAAACTAGTACTCCCTCCGTTTTAAAATAGATGACTCAACTTTGTACTAACTTTAGTACAAACTTTAGTACAAAGTTAGTATAAAGTTGGGTCATCTATTTTGGAACGGAGGGAGTATAAGAGTATTTAAATTACTATTTTAGTGATCTAAATTACTAAAACTAATATAAGAGTGTTTAAATTACTACTTTAATGATCTAAACAATTTTATATTAGTTTACAGAAGGAGTACTAGATAGTTGTACTTTCTAGTACTCCCTCCGTCCTAAAATAAGTGTCTCAGCTTTGTACTAGCTCTAGTACAAATTTATACTAAGCTTAAGACACTTATTTTGGGACAGAGGAAGTACTCATTAGAGCTTTGCATTCTTGAGTGCAAGCCAAGACTGATTATTTATGGACGTGAATAAAGTGTTGATGGCAGCTTAGAGAAGTCATTCGAGCGAACTATCGTCCCCCACTCAGTTAGAAATGAACGAACATTTTCATTCCCTCAATTAAAAAACCCACTCCCATAGAATGCTCTAGACTTGTCATAAAACAGATAAATTTTTCATGATGTTGCATAAGAAATTGCCAAGTTGTATAAAAAGATTGTCATGCTGCAGCAGAATAATTACCACGTGTTTTCAGGTCTTTGCCATGATTATAGCCTGGAGAATTGTCAGCCTAAAAAATGGTGACAATAACCATGATCAGGATTTACCATCTTGGTTGAAGGGAATTGCAATGGTAAATCAACAGAAAAGGTGAAAAATGCCATGCTCTTAAACCAGACACTGCCATCCCAAATGTGCTCTCCCACATTGTCATCCGGCGAACCATTTAGTGTCGTTAGCTTGCAGTTCCGCCCAGAGGAGTTTGTGGGAGTGAATGCTTTAGGATTCATGTGCTAGATCCAAAGTGCCTGGCGGCATTCGCTAGAAATGGCTAAAAATTTGATGTCAGATCGTTAGCATTTAGGTTATTTATTCAGCTGGTAATAACATTCTGTTTACAATGAGACATTCTTGTTTACCTCAAGAACATGTAACAACTAATTAAAAAAAAAAAGAACATGTAACAACTAAGATGTTTCAAGCACCCACGAGGAGTTATGTTGTTCATTTAGTAGTGGAAATAATTGGCTGGCTGATTAAGGAAACATATGAAACCTGATATAATTAGCTAAACATGTCCAACTGAACTACGCTCAGGGCCAATCCACGTTGATGATGCAACGAACTCAATGGATAGACACACACTAAAAAAACATGTGGATAAACAACTCCGCCTAAAATGGTTGCACCCTGCCACTTCGGGAGAGAAGAAGCGAGGCCTTCTATGGGAGGATTAGACCTAGGATGCTCCAGCAGTGTCAAGGGAACCTCGACCTAGGAGAAACCCATGCCATCTAAGGTGCCTGATACACCGAAACTATTAGACTATTCCTTGGATCACAAGTTTTCTAGTCCAAGTCGGTTTGTAATATCTAGTCTAAGTCGGTTTGTCCAAGTCGGTTTGTAATATCTAGTCTAAGTCGGTTTGTACCAATATATATATAGCCATGTACCCTGTGCTAAACATAATACAAACAATAGTTTTATTCATCTATCATGGTATCCGTTTTTTCGATCCTAGGGTTTAGGGTATGGCTCCACCTACCCCACCACCGCCGTCGCCACCCAGCTACTTCAAGCGCCGGGCTGCTATCATCGCCAGAGTCGCCGCCGCGGTGGCCTCTTCTTCCTACACTCTTTCCCTAGCACCACCAACACCTCCTACTACTCTTCTGGCTGCACCCATGTCGCTCGCCGACACCATCACCGATGTCAGCCCTTTCATCCCCATCGTCCTCGACCTCGCCGCCCACAACTATTATCATTGGCGCCACCTCTTTGATCTACACCTGGGACGCCGCAACCTCCGTTCTCACGTCACCACCAACAGTCCTCCTTGCCCTCATGATCCTCAATGGGTGAAAGACGATCTCGCGATTGTTCAGTGGTTCTACACCCACATCACCACCGAGATCTTCAACATGCTTGATCACGACGGCGCCACCGCCGCCAACATCTGGGGCTCTCTTCGCCAGCTTTTTCAGAGCAACAACGACGCTCGGAAAAACGCTCTGCACACCGAGCTTCGTAACCTGACCCAAGGCGATGCCCCGGTAAATCTTTTCTATCAGCGTGTCAAGGCCATCGGCGACGAGCTTCGCGAACTCGATGATCCCGTCAGTGACACATAGCTCATCAACATCATCGTCGTCGGGTTGAGAAAGGATTTCGACAAGCAGGCCTCCATCATCCCCATGATGCGGCCTCCTCCAACCTTCGCCGAAGTCCGCTCCATGTTGCAGATCGCGGCGGACACTCAAGCTCGCAAGGACTCTCGCCCACGAGTCTCCCATGCTGCGGCTCGTCCTCCTACGCCGTCTCCATCAGTGCCTCCCCCGCCAGCTCCTGCCGCCACGCCGCCCCCGACGCCATCCATGCAGCCACCTCCAGGATGGCACCCCAGTCCCAACTACCGCGGCAAAAACCCCATCTATAGGCCGCCCTCGACGCACTCGGTGCCTCCTTCGACACCGCCGCCTTCAAACCCTGTGATGTCTACTACGCAACCTTCTTCTTGTAGACTCGTGTTGGGCCTCCAAGCGTGGGGTTTTGTAGGGCGGTAGCAAATTTCCCTCAAGTGGATGACCTAAGGTTTATCAATTCGTGGGAGGCGTAGGATGAAGATGGTCTCTCTCAAACAACCCTGCAACCAAATAACAAAGAGTCTCTTGTGTCCCGAACACATCCAATACAATGGTAAATTGTATAGGTGCACTAGTTCAGCGAAGATATGGTGATACAAGCGTAATATGGATAGTAGATATAGGTTTTTGTAATATAAAAATATAAAAACAGCAAGGTAGCAAGTGGTAAAAGTGAGCAAAAACGGTATTGCAATGCTTGGAAACAAGGCCTAGGGTTCATACTTTCACTAGTGCAAGTTCTCTCAACATGATAACATAATTAGATCATATGGCAATCCCCTAACGTGCGACAAAAGTCACTCCAAAGTTCCTATCGCGGAGAACATAAGACGAAATTGTTTGTAGGGTACGAAACCACCTCAAAGTTATTATTTCCAATCAATCCATTGAGCTATTCCTATAAGTGTCACAAACAGCCCTAGGGTTCGTAGTAAAATAACACCATATGATACACATCAATCAGCCCTAATGTCACCTAGATACTCCAATGTCACCACAAGTATCCATTGGTCAATTATACGATATGCATCAAACAACTTCAGATTCATAATATTCAATCCAACACAAAGAACCTCAAAGAGTGCCCAAAGATTTCTACCGGAGAAACAAGGACGAAAACATGCATCAACCCCTACGCATAGATTACCCCAATGTCACCTTGGGAATCCGCGAGTTGAGTGCCAAAACATACATCAAGTGAATCAATAGAACACCCCATTGTCACCAGGGTAGCCCACGCAAGACATACATCAAGTGTTCTCAAATCCATAATAGTATTCAATCCAATAATAGTGAAACCTCAAAGGTAAAACTCAATTCATCACAAGAAGGTAGAGGGGGAGAAACACCATAGGATCCAACTAAAATAAAAAAGCTCGCGGTACATCAAGATCGTGCCAAATCAAGAACACGAGAGAGAAAGAGATCAAACACATAGCTACTGGTACATACCCTCAGCCCCGAGGGTGAACTACTCCCTCCTCGTCATGGAGACCGCCGGGATGATGAAGATGGCCTCCGGTGATGGTTTCCCCCTCCGGCAATGTGCCGGAACGGGCTCCCGATTGGTTTTTGGTGGCTACAGAGGCTTACGACGGTGGAACTCCCGATCTAGGTCTCTTTCTGGGGGTTTGTGATTTATAGGAATTTTTGGCGTCGGTCTCACATCAAGGGGGTCCACGAGGCAGCGACAAGACAGGGGGGCGCGCCCTCCACCCTTGTCGTTGCCTCGGGACTCTTCTGGCCCAACTCTTGTTCTTCCGGGGTCTCTTTTGGTCCATAAAAAATCACAGTAAATTTTCAGCCCATTCCGAGAACTTTTATTTCTGCACAAAAAACGACACCACTATAGTTCTGTTGAAAACAACATGAGTCCGGGTTAGTTCTAATCAAATCATACCAAAATCATATGGAATTGTTGTAAACATGGCATGAATACTTCATAAATTATAGATATCACCCTGCGCCGGCTCCGAGTGCTCCACCTGCGGCTCCATCCTGGCATCCTCTGCCCGATCCATGGACCGGGCTTGTCCAGACATGGCCTATGCCCTGGTCTGCGCCGTCCTCCCTTGGCGCTCCACCTGCCTACACCGGTGCTTGGCAACCCGGCATTCGTCCGCATACTGGTGCCCCCGGGTTGCTGATACGTCCATTTAGCATCATGTTTTACTACTGTTATTTATATTGTTTTTATGTATACTAATGCTTTTTGGAGTAATTCTAATGCCTTTCCTCTCATAATATGCAAGGTACACACAAAGAGGGAGAATTCCGGCAGCTGGAAATCTGGACCTGAAAAAGCTACGTCAGGCCACATATTCTGCACAACTCCAAATGAGCTAAAACTTCATGAGGAAATTTTATGGAATATATGAAAAATACTGGAGTAAATAACTACCGGAGGGGGCCACCTGGTGAGCACAAGACACCAGGGCGCGCCAGGTCCCCCAGGCGCGCCCTAGTGGGTTGTGCTCAACCCAGCCCACCTCTTGTGCCCATCTTTTGGTATATAAGTCATATTGACCTAGAAAAAATAATGGGAGGTCTTTCGGGATGGAGCGCCACCGTCTCGAAGCGAAACTTGGGAGGAGCACTTTTGCCCTCCAGCGGAGCGATTCCGCCAGGGGAACTTCCCTCCCGGAGTGGGAAATCATCGTCATCATCATCACCAACAACTCTCCCATCTTGCAGAGAGCAATCTTCATCAACATCTTCAACAACACCATCTCCTCTCAAACCCTAGTTCATATCTCGTGTTCAATCTTTGTTCCGGAACCTCAGATTGGTACTTGTGGGTGACTAGTAGTGTTGATTACATCTTGTAGTTGATTACTATATGGTTTATTTGGTGGAAGAGTATACGTTCAGATCCATTATGCTATTTAATACCCCTCTGATCTTGAGCATGTTTATCACTTTTGAGTAGTTACTTTCGTTCTTGAGGTCACGAGAGAAATCATGTTGCAAGTAATCATGTGAACTTAATATGTGTTTGATATTTTGATGATATGTATGTTGTGATTCCCTTAGTGGTGTCATGTGAACGTCGACTACAGACACTTCACCACATTTGTCCCTAAGGGGATGCATTGTGGAGTAGTTATTAGATGATGCATTGTGAGAGTGGCAGAAGCTTAAACCCTAGTTTATGCGCTATTCCGTAAGGGGTTGATTTGGATCCAAAAGTCTAATGCTATGGTTAGAATTAATTCTTAATACTTTTCTCGTAGTTGCGGATGCTTGCGAGGGGGTTAATCATAAGTAGGAGGTTTGTTCAAGTAAGAACAGCACCTAAGCACCGGTCCACCCACATATCAAATTATCAAAGTAGCGAACACAAATCAAACCAACATGATGAAAGTGACTAGATGAAATTCCCGTATACCCTCAAGAACGCTTTGCTTATTATAAGAGATCGTTTTGGCCTGTCCTTTGCCTCAAAAGGATTGGGCTACCTTACTACACTTTTTTTACCGTTACCATTACTTGCTCGTTACAAATTATCTTGCTACCAAACTACTTGTTACTTACAATTTCAGTGCTTGCAGACAATACCTTACTGAAAACCGCTTGTCATTTCCTTCTGCTCCTCGTCAGGTTCGACACTCTTACTTATCGAAAAGACTATGATCGATCCCCTATACTTGTGGGTCATTAGTTGCTCACCCCTTGACAGCCGGCGAACGCATATCATGCCGCTCCATCGTATGCTCCTTTCGGTGCTCCCTCGCCCTCTCCTGCTGACAGAAGTCTTTACTACATGCCCTCGTCGGCTCTCCTGCCTTCACCAACATATCAGCCACTGCTGCTACCCACACCAACCTCACCTGCACCGCCGAGCTGGGATCAAGCCGCCTTTCTCCACGCCATGAACAACTTTGCTGCCCAAGGAAACTCAGGTACGGATTGGATTTTTTATTCTGGTGCCTCTAGTCATATGTGTGCATCAAGTAATTTCCTTTATTCTTGCACTCCTTCTCTGTTTCCTTACATTACTCTTGGTGATGGTTCATCTATTCCCATATACTGTGTAGGTCAGGATCAACTTCCCTCTCCCACTAAACCACTTCTTCTTCGTGATGTTCTTGTTGCACCCGCTCTTATTAAAAACTTAATTTTTGTTTGCCAATTTATTCGCGACAATATCGTTTCCATTGAATTTGACCCTTTTGGCTTGTCTGTGAAGGATTACCAGAACAAGTCCGAGATCGCCCGCTTTAATAGCTCCGGTGAACTCTACTCTCTTCATGGTGTTCCTGTCGCCGCTCCTCCTACATCCATGGTGGCCTCCGTCGACCTTTGGCATCGTCGTTTGGGTCATCCCAACCCTATTGTTTTAGCATCTATGCTTAGTGAATTTTCTATACCATGTAATCGTGATTCCCACAGTTCTTCGTTTTGCGAGTCTTGCCAGTTAGGCAAACATGTGTGTCTTCCCTTTAGCTCCTCTAGTTCTTCTAGTACTTATCCTTTTGAATTAATACATTGTGATTTATGGACATCACCCGTTGCAAGTGTTTCTGGTTTTAAATACTATCTTGTCATAGTAGACAATTTTACTCACTTTGTATGGACCTTTCCTCTCCGCAACAAATCTGATGTTTACTCTCTTTTTCTAAAGTTTCAGCGCTATGTTTCTGTCCACTTCTTCCTCCCTATTCGTTTCATTCAGTGTGATAATGGCCGTGAGTTCTACAACATTCAAAATCGTACCTTCTTCTTAACACATGCCATTCTTCTTCGCTTCTCTTGTCCCTACACTTCTCCTCAAAACGGTAAAGCCGAGCGTTCTCTTCGCGCCATCAATGACATTGTTCGTACACTTCTCGTTCAGTCCTCCATGCCATCAAAATTCTGGGAAGAAGCACTCCACACAACTACCTTTCTTCTCAATATTCACCCCTCCAATACCAATCCAAATATCACTCCCTATTACTCTCTTTTCCTTTGCCATCCCAATTACTCCGAGGTTCATGTTTTTGGCTGTCTTTGCTTTCCAAATGCCTATGCAACCTCTGAAAACAAACTTTCTCCATGATCTATCCCATGTGTCCTTCTTGATTTTTCCGCCGAACACAAAGGTCACCGATGTCTTGATTTACAAACTGGACGGGTACACGTGTCTCGCCACGTTACATTCGCCGAACATATGTTTCCTTTTGCTCAACGCACCGACACACCATCAATCATCCCTACCTCCGCCGCCACCTCTTCTCCCCGCCCATTCCACCTCTACACTCCTGTCATGGCAGCCCTAGCTACCGCACCTACTTTCACGATAGCACCACCCAACCCGCCATCCAACACCCAGACACCACCCAACCCACCATCCAACACCCAGACCCCACCCAACCCGCCATCAAACTCCCAGTCACCACCCAACCCGCAACCAAACAACTCGCCACCACCCAACCCACCATCACCCAACCCGCAACCACACAACCCAACACCACCCCACGCACCATCCGCATCTTCTCCTACACCAGATGTCGGTGTCAAAACCGGCAGATCTCGGGTAGGGAGTCCCAAGCTATGGATCTGGGATCGATGGGTAATAGGAGACAAGGGACATGGTGTTTACCCAGGTTCGCGCCCTCTTAATGGAGGTAATACCCTACTTACTGCTTGATTGATCTTGATGAATACAAAGATTACAAGAGTTGATCTACCTCGAGATCATATGTTGTGGTCTAAAACATAAGGGTGTGATGAATAATGTCATAATCCCCTATCGACTAGCCTGGCCTCGGCTTATTTAATGTACCGGAGGCCTAGGATAACAAGAGTCCTAGTCAAATATGTCGGTGGAGAGGAGTCCTTGTCTTGATCACCAAGTCTTGTGGAATCTTCCTCACGTATGTCATCGGTTGTCCGAACTGACCCATGAGTAAATGGCCATGGGGGTCCTCGGCCCAATCCAACTGATCGGGAGACGACGTGGTGAGTACCCCCTAGTCCAGGAAACCGTCAGTAGCCCCCTGAACCGGTCTTCAAGTTGGGGACCCTCCTCGGTTCTTCCGAACTGTTCTTCGTCTTCAGTCGTCGGTCTTGAAAACTGGTTCAACAAATCTTCCCATCTTCTATCTTGAGGATTGCCGAGCTAGATCTGAAGAGTTTATACGCTGGGTATCCAAGGAGCCCTTTAAGTCTTCTGCCTTTATCAATGCCTTGTTATTTTTATGCCACACCTTGGGTTTGAAGTTTTTCCCGGTTGGTGGTATCCCCTTTCGCAACCGAGCTCCAATGCCGGATTGCATCTAAATTGTCCTTGGGCAGCCGAGCTCCAATGCCGAACTGTATCCGAGCTCCAACGCCAGACTATATTCGAGGTGTCATAAATTACCTCATTCTTGGAAAATTTTGAAGGAGTTCAACCGAGCTTAATGCCGGAAATGCCCTCTAAGGAGCCAACCACTTGCATCCGAGCTATACGTCGAACTGCTTCTGAGGTGGTGCACCACCTCGGGCTCAGGCTAATTGTTTTCGGATTTTATTTCCGATTGATGCAATTTATTTACTGACGAGATATATAGCCAGAAGCCCTCAAGGCGGATGTCGGCCTAAAATCCGAGGTGCACATTAGAGGAGATAATGATCGGAGGACGGGCCCTTGAGAGAGGGTTTTGAGAAGTCACCGTAGTATATTAGCTTGATTCCGGATAAGTCCCAGATAGTACCTATTGTTGTCCGAAGACGCGTTTGCCTCTAGTTCGGTCAAGCCGAACACTGAGCACTTTGAATTTTCTGCATTGAATAGGCGATGCAGTAGCCCCCGAGACACTGGTCGGGTGGCAACACCAGATCAAGGGATCGATGTGCCCCTTTAATATTTGTAAATAATAAGCGCGAAGCCCAGTAGCCCCCGAGCCTTAATGTGGGCACGGGTGGCCGAATTAAGGATCGATGTCTGTTTGATAGAAAATTTTCTTGTGTTTAACACAAACTTCTCGGAAAGAGAATAAAGATCTCATAAAGGAGTTAGAGCTAACGAAAGCTGAGCTCGCCAAGGTCGGCCTTAAGGGGCTTAACAGATAGGAAATTAATGCCAATAGGGAACTATGAGAGCGTTATGTCAGCTGCTCGGTTGTCTCAAAGAGACTGTGCCATTGACTCTTTAAAAGATTGGCCGCAAAAAATTGATTTTTGCTCACAATTTCTGTGTAATGATTCTATGTACCCAAGTACTTTACATCATTAATGCTCGGATCCGCATTGTACAAAACTTTGTTGACCGACCATTGGCTTCAACCTCCTCGGTGAGTAGCCGGGGAGTGTTTGTCCTACTTTATAAAGCCTTTATAAGGGCAAAGATTTACGGCAAACAAGGCAATCCGGTCATATGGTTTTGTAAACAAAGGTATGCGGAGAGATGTGCTATAATTCCATTAGACGTAAGAAACATCTTCCAAAGAAAATAGTCCCGCTATCGGTTCCTTTCTTTGGGTTGTCATACTGATCATGATCATGAAACCTCACCTCTGATCAATGTGGGAGGAAAATACTGAGGATTTAGTTTGGGGACAGTGCCCGAACTTATGTGGTCTTTAGCGAACCTGAATTTTCACTTCCCTCGTTGCCGACCAATTATATCTGTTAAGATAGCTAGCTTTCGGCTTCACCCAGTCTGAGGTACTAACCCGGATGACCCAGTAGTAACAATCACAGAGGTGCTCCCTTTATCGCCTAGCCGAACAATCGGGAACGTAGGGGTAAGCACAGGAGCCAGGCAACCCAGCTTGGCCAAAATCTTAAGTCAAATTGATGCAAATTTATGGCTTTATAACGATAATTACGGAAGGCAGTGCTTGTATATTGAATACGAACACTGATGATGTATGCTTATTTTGACTCCGTTGTGACCGTTTATCATTTGAAAGTGGCCCATCGTCGGCTTCTACCCCTTTGTAGATGCTACACGGGGTGTTTCCACTGTAACAAGACAACCCTTAGCCGACATCTCGGTGCCCAGAGGCGGTTGCGTTAGCGGAAACGAGGCAATCAGATATGCAGGCTTTATAACTTTCACTTAGTCATAGGATCTTAAAGTTGGGAGGCCAGTTACTAGCAGCTGATTAGTGTTCGGCGTCAGCCGAGGTCAAGCCGTTAACACTTTGGCCAATGTTATGAACGGCCCGTCGCTTAACACGAGGTGACCTCCATCGATCTTATAGTTTAACACAGTCATCGGATTGCAGACCAGTTTACGCTTATTGTGACAGTCAGTTTTCGGCTTTCTCCACTGAGGTGCTTAACCATCCAAGCTGGAAGCACAATCGCAGTGGTTCTCCCTTTGCACACCTAGCCGAACAAAGCGAAACTTAGGAGGCGAGCACAGGAGTCGGGCAACCCAACTATTGACCGAAGACACAATTCGAAACCGATGCATATAAAGCAATGCCCGAGAACGCTTCGCCAAGGACTCTATGGGGTACCTTGGTTTTGATGGGTTCGGCTGTAGTCTCAGCCCCCCGTTAATATTGCCAATGCTTTAAAGGCGTCTGTCGTTGCACTGCTCGGGAACTAGTCCCAATGTGGCGTGTGTTTTGTCAACGCTGAGGTGTAGTTCGGCGGGAAAGATGCCGAGCTGTGGGTCGAGAAAGATCTCCCAAGCTGAACTATTATGCAGGGCACCTCGGTCATGAGGATGTCCCGCTTCCTGAAAGGAAAACATACAAATAGCTAAAAAGTGCCATAAGCTCGAAAAGCCAAAAACTTTATGTAAAAGCTTAACATCCGAACTAAATCAAGTCATTTGGGGCCAATCCAAAAATTAGTCTTAAAATTTTTGTGCTTCTGTCGTGCATTAATATGACACATCCGATCTCAAGACTTCAAGCGGGTCAGCCTACGGCTGCAACCTCCTATCCCGAAGGCAGAGTAATTCTCGTTAGGCCAGTTTAGCAAACTAAACTCGAGCGACTTTGAGAGAGAAACAAGGCTCCCCGGCTGTTGACCACACTCGCTTCGAAAAAGGAGTGATAAAAACAGACTTTGCGAGGACTAAGAAGAAAACTTTCATTAAAAATGGCTCATGTAAATTTTAAGAGCCCCAAGTTAACATGGGTAAAGGGAGTTTCCTTTAACAAACAACGTATGTGAGCATGGTCGAACCGAACACAAATTCAAAATTTAAAACTTTGAGCATGAAAGCGACTTAGCTGGTTAATGTGTTCGGCATCAATGATGTGGTCCGAGCTTACGGCGGGACGAGGTCCCATCCCCTAAGCCGGTGCCGAGTGTTGGGTAACGCAGTAATTTCAAAAATTTGCCTACGCACACGCAAGATCCATCTAGGTGATGCATAGCAACGAGAGGGGAGAGTGTTGTCCACGTACCCTCGTAGACCGAAATCGAAAGTGTTATGACAACGCGGCTGATGTAGTCGTACGTCTTCATGATCCGACCGATCCTAGTACCAAAAGTACGGCACCTCCACGATCTGCACACGTTCAACTCGGTGACGTCCCACAAACTCTAGATCTAGCTGAGGTCGAGGGAGAGCTTCGTCAGCACGACGGCGTGATGACGGTGATGATGAAGTTACCGACGCAAGGCTTCGCCTAAGCACTACAACGATATGACTGAGGTGGAAATCTGTGGAGGGGGGCACCGCACATGGCTAAACAATCAACTTGTGTGTCTATGGGGTGCCCCCTCCCCCGTATATAAAGGAGTGGAGGAGTGGAGGGCTGGCCCTCTCTATGGCGCGCCCAAGGGGGAGTCCTACTCCCACCCGGAGTAGGATTCCCCCCTTTCCCTAGTTGGAGTAGGAGAGGAAGGAAGGAGGAGAGAGGGAGAAGGAAAGGGGGGTCGGCCCCCACCCCAATTCGGATTAGGCTTGGGGGGGCGCCCCCACCTTGGCCGCCTCCTCCTCTCTCCCACTAAGGCCCAATAAGGCCCATATACTCCCCGAGGGGTTCCGGTAACCTCCCGGTACTCCGGTAAATGCCCAAACTCACCCGGAACCATTCTGATGTCCAAACATAGCCATCCAATATATCGATCTTTATGTCTCGACCATTTTGAGACTCTTTGTCATGTCCGCGATCACATCCGGGACTCCGAACAACCTTCCGTTCATCAAAACACATAAACTCATAATAACGATCGTCATCGAACGTTAAGCGTGCAGACCCTGCGGGTTCAAGAACTATGTAGACATGACTGAGACTCATCTCCGATCAATAACCAATAGCGGAACCTGGATGCTCATATTGGTTCCTACATATTCTACGGAGATCTTTATCGGTCAAACCGCATAACAACATACGTTGTTCCCTTTGTCATTGGTATGTTACTTGCCCGAGATTCGATCGTTGGTATCTTAATACCTATTTCAATCTCGTTACCGGCAAGTCTCTTTACTCATTCCGTAATGCATCATCCCGCAACTAACTCATTAGTCACATTGCTTGCAAGGCTTATAGTGATGTGCATTACCGAGAGGGCCCAGAGATACCTCTCCGATACTCGGAGTGACAAATCCTAATCTCGATCTATGCCAACTCAACAAACACCATCGGAGACACCTGTAGAGCGTCTTTATAATCACCCAGTTACATTGTGATGTTTGATAGCACACTAAGTGTTCCTCCGGTATTCAGGAGTTGCATAATCTCATTGTCATAGGAACATGTATAAGTCATGAAGAAAGCAATAGCAACGAACTAAACGATCAAGTGTTAAGCTAACGGAATGGGTCAAGTCAATCACATCATTCTCTAATGATGTGATCCCATTAATCAAATGACAACTCATGTCTATGGCTAGGAAACTTAACCATGTTTGATTCAACGAGCTAGTCAAGTAGAGGCATACACATGTACTAAGTTTCCGATTAATACAATTCTAGCATGAATAATAAACATTTATCATTTTTTTTACTGTAACATTTATCATGATATAAGGAAATATAAATAACAACTTTATTATTGGCTCTAGGGCATATTTCCTTCAGTATCCCACTTGCACTAGAGTCAATAATCTAGATTACACAGTAATGATTCTAACACCCATGGAGTCTTGGTGCTGATCATGTTTTTCTCGTGAGAGAGGCTTAGTCAACGGGTCTGCAACATTCAGATCCGTATGTATCTTGCAAATCTCTATGTCTCCCTCCTTGACTTGATCGCGGATGGAATTGAAGCGTCTCTTGATGTGCTTGGTTCTCTTGTGAAATCTGGATTCCTTTGCCAAGGCAATTGCACCAGTATTGTCACAAAAGATTTTCATTGGACCCGATGCACTAGGTATGACACCTAGATCGGATATGAACTCCTTCATCCAGACTCCTTCATTTGCTCCTTCCGAAGCAGCTATGTACTCCGCTTCACACGTAGATCCCGCCACGACGCTTTGCTTTGAACTGCACCAACTTACAGCTCCACCGTTCAATATAAACACGTATCCGGTTTGTGACTTAGAGTCATCCGGATCAGTGTCAAACCTTGCATCGACGTAACCATTTACGACGAGCTCTTTGTCACCTCCATAAACGAGAAACATATCCTTAGTCCTTTTCAGGTATTCCAGAATGTTCTTGGCCGTTGTGTAGTGATCCACTCATGGATTACTTAGGTACCTCCCTGCTAAACTAATAGCAAGGCACACATCAGGTCTGGTACACAGCATTGCATACATGATAGAACCTATGGCTGAAGCGTAGGGAATGACTTTCATTTTCTATCTATCTTCTGCACTGGTCGCGCATTGAGTCTGACTCAACTTCACACCTTGTAACACAGGCAAGAACCCTCTCTTTGCTTGATCCATTTTGAACTTCTTCAAAACTTTATCAAGGTATGTGCTTTGTGAAAGTCCAATTAAGCATCTTGATCTATCTCTATAGATCTTGATGCCCAATATATAAGCAGCTTCACCGAGGTCTTTCATTGAAAAACTTTTATTCAAGTATCCTTTTATTCTATCCAGAAATTCTATATCATATCCAATCAACAATATGTCATCCACATATAATATTAGAAATGCTATAGAGCTCGTACTCACCTTCTTGTAAATACAGGCTTCTCCAAAAGTCTGTATAAAACCATATGCTTTGATCACACTATCAAAACGTTTATTCCAACTCCGAGATGCTTGCACTAGTCCATAAATGGATCGCTGGAGCTTGCACCCTTTGTTAGCATCCTTTGGATTGATAAAACCTTTGGGTTGCATCATATACAACTCTTCTTCCAGAAAACCATTCAGGAATGCAGTCTTTACATCCATTTGCCAAATTTCATAATCATAAAATGCAGCAATTGCTAACATGATTCGGACGGACTTAAGCATCGCTACGGGTGAGAAGGTCTCATCGTAGTCAACTCCTTGAGCTTGTCGAAAACCTTTCGCAACAAGTCGAGCTTTGTAGACAGTAACATTACCGTCAACGTTAGTCTTCTTCTTGAAGATCCATTTATTCTCGATGGCTTGCCGATCATCGGGCAAGTCAACCAAAGTCCACACTTTGTTCTCATAGATGGACCCCATCTCGGATTTCATGGCCTCAAGCCATTTCACGGAATCTAGGCTCATCATCGCTTCCTCATAGTTCATAGGTTCGTCATGATCAAGTAACATGACCTCCAGAACCGGATTACCGTACCACTCTGGTGCGAATCTTACTCTGGTTGACCTACTAGGTTCAGTAGTAACTTGATCTGAAGTTACATGATCATCATCATTAGCTTCCTCACTAATTGGTGTAGTAGTCACAGGAACTGATTTCTGTGATGAACTACTTTCCAATAAGGGAGCAGGTACAGTTACCTCATCAAGTTCTACTTTCCTCCCACTCACTTCTTTCGAGAGAAACTCCTTCTCTAGAAAGGATCCATTTTTAGCAATGAATGTCTTGCCTTCGGGTCTGTGATAGAACGTGTACCCAACAGTCTCCTTTGGGTATCCTATGAGGACACATTTCTCCGATTTGGGTTCGAGCTTATCAGGTTGAAGCTTTTTTACATAAGCATCGCAGCCCCAAACTTTAAGAAACAACAACTTGGGTTTCTTGCCAAACCACAGTTCATAAGGTGTCGTCTCAACGGATTTAGATGGTGCCCTATTTAACGTGGATGCAACCGTCTCTAAAGCATAACCCCAAAACGATAGCGGTAAATCAGTAAGAGACATCATAGATCGCACCATATCTAGTAAAGTACGATTACGATGTTCGGGCACACCATTACGCTGTGGTGTTCCGGGTGGCGTGAGTTGTGAAACTATTCCGCGTTATTTCAAATGAAGACCAAACTCGTGACTCAAATATTCTCCTCCACGATCAGATCGTAGAAACTTTATTTTCTTGTTACGATGATTTTCCACTTCACTCTGAAATTCTTTAAACTTTTCAAATGTTTCAGACTTATGTTTCATTAAGTAGATATACCCATATCTGCTCAAATCATCTGTGAAGGTCAGAAAATAACGATACCCACCGCGAGCCTCAATGTTCATTGGACCACATACATCAGTATGTATGATTTCCAATAAGTCTGTTGCTCGCTCCATTGTTCCGGAGAACGGAGTTTTAGTCATGTTGCCCATGAGGCATGGTTCGCAATTACCAAGTGATTCATAATCAAGTGATTCCAAAAGTACATCGGAATGGAGTTTCTTCATGCGCTTTATACCAATATGACCCAAACGGCAGTGCCACAAATAAGTTGCACTATCATTATCAACTCTGCATCTTTTGGCTTCAATATTATGAATATGTGTGTCACTACTATCGTGATTCAACAAAAATAGACCACTCTTCAAGGGTGCATGACCATAAAAGATATTACTCATATAAATAGAACAACCATTATTCTCAGATTTAAATGAATAACCGTCTTGCATCAAACAAGATCCAGATATAATGTTCATGCTCAACGCTGGCACCAAATAAAAATTATTCAGGTCTAAAACTAATCCCGAAGGTAGATGTAGAGGTAGCGTGCCGACGGCGATCACATCAACTTTGGAACCATTTCCCACGCGCATCGTCACCTCGTCCTTAGCCAATCTTCGCTTAATCTGTAGTCCCTGTTTCGAGTTGCAAATATTAGCAACAGAACCAATATCAAATACCCAGGCACTACTGCGAGCATTAGTAAGGTGCACATCAATAACATGTATATCACATACTCTTTTGGAAAAGGCAGTGCCTAGAAGGCGCTTAGGCACGCCTAGGCGCTAGGCAATGGCCAAACGCCTCTTCTAGGGCATAAATGGAGGTCTAGGCAGGGCAAGCAAGGAATTGCCTACCCAAGCAAGAAATCATGCCACGTACTACACTAATATGCCAAACGGGTTATATTCCAATGGTAGTAGACGGTAATTAACTTATTTATATGCCCTAAACTACTATCAACACCCATATAATAATCAAAAATACACTACGAGTAAAAACTATATTATCGCCTAGGCCGGGAGCTTAGGCACCGCCTAGGCACTAGGCGAAGGCCAACCGCCTCGCTTACGCCTACCACTTTTTCCAACCCCGGTCACATATACCTTTGTTCACCTTGCCATCCTTCTTATCCGCCAAATACATGGGGCAGTTCCGCTTCTAGTGACCAGTCCCTTTGCAGTAGAAGCACTCAGTCTCAGGATTAGGTCCAGACTTGGGCTTCTTCACTTGAGCAGCAACTTGCTTGCCATTCTTCTTGAAGTTCCCCTTCTTCCCTTTACCCTTTTTCTTGAAACTGGTGGTCTTGTTGACCATCAACACTTGATGCTCCTTCTCGATTTCTACCTTCACAGCCTTTTGCATTGCGAAGAGCTCGGGAATTGTCTTATCCATCCCTTGCATATTATAGTTCATCACGAAGCTCTTGTAGCTTGGTGGCAGTGATTGAAGAACTCTGTCAATGACACTATCATCAGGAAGATTAACTCCCAGCTGAGTCAAGTGGTTGTGGTACCCAGACATTCTGAGTATATGTTCACTGACAGAACTATTCTCCTCCATTTTGCAGCTGTAGAACTTATTGGAGACTTCATATCTCTCAATCCGGGCATTTGCTTGAAATATTAACTTCAACTCCTGGAACATCTCATATGCTCCATGACGTTCAAAATGGCATTGAAGTCCTGGTTCTAAGCCGTAAAGCATGGCACACTGAACTATCGAGTAGTCATCGGCTTTGCTTTGCCAGACGTTCTTAACGTCATCAGCAGCATCTGCAGCAGGCCTGGCACCTAGCGGTGCTTCTAGGACATAATTATTCTGTGCAGCAATGAGGATAATCCTCAGGTTACAGACCCAGTCCGTGTAGTTGCTACCATCATCTTTCAACTTAGCTTTCTTTAGGAACGCATTAAAATTCAAAGGAACAGTAGCACAGGCCATTGATCTACAACAACATAGACATGCAAAATACTATCAGGTACTAAGTTCATGATAAATTAAAGTTCAATTAATCATATTACTTAAGAACTCCCACTTAGATAGACATCCCTCTAATCATCTAAGTGATCACGTGATCCAAATCAACTAAACCATGTCCGATCATCACGTGAGATGGAGTAGTTTTCAATGGTGAACATCACTATGTTGATCATATCTACTATATGATTCACGCTCGACCTTTCGGTCTCAGTGTTCCGAGTCCATATCTGCATATGCTAGGCTCGTCAAGTTTAACCCGAGTATTCTACGTGTGCAAAACTGGCTTGCACCTGTTGTATGTGAACGTAGAGCTTATCACACCCGGTCATCACGTGGTGTCTCGGCACGACGAACTTTCGCAACGGTGCATACTCAGGGAGAACACTTGTACCTTGAAATTTAGTGAGAGATCATCTTATTGAAGGAAATATGCCCTAGAGGCAATAATAAAGTTATTATTTATTTCTTTATATCATGATAAATGTTTATTATTCATGCTAGAATTGTATTAACCGGAAACATGATACATGTGTGAATACATAGACAAACAGAGTGTCACTAGTATGCCTCTACTTGACTAGCTCGTTTATCAAAGATGGTTATGTTTCCTAGCCATAGACAAAGAGTTGTCATTTGATTAATGGGATCACATCATTAGGAGAATGATGTGATTGACTTGACCCATTCCGTTAGCTTAGCACTCGATCGTTTAGTATTCTGCTATTGCTTTCTTCATGACTTATACATGTTCCTATGACTATGAGATTATGCAACTCCCGTTTACCAGAGGAACACTTTGTGTGCTACCAAACGTCACAACGTAACTGGGTGATTATAAAGGTGCTCTATAGGTGTCTCCAAAGGTACTTGTTGGGTTGGCGTATTTCGAGATTAGGATTTGTCACTCCGATTGTCGGAGAGGTATCTCTGGGCCCACTCGGTAATGCACATCACTATAAGCCTTGCAAGCATTGCAACTAATGAGTTAGTTGCGGGATGATGTATTACGGAACGAGTGAAGAGACTTGCCGGTAACGAGATTGAACTAGGTATTGAGATACCTACGATCAAATCTCAGGCAAGTAACATACCGATGACAAAGGGAACAACGTATGTTGTTATGCGGTCTGACCGATAAAGATCTTCGTAGAATATGTAGGAGCCAATATGGGCATCCAGGTCCCGCTATTGGTTATTGACCAGAGAGGTGTCTCGGTCATGTCTACATAGTTCTCAAACCCGTAGGGTCCGCACGCTTAACGTTCGTTGACGATATAGTACTATGAGTTATGTATGTTGGTGACCGAATGTTGTTTGGAGTTTTGGATGAGATCACGGATATGATGAGGAACTCCGGAATGGTCCGGAAGTAAAGATTGATATGTGGATACTAGTGTTTGATCTCCGGAAAGGTTCCGGAATCCATCGGAAGGGGTTCCGGATGTTTCCCGAAATGTTTGGGCACGAGAACACTTTATCTGGGCCAAAGGGGAAAGCCCACGAGGTTTTTGGAAAGCGTAAAAAGAAGTTTTGCGGAGTCCAGGGGCCAGACGCCAGGGTCCCTGGCATCTGGGTCCAGACGCCGGGAACCCTGGCGTCTGGCCCTGGAGTCCGAGAAGGACTCTTGCCTTTCGGTTGAAACCGACTTTGTGGAGGCTTTTACTCCAAATTTCGACCCCAAGGCTCAACATATAAATAGAGGGGTAGGGCTAGCACCCAAGACACATCAAGAAACACCAAGCCGTGTGCCGGCAACCCCGTCTCCTCTAGTTTATCCTCCGTCATAGTTTTCGTAGTGCTTAGGCGAAGCCCTGCGAAGATTGTTCTTCACCAACACCGTCACCACGCCGTCGTGCTGCCGGAACTCATCTACTACTTCGCCCCTCTTGCTGGATCGAGAAGGCGAGGACGTCGTCGAGCTGAACGTGTGCAGAACTCGGAGGTGCCGTGCTTTCGGAACTTGGATCGGTCAGATCGTGAAGACGTACGACTACATCAACCGCGTTGATATAACGCTTCCGCTTATGGTCTATGAGGGTACGTAGACAACACTCTCCCCTCTCGTTGCTATGCATCACCATGATCTTGCGTGTGCGTAGGAATTTTTTGAAATTACTACGTTCCCCAACAGTGGCATCCGAGCCAGGTTTTATGCGTAGATGTCATATGCACGAGTAGAACACAAGTGAGTTGTGGGCGATAAAAGTCATACTGCTTACCAGCATGTCATACTTTGGTTCGACGGTATTGTTGGATGAAGCGGCCCGGACCGACATTACGCGTACGCTTACGCGAGACTGGTTCTACCGACATGCTTTGCACACAGGTGGCTGGTGGGTGTCAGTTTCTCCAACTTTAATTGAACCGAGTGTGGCTACGCCCGGTCCTTGCGAAGGTTAAAACAGCACCAACTTGACAAACTATCGTTGTGGTTTTGATGCGTAGGTAAGAACGGTTCTTGCTTAGCCCATAGCAGCCACGTAGAACTTGCAACAACAAAGTAGAGGACGTCTAACTTGTTTTTGCAGGGCATGTTGTGATGTGATATGGTCAAGACGTGATGAGATATAAGTTGTTGTATGAGATGATCACGTTTTTTTTTGAAGTTATCGGCAACTGGTAGAAGCCTTATGGTTGTCTCTTTATTGCATAAGATGCAAGCGCCAAATAATTGCTTTACTTTATCGCTATGCGATAGCAATAATTGCAAGAGCAATAGTTGGCGAGACGACCATGTGACGACACATTGATATAGATCAAGATGATGGAGATCATGGTGTTATGCCGTTGACGATAGAAATCATGACGGTACTTTGGAGATGGAGATCAAAGGCGCAAGATGATCATGGCCATATCATGTCACATATTTTGATTGCATGTGATGTTTATCTTTTATACATCTTATTTTGCTTAGTTCGACGGTAGCTTTATAAGATGATCTCTCACTAAATTTCAAGATAAAAGTGTTCTCCCTGAGTATGCACCGTTGTGAAAGTTCGTCGTGCCCAGACACCACGTGATGATCGGGCGTGATAAGCTCTACGTCCATCTACAACGGGTGCAAGCCAGTTTTGCACACGCAGAATACTCAGGTTAAACTTGACGAGCCTGGCATATGCAGATATGGCCTCGGAACACTGAGACCGAAAGGTCGGGTGTGAATCATATAGTAGACATGATCAACATAGTGATGTTCACCATTGAAAACTACTCCATTTCACGTGATGATCGGTTATGGTTTAGTTGATTTGGATCACGTGATCACTTAGATGATTAGAGGGATGTCTATCTAAGTGGGAGTTCTTAAGTAATATGATTAATTGAACTTTAATTTATCATGAAATTAGTCCTGATAGTATTTTGCAAATAATGTTATAGATCAATAGCTTGCGTTATTGCTTCCCTATGTTTTATATGTGTTCCTAGAGAAAACTGAGTTGAAAGATGTTAGTAGCAATGATGCGGATTGGATCCATGATCTGAGGATTATCCTCATTGCCGCATAGAAGAATTATGTCCTTGATGCACCGCTAGGTGACAGACCTATTGCAGGAGCAGATGCAGACGTTATGAACGTTTGGCTAGCTCAATATGATGACTACTTGATAGTTTAGTGCACCATGCTTAAAGGCTTAGAATCGGGACTTCAAAGACGTTTTGAACGTCATGGACCATATGAGATGTTCTAGGAGTTGAAGTTAATATTTCAAGCAAATACCCGAGTTGAGAGATATGAAGTCCCCAACAAGTTCTATAGCTAAAAGATGGAGGAGAATAGCTCAAGCAGTGAGCATGTGCTCAGATTGTCTGGGTACTACAATCGCTTGAATCAAGTGGGAGTTAATCTTCCAGATAAAATAGTGATTGACAGAATTCTCTAGTCACCATCACCAAGTTAGTAGAACTTCGTGATGAACTATAATATGCAAGGGATGATGAAAAAATTCCCAAGCTCTTCGCGATGCTAAAATCAGCGAAGGTAGAAATCATGAAAAAAAATCAAGTGTTGATGGTTGACAAGACCACTAGTTTCAAGAGAAAGGACAAAGGGAAGAAGGGGAACTTCAAGAAGAACGGCAAGCAAGTTGCTGCTCAAGTGAAGAAGCCCAAGTCTGGACCTAAGCCTGAGACTAAGTGCTTCTACTGCAAAGGGACTGGTCACTAGAAGCGAAACCACCCCAAGTATTTGGCGGATAAGAAGGATGGCAAAATGAACAAGCTATATTTGATATACATTATTGATGTGTATTTTACTAGTGTTCGTAGCAACCCCTCGGTATTTGATACTGGTTCAGTTGCTAAGAGTAGTAACTCGAAACGGGAATTGCAGAATGAACAGAAACTAGTTAAGGGCGAGGTGATGATGTGTGTTGGAAGTAGTTCCAAGATTGATATGATCATCATCGCACACTCCCTATACTTTCGAGATTAGTGTTGAACCTAAATAAGTGTTATTTGGTGTTTGCGTTGAGCATGAATATGATTTGATCATGTTTATTGCAACACGGTTATTCATTTAAGTTAAGAGAATAATTGTTGTTCTGTTTACATTAATAAAACCTTCTATGGTCATACACCCAATGAAAATGGTTTGTTGGATCTCGATCATAGTGATACACATATTCATAATATTGAAGCCAAAAGATGCAAAGTTAATAATGATAGTGCAACTTATTTGTGGCACTGTCGTTTAAGTCATATTGGAGTAAAGCGCATGAAGAAACTCCAAGCTGATGGGATTTTGGAATCACTTGATTATGAATCACTTGATGCTTGCGAACCATGCCATATGGGCAAGATGACTAAGACTCCGTTCTCCGGAACAATGGAGCGAGCAACTGACTTATTGGAAATAATACATACTGATGTATGCGATCCGATGAGTGTTGAGGCTCGTGGCGGGTATCATTATTTTCTGACGTTCACAGATGATTTGAGCAGATATGGGTATATCTACTTGATGAAACATAAGTCTGAAACATTTGAAAAGTTCATATAATTTCAGAGTGAAGTAGAAAATCATCGTAACAAGAAAATAAAGTTTCTACGATCTGATCGTGGAGGAAAATATTTGAGTTACGAGTTTGGCCTTCAATTAAAACAATGTGGAATAGTTTCACAAACTCATGCCACCTCGAACACCACAGCATAATGGTGTTTCCGAACGTCATAACCGTAATTTATTGAATATAGTACAATCTATGATGTCTCTTACCGATTTACCACTATCGTTTTGGGTTTATGCATTAGAGACAGCTGCATTCACGTTAAAAGGGCACCATCTAAATCCGTTGAGACGACACCATATGATTTGTGGTTTGGCAAGAAACCAAAGTTGTTGTTTCTTAAAGTTTGGGGTTGCGATGCTTATGTGAAAAAGTTTCATCCTGATAAGCTCAAACCCAAATCAGAGAAATGTGTCTTCATAGGATACCCGAAGGAGACAGTTGGGTACACCTTCTATCACAGATCCGAAGGCAAGACATTCGTTGCTAAGAATGGATCATTTCTAGAGAAGGAGTTTTTCTTGAAAGAAGTGAGTGGGAGGAAAGTAGAACTTGATGAGGTAACTATACCTGCTCCCTTATTGGAAAGTAGTTCATCGCAGAAATCTGTTCCTGTGACTACTACACCAATTAGTGAGGAAGCTAATGATGATGATCATGTAACTTTAGATCAAGTTACTACCGAACCTCGTAGGTAAACCAGAGTGAGATCCGCACCAGAGTGGTACGGTAATCCTATTCTAGAGGTCATGTTACTTGACCATGACGAACCTACGAACTATGAGGAAGCGATGATGAGCCCAGATTCCGCAAAAATGGTTTGAGGCCATGAAATCTGAGATAGGATCCATGTATGAGAACAAAGTATGGACTTTGGTTGACTTGCCCGATGATCGGCAAGCCATAGAAAATAAATGGATCTTCAAGAGGAAGACGGACGCTGATAGTAGTGTTACTATCTACAAAGCTAGACTTGTCGAAAAAGGTTTTTGACAAAGTTCAAGGTGTTGACTACAATGAGACTATCTCACTCGTGTCGATGCTTAAAGTCTGTCCGAATGATGTTAGCAATTGCCGCATTTTATGAAATCTGGCAAATGGATAACAAAACTGCAATCCTTAATGGATTTATTAAAGAAGAGTTGTATATGATGCAACCAGAAGGTTTTGTCAATCCTAAAGGTGCTAACAAAATGTGCAAGCTCCAGCGATCCATCTGTGGACTGGTGCAAGCATCTCAGAGTTGGAATATACGCTTTGATGAGTTGATTAAAGCATATAGTTTTATACAGACTTGCGGTGAAGCATGTATTTACAACAAAGTGAGTGGGAGCACTACAACATTTCTAATAAATATATGTGTATGACATATTGTTGATCGGAAATAATGTAGAATTTTCTGGAAAGCATAAAGGAGTATTTGAAAGGAGTTTTTCAAAGAAAGACCTCGGTGAAGCTTCTTACATATTGAGCATCAAGATCTATAGAGATAGATCAAGACGCTTGATAAGTTTTTTCAATGAGTACATACCTTGACAAGATTTTGAAATAGTTCAAAATGGAACAGTCAAAGAAAGAGTTCTTGCCTGTGTTACAAGGTGTGAAATTGAGTAAGACTCAAAGCCCGACCACGGTAGAAGATAGAAAGAGAATGAAAGTCATTCCCTATGCCTCAACCATAGGTTCTATAAAGTATGCCATGCTGTGTACCAGATCTATTGTATACCCTACCACTGAGTTTGGCAAGGGAGTACAATAGTGATCTAGGATTAGATCACTGGACAGCGGTTAAAATTATCCTTAGTGGAATAAGGATATGTTTCTCGATTATGGAGGTGACAAAAGGTTCGTCGTAAAGTGTTACGTCGATGCAAGTTTTTGACACTGATCCAGATGACTCTAAGTCTCAATCTGGATACATATTGAAAGTGGGAGCTATTAGTTAGAGTTGCTCCGTGCAGAGCATTGTAGACATAGAAATTTGCAAAATACATACGGATCTGAATATGGCAGACCCGTTGACTAAACTTCTCTCACAAGCAAAACATGGCCACACCTTAGTACTCTTTGGGTGTTAATCACATAGCGATGTGAACGAGATTATTGACTCTAGTAAACCCTTTGGGTGTTGGTCACATGACGATGTGAACTATGGGTGTTAATCACATGGTGATGTGAACTATTGATGTTAAATCACATGGCGATGTGATCTAGATTATTGACTCTAGTGCAAGTGGGAGACTGAAGAAAATATGCCCTAGAGGCAATAATAAAGTTATTATTTATTTCCTAATATCATGATAAATGTTTATTATTCATGCTAGAATTGTATTAACCGGAAACATGATACATGTGTGAATACATAGACAAACAGAGTGTCACTAGTATGCCTCTACTTGACTAGCTCGTTGATCAAAGATGGTTATGTTTCCTAGCCATAAACAAAGAGTTGTCATTTGATTAATGGGATCACATCATTAGGAGAATGATGTGATTGACTTGACCCATTCCGTTAGCTTAGCACTCGATTGTTTAGTATTCTGCTATTGCTTTCTTCATGACTTATACATGTTCCTATGACTATGAGATTATGCAAATCCCGTTTACCGGAGGAAGACTTTGTGTGCTACCAAACGTCACAACGTAACTGGGTGATTATAAAGGTGCTCTACAGGTGTCTCCAAAGGTACTTGTTGGGTTGGCATATTTCGAGATTAGGATTTGTCACTCCGATTGTCGGAGAGGTATCTTTGGGCCCACTCGGTAATGCACATCACTATAAGCCTTGCAAGCATTGCAACTAATGAGTTAGTTGCGGGATGATGTATTACGGAACGAGTAAAGAGACTTGCCGGTAACGAGATTGAACTAGGTATTGAGATACCTACGATCAAATCTTGGGCAAGTACCATACCGGTGACAAAGGGAACAACGTATGTTGTTATGCGGTCTGACCAATAAAGATCTTCGTAGAATATGTAGGAGCCAATATGGGCATCCAGGTCCCGCTATTGGTTATTGACCAGAGAGGTGTCTCGGTCATGTCTACATAGTTCTCGAACCCGTAGGGTCCGCACACTTAACGTTCGTTGACGATATAGTACTATGAGTTATGTATGTTGGTGACCAAATGTTGTTCGGAGTTTTGGATGAGATCACGGATATGACGAGGAACTCCGGAATGGTCCGGAAGTAAAGATTGATATGTGGATAGTAGTGTTTGATCTCCGGAAAGGTTCCGGAATCCATCGGAAGGGGTTCCGGATGTTTCCCGAAATGTTTGGGCACGAGAACACTTTATCTGGGCCTAAGGGGAAAGCCCACGAGGTTTTTGGAAAGCGCAAAAGGAAGTTTTGCGGAGTCCAGGGGCCAGACGCCAGGGTCCCTGGCATCTGGCTCCAGACGCCGGGAACCCTCGCGTCTGGCCCTCGAGTCCGAGAAGGACTCTTGCCTTTCGGGTGAAACCGACTTTGTGGAGACTTTTACTCCAAGTTTCGACCCCAAGGCTCAACATATAAATAGAGGGGTAGGGCTAGCACCCAAGACACATCAAGAAACACCAAGCCGTGTGTCGGCAACCCCGTCTCCTCTAGTTTATCCTCCGTCATAGTTTTCGTAGTGCTTAGGCGAAGCCCTGCGAAGATTGTTCTTCACCAACACCGTCACCACGCCGTCGTGCTGCCGGAATTCATCTACTACTTCGCCCCTCTTGCTGGATCGAGAAGGCGAGGACGTCATCGAGCTGAACGTGTGCAGAACTCGGAGGTGCCGTGCTTTCGGTACTTGGATCGGTCGGATCGTGAAGACATACGACTACATCAACCGCGTTGATATAATGCTTCCGCTTACAGTCTACGAGGGTACGTAGACAACACTCTCCCCTCTCGTTGCTATGCATCACCATGATCTTGCGTGTGCGTAGGAAATTTCTGAAATTACTACTTTCCCCAACACTTATAATGCTACCGCCGAACTAAGCAAAATAAGATGCATAAAAGATAAACATCACATGCAATCAATATAAGTGATATGATATGGCCATCATCATCTTGTGCCTTTAATCTCCATCTCCAAAGCACCGTCATGATCACCATCGTCACCGGCGCGACACCTTGATCTCCATCGTAGCATCGTTGTTGTCTCACCAACTATTGCTTGTACGACTATTGCTACCGCTTAGTGATAAAGTAAAGCAATTACATGGTGATTGCATTGCATACAATAAAGCGAAAACCATATGGCTCCTGCCCGTTGCCGATAACTCTGTTACAAAACATGATCATCTCATACAATAAAATTTAGCGTCATGTCTTGACCATATCACATCACAACATGCCCTGCAAAAACAAGTTAGACGTCCTCTACTTTGTTGTTGCAAGTTTTACGTGGCTGCTACGGGCTGAGCAAGAACAGTTCTTACCTACGCATCAAAACCACAACGATTTTTTATCAAGTGTGTTGTTTTAACCTTCAACAAGGACCGAGCGTAGTCACACTCGATTCAACTAAAGTTGGAGAAACTGACACCCGCCAGCCACCTGTGTGCAAAGCACGTCGGTAGAACCAGTCTCGCGTAAGCGTACGCGTAATGTCGGTCCGGGCCGCTTCATCCAACAATACCGCTGAATCAAAGTATGGCATGCTGGTAAGCAGTATGACTATTATCGCCCACAACTCTTTGTGTTCTACTTGTGCATATAACATCTACGCATGGACCTGGCTCGGATGCCACTGTTGGGTAACGAAGTAATTTCAAAAAAAATCATACGCACACGCAAGATCCGTCTAGGTGATGCATAGCAACGAGAGGGGAAAGTGTTGTCCACGTATCCTCGTAGACCGAAAGCGGAAGCGTTATGACAACGCGGTTGATGTAGTCGTACGTCTTCACGATCCGACCGATCCTAGTACCGAAAGTACGGCACCTCCGCGATCTGCACACGTTGAGCTCGGTGACGTCCCACGAACTCTAGATCCAGCTGAGTGAAGGAAATATGCCCTAGAGGCAATAATAAAGTTATTCTTTATTTGCTTATTTCATGATAAATGTTTATTATTCATGCTAGAATTGTATTAACCGGAAACATAATACATGTGTGAATACATAGACAAAACATAGTGTCACTAGTATGCCTCTACTTGACTAGCTCGTTAATCAAAGATGGTTAAGTTTCCGAACCATAGACATGAGTTGTCATTTGATTAACAGGATCACATCATTAGGAGAATGATGTGATTGACTTGACCCATTCCATTAGCTTAGCACTCGATCGTTTAGTATATTGCTATTGCTTTCTTCATGACTTATACATGTTCCTATAACTATGAGATTATGCAACTCCCGTTTACCGGAGGAACACTTTGTGTGCTACCAAACATCACAACGTAACTGGGTGATTATAAAGGTACTCTACAGGTGTCTCCGATGGTACTTGTTGGGTTGGCGTATTTCGATATTAGGATTTGTCACTCCGATTGTCGGAGAGGTATCTCTGGGCCCTCTCGCTAATGCACATCACTATAAGCCTTGCAAGCAACGTGAATAATGAGTTAGTTGCGGGATGATGCGTTATGAAACGAGTAAAGAGACTTGCCGGCAACGAGATTGAACTAGGTATTGAGATACCGACGATCGAATCTCGGGCAAGTAACATACCGATGACAAAGGGAACAACGTATGTTGTTATGCGGTTTGACCGATAAAGATCTTCGTAGAATATGTGGGAGCCAATATGAGCATCCAGGTTCCGCTATTGGTTATTGGCCGGAGACGTGTCTCGGTCATGTCTACATAGTTCTCGAACCCGTAGGGTCCGCACGCTTAAAGTTTCGGTGACGATTGTATTATGAGTTTATGTGATTTGATGTACCGAAGGTAGTTCGGAGTCCCGGATGAGATCGGGGACATGACGAGGAGTCTCGAAATGGTCTAGACGTAAAGATCGATATATTGGACGACTATATTCGGACATCGGAAAGGTTCCGAGTGATTCGGGTATTTTCGGGGGTACCGGGGAGTTACGGGAATACGAGGAAGAAGCAATGGGCCTCATGGGCCAAGTGGTGGAAGAGAGGAGGCAGGGCGCACGGCCCCCCTAGCCCAAACCGAATTGGACTAGGGGGCGGCCCCCCTTTCCTCCTTTTCCTCCCTCTCCTTCCTTCTCCTTCTCCTTCCCTTCCTTCCCCTCTCCTACTTGGACTAGGAAAGAGGGGGAATCCTACTTGTAGTAGGATTGCCCCCCTTGGGCGCGCCTCCTCCCCTTGGCCGGCCCTCTCCTCCCCCCCTTTATATACGGAGGAGAGGGGCACCCCATAGACACAACAATTGATCATTGATCTCTTAGCCGTGTGCGGTGCCCCCCTCCACCATATTCCACCTCGGTAATATCGTAGTGGTGCTTAGGCGAAGCCCTATGTTGGTAGCATCATCAACACCGTCATCAAGCCCTACGGGTTTGAGAACTATGTAGACATGACCGAGACTCATCTCCGGTCAATAACCAATAGCGGAACCTGGATGCTCATATTGGTTCCTACATATTCTACGAAGATCTTTATCGGTCAAACCGCATAACAACATACATTCTTCCCTTTGTCATCGGTATGTTACTTGCCCGAGATTCGATCGTCGGTATCTCAATACCTAGTTCAATCTCGTTACCGGCAAGTCTCTTTACTCGTCCCGTAATGCATCATCCCGCAATTAACTCATTAGTTACATTGCTTGCAAGGCTTATAGTGATGTGCATTACCGAGAGGGCCCAGAGATACCTCTCCGATACTCGGAGTGACAAATCCTAATCTCGATCTATGCGAACTCAACAAACACCATCGGAGACACCTGTAGAGCATCTTTATAATCACCCAGTTACGTTGTGACATTTGATAGCACACTAAGTGTTCCTCCGGTATTCGGGAGTTTCATAATCTCATAGTCATAGGAACATGTATAAGTCATGAAGAAAGCAATAGCAACATAATGATCAAGTGTTAAGCTAACGGAATGGGTCAAGTCAATCACATCATTCTCTAATGATGTGATCTCGTTAATCAAATGACAACTCATGTCTATGGCTAGGAAACTTAATCATATTTGATTCAACGAGCTAGTCAAGTAGAGGCATACTAGTGACACTCTGTTTGTCTATGTATTCACACATGTACTAAGTTTCTGGTTAATACAGTTCTAGCATGAATAATAAACATTTATCATGGTATAAGGAAATATAAATAACAACTTTATTATTGCCTCTAGGGCATATTTCCTTCATCGAGGTGGCGGAGCGAAGTGTTCGGCACTCCGAAGTGGCGACATAGCAAGGCCAATGTAGCGAGCTAAAACCCCCGGTCCGACCGAGGCGACGGAGCAGGCCGACAGTGTGATGCCGAAGTCCTCGGCGTTGGTTAATGAAGTGTTGACGAAGCCCCCGGTCCAGCCGAGGTGACGTGGTACGTCAGTACGCCGAGGTGACAGCGCTGCCCAACCCGGATCATTTACCTGTGCACAGAAAATAGTGCAAGCCGGAGATAATAGTAATAATAATAAATTAAAAAAATAGTTGCATAATTAATAATTTATGCAAAGTGAGTAATAAAAGAAATATGACCCGTGTGCCGCACACTCGATGAGGTAGAGCTCTCTCAGCGATGCCGAACTCCTCGAGGCAACCGACCATGTCCGTATGGCAATTCGACCAACAAGGTGATCACGCGAGCCAATTTATGCCGATTTGGACGACGGCGTCGGCTTGCCGAAGTGACCATGTGACAGAAGTCGATTACCTTCACATGTAAAATAGTGCAGGCCAACAATAATAATATAAATATATAAAAATACTTGCGTAATTAATTTGCGCAAAATAATTTATTTAAAGATATGAGGCCTGGCGCCGAAGTCAATGTCGATGCAGGGCGTCGGCGTGATGCGGTAAAGGCGTGGCAAAGCCTGAATTCATAGGTTGGTCCGAGTTCCGGATGCGGCGTTCGCCGAACTGCGTACGAAAACTGACCAAACCACCACGCGACCATCGTTAATGCGGCAACCATTTGATAGACCTGTGTACAGATGATGGAACAAACCAGAGTAATAATTCCTCGGGAAAAATAAACCCAAACAAGCAAAAATTAGTAGGATTAATAGCACCTGATTTATTTGTTGTAGCAATCCGAAGAAAGGTGACTCCCAAAATTGGGACTCGATCCGCACACCCATTGCCTGATGGGCAATGAAGCGAGGACATGGCGATGCTGGCAAAGGTTTGCTCGCCGAGGCAAAGCCCCCGGTCCAGCTAATGTGATGAAGCCGGTCGGCTGGTGACGCCAAAGTCTCCGGAGTAGGTTGATGAAGAGATGGCGAAGCCCCCGGTCCATACGAGGTGATGGAGCAGGTCGGTAAGGTGACGTTGTAGCCACCATGCCAGACGATGTGTCGAAGCTGGTCGGCCGGTGATGCTGAAGTCACCGGAGCATGTTAATGAAGAAATAGCAAAGCCCTCGGTCCAGCTGAGGTGTCGAAGCCTCGATGTCAGCCAATGAGTCGAAGTAGGTCGGCGTGATGGACATCGGCTTGAAGAAGCAACAGTGCGGCCATGCCAATGCAGGTCGTAACTCGTGACGTGGTCAATGCCGGCTTGATGAAGTGACCGTGCGGCGACGCCGGTGTGCCCGCTCCGTGTAACCCATGGGGCGGTGATGTTGGTGATGATTTATCCTTCGCGATGCCGAACTCTTGCTCGGCTCAACAAAGCGACGACGTGTCTAGCGCAGGTCGGCAGCCGTGGAGCAATGTCTGGTTTGACACCAGCGTGATGGTGAAGAGTACCTCAGAGAAGGCTTAACATTTTATGGGCACGTGTTAAGAACAACGCACAATACCCTAGAAGAAAATTCCTTTAAAAAGGTTGTCCAATATCACGTTCATAAAGAAACATGAATTCGGGTCGGATCCGTATTCGCGTAGAAAACAGATGAGAAAATTGGTCCACTTATCGGAAGGTTCCCGGAGTTTGAACCGCCGGATCGAGTTGAAATTTTGAGGGATGGTAGATATGGGAATTGCACAGCAGATGAACGGTTGGATCTTCCAAAGGACCTCCGAGCTGGGCTCTGGAGACCACGCCCTAAAATCGTCCAGATTCCCGTCCAGATTTGACAGGGCTCCGGTATATTGTAGATTGCCGAAGATTTCTCCATCGAAACTCGACGAAATTTTGCATGGTTGTTGTAGACTTAATTCTTCACAATTCCACTGAAGCAATCGTTAAAATAACACTCAAGGAGGCGGTGGCGGCGGATACAAGTTCGTTGTTCAGAAAAAATAGCACGGTCGCTCAAGGGCAATGTTGACGTTGAGCCCCCGGGTTTCATGAATGATTCCCCCTCCATGATCTAAAGAGAGATCGGAGTTGATGATGAAGGTCATTGTCCGAACATGACGATCTGACGCGGAGTGCAGTCCTCGGTCGAACCAAGGTGACTAGCCGAGCCGGTGACGAAGATGCCGACGTCGCAGTTAATCTACAGACAAGCCATTGATCCTTCTTTGATCTCACAGCGGAGCTCTCAATGAAAGCACCATTGTCGGTGTCAAAATCGGCAGATCTCGGGTAGGGAGTCCCAAACTATGGATCTGGAATCGATGGGTAACAGGAGACAAGGGACACGGTGTTTACCCAGGTTCGGGCCCTCTTCATGGAGGTAATACCCTACTTCCTGTTTGATTGATCTTGATGAATATAAAGATTACAAGAGTTGATATACCTCGAGATCATATGTTGTGGTCTAAAACCTAAGGGTATGATGAATAATGTCATAATCCCCTATCGACTAGCCTGGCCTCGGCTTATATAATGTACCGGAGGCCTAGGATAACAAGAGTCCTAGTCGAATACGTCGGTGGAGAGGAGTCCTTGTCTTGATCACCAAGTCTTGTGGAATCTTCCTCATGTATGTCATCGGCTGTCCGAACTGGCCCATGAGTAAACGGCCATGGGGGTCCTCGGCCCAATCCAACTGATCGGGAGACGACGTGGTGAGTACCTCCTAGTCCAGGACACCGTCACCAGACACCCCATTTCCATCCTACCAGCTAAAGTTGTTCCTATACCGTCGCCCCTGTCAATGATCATGGCATGCGTACTCGTGCCAAATCAGATTTTCGTCAGCCCACAGATCGCCTCAACCTACATGCTACCACATCTCTCCCTTCCATCCCCAGAACTTACAAAACTGCTCTTCTTGATCCGAACTAGGCTGCTGCCATGCAAGAAGAATATGATGCTTTAATTCAAAACAATATTTGGCAGTTAGTTCCTCGTCCTTCCAATACAAATATCGTTTCTGGCAAATGGGTCTTTTGTCAAAAAATTCCACTCTAACGAGAGCCTCTCCCGCTATAAAGCCTGCTGGGTCTGTCGTGGTTACTCTCAACAACATGGCATTGATTATGATGAAACATTCTCTCCTGTTGTCAAGCCCAACACCAATCGTACTGTTCTTAGCATCGTTATTTCCTCCGCATGGCCCATCCATCAACTAGATGTAAAAAATGCTTTCCTCCATGGTTCTCTTCAAGAGACCGTCTATTGTCAGCAACCTCTTGATTTTGAAAATCCTTCCTATCCAAATCATGTATGTCTTCTCCAGAAATCTCTTTATGGTCTCAAACAAGCTCCACGAGCCTGGTTTCAATGTTTCTCTTCTTTCATCCAAACGATAGGTTTCACTTCTTCCCTTTCTGACACTTCTCTCTTTGTGTACCACCACAATTCCGAAACTGCCTACCTCCTTCTTTATGTAGATGACATCATTCTCTCTGCATCTTCTCAAACCTTTTTAGATCATATTATTACCCTTCTTCGTTCTGAATTCTCTATGACTAATCTTGGCCATCACTTTTTTGGCATTGTTGTTCTTCATGATTCTTCTGGCCTTTTTCTTTCCCAACGTCAGTATACTCCTGATCTTCTTAATCGTGTTGGCATGCTTGACTGTCAGTCCTCTCGCACCCCTATTGATACCAGTTTCAAACTATCAGCCGACGGTGAATCTTTCCATAATCCTACTCTGTACCATAGTCTAACCGGGGCTCTCCAATATCTCACTATCACTCGTCCTGAAATTTCCTTTGTTGTTCAACAAGCATGTCTCCATATGCATGATCCACGTCTTCCGCATTATAATCATGTCAAACGTGTTCTTAGGTATTTGAAAGGTACTCTTGATCATGGTCTTCACATCAATAAGTCCACTCCTCATTCTCTCACCGCATACTTTGATGCAGACTAGGCTGGTTGTCCAGACACTCGATGATGCACATCCAGTTTTTGTATTTTTCTGGGTAACAATTTGATTTCTTGGTCCTCAAAAAGACAGGTTACGGTCTCCCGCTCGTCCGCTGAAGCTGAGTATGTGATGTGGCACATGTTGTCGCTGATACTATCTGGGTTCGTCAATTACTCTCAGAACTGCACCGACCGATTGAGCAGGCTACTATTGTATATTGTGATAATATTTCAGCTGTTTACATGTCTGGAAATCATGTTCAGCATCACCGGACCAAACACATTAAGATTGATATTCACTTTGTTCAAGAGAAGGTGGCTCTTGGACAAGTTCGGGTGCTCCATGTTCCTAATATGGCTCAATTTGCTGACATCTTCACCAATGGACTTGCTACTAAGCCATTTCAAGACATATGTTCCAGTCTCAACGTCATCAAGCCTCATGTTGATACTGCGGGGGATGTTAGACTATTCCTTGGATCACAAGTTTCCTAGTCCAAGTCGGTTTGCAATATCTAGTCTAAGTCGGTTTGTACAAATATATATAGCCATGTACCCTGTGCTAAACATAATACAAGCAATAGTTGTATTCATCTATCATAAACCAAAAACCAAAGCCAACAACAACAACCTCGTTGGCCACATGACACGAGACCAACAATGTTGGCCGAACTTCTGATTGCATGTCACACCCTATGCAATTTGTGACACCACTGTTCACTATCGCTGCAATGACACCCGTCACATGCCATGAAGTTGCAACACCACATGACCCGACTACCTCGCAACAGTTCACAGATCATGGCAATCCGCATGACTCGACCACCTCTCTAGCCTCTTCCCGTGGTTCAGACGTTGGATTTGTCTTTACAAATATCTCAATAACAAGATGGAATGTTCTTTCTATTGTATAACTTGAATTCCAAGATTTAGAGTTTGTCGAGGTGGAGGTCCATATCCACGGTTTTTTGGTTTTTTCCTTGTGTTGATCCATTTCTACCTTTTTTGCAATAGTTGTTAACTTGTTATAGATTTGTAAGAGAAGCGAAATGTTTGTTCCGACCATGTGCTCCATGAGTCTAATTTACTTATAGTCTATTTGATTCAAATGATTTCCATATAAATTTTGAGGGATTAAAATCCTTCAATTTTTTTGTATTGGTCCTTATATGATTGAACCCTATAAGAATTTTACTAAGGATTCCTTTGTACTACATTTCTTAGGAATTGCTTTCACTTAAACCTCTTCGAGAGAATTCTTTGTTTTTTTTCTTTTGTGATGTTATCAAACAAATTAGAATCTTGTAGGACTAGATGGGCATGACATTATTTTTATTCTTGCATTTTCACAATCATGCGAATCAAAGAGACCCGCGGGTGCTTTATGGAAGGAAAAAGAAAAACTTGTGAGCACGCACTGACACATTGCATGTTCGGACAACTTGTGCTACTATTGTAATGTGGCTTGTGGTTGCGGAGTGCGAGAAGAGAAAGCCTGCGCTCGTACGCAGGCAGTGACGTCTTTTTCCAACAAAAAATTGTTGGTGCCAAGGCCAAGTTGTTCGGGCAGTTGGATTAGGGGGTAGCTCAACTCAGAGTTCGTCCTAGTGTTAAGCTGCATGTCGCATACTTTTTCTGAATAATGCGAACAAAGTTCATCTCCACGTTTTCCCGCCCCTTGGTAGTGATCCACAGAGCACATGAACAGTTGCACTGCTCATGGTAATCTCTTGTCTAAAGGGGCAATTGTTCTATTATTACTCAAGTAAAAAAATCATATTCTTTGTATAATCGTATAAAATGAAACAGGCTATGTACAGGAATCAAAATCGTCCAGATTCATTGTTTCTGAACCAAATAGGCCTTAGACTCTCACAAATACGGACTTTGTACTCCTAATAACAAGTTGGGTTAATCTAAAAAAATAACAAGTTGGATTATAAGATCACCTAATGCACTTATCAGCGGCATAAGATGGGGTTGACACGTCTCTCTGTTGAGTGCCGAGTAGTGGCACGATCGATGAGCCAAGAGTTGCCTATTAAAATTAGTTTTATTTATGAAAAAAAATTACAAATAGGCTAGGAGCCCTACCCTTCGCAGCAGCCAAAGTGCACCGACCTAGCCTTTCATTGGCGTCACGCAGGGCACTGAAGGTAGGAGACACCAAATAAAACGGGTATAGAACTATTCAGTTAGGAGTCTAATGCTTGCATACTATTCCTTGTTCCAGAGAACGCTTCTATACTCTGAAATGGTGAGAAATAAACTTAATAGAGTCATAAATAATGAAAAAAAATGCATCGAAGAGCTGGAACATTTGGCTGGATTACTGTTGGGCTGACATTTGCACAAGAAGATAAGGACATTTCTGACCAATCCCCTAAAAATAGTGAAGTATCCGGTGGAGTAAAAGCTTAGTGGAGTATTCCACTAAGTTTTGGCCGGACCTAGCCGACCCCTATATACAACGGAGTATATTTTTGTTTTTCTAAACTTTGCAATTCTAGTATAAATTGCAACTAGCTATTAGCACACACATATAGAAACTAAACATAAATTTAAATGTTCAAGCAAATCATGGATATAGTTTACAAACCGAATTATTCAAATTTAAACACGCCGAAAATGTAGCAAATAGCATGTGATAGGACAACTAGGACTCACTAAGACGTTGCCAGTGATGCTCAACAAGATCTTGTTGGAGCTGAGAATGAACTTGATGGTTCTCGATCTTGCGATGCTCCTCAAGGAATGCCAATATCCTGTTCGTATCATACTCTGGCTCAACCGGAGTCCCGTCGGTGATGTACCGAAAGTTCTCAGGCATATCTCTCTCGTCTTCAATGATCATGCTATGCAATATGGTGCAGTAAGTCATGATCCGCCATAGAACCTTGGAGTTCCAGTACTCGGCAGGGCCATGAACAATTGCAAAGCGCTTCTGAAGCACAACGAAGGCTCTCTCAGCATCTTTCCTAGCAGCTTCTTGACGGTGGGCAAAGTGAATGTTTTTGTTACCTTTTGGACATGGAATTGTTTTGACCAAGGTGACCCATGGTGGATAGATGCCATCCCCAGGGTAGTAACCCATCGAGTAGTTGTGCCCGTTGACCGAGTAGTTGCAAGCAGGAGCTTCACCTTTAATAAGCCTAGAAAACAGCGGTGATCTCAACAACACATTCAAGTCATTGTGAGAACCAGGCAAACCAGAGAATGAATGGCACATCCGAAGATCCTTCAAAATCATCGTCGTCTTCTTCCTCTTCGGATGATGACGAGTCCTCCAAAGCCATCTTCCTCAACCTGTTCATCTACAGTTCAAACGGTTAGGTTCAATCCAAACGGCTCGGTTCACAAAGAAATGATTAAAAAAACTCACCTAGCCAATTCGTCGAACAATTGCGGTGCGGTGGTGGTGCACCGGCCGGCCGGTGTCATTCTGACCAAACAGACATGAAATAACAAGAGTGAATGACCTGCAGCGGTGTGCAATCAACGTGACATGCGGCAGCCGACAGAAAAAGAAGAAACAACAAAGCAATTAGATGAATCAACAATGGCGACGGCGGCCGCGGTTCACCTAATTCCGGCGACAGTGACGGGGCCGAACGGGCTCGACGTCGGGCAAAAGGGCGGCGAAGAGCGGGGGAGACAACGAGGTAGCGGCGGGGCCGGCAGGGGGTCGCCGGGAGTCGCGGCGACGAAAGTGCAGGGGCGGGGGCGACGCAAGGGAGAGGCGCAACTTTTACTCAGCTGCCGCATGGTGGAGTAAATTTAGGAAGATTTTTTGGGAGGGAGTAAAATTTTTACTCCCATACGACGGATAAGGGATCGGTTAGGTGTCAGTTAGCGGAGTAAATCGGTTATAAAGGATCGGTTAGAAATCCCCTAAGTTCATTCTTTTCCCCTTGATGAGGAGGAAGTGTCCTTGTAGAGTGTAGGTGTAGATAACTGGGGTTGTATATCTGACTGCAACATGAGCATTGGTTTATGTGCACTGGAAATGTGACTGCTTTTGTTCTTTTATGATGAGCTCGAAAGAAACTCTCTCGCCCGAAGCCATTGAGATAAAGGGAAACGTTTCCCTCCGGACTGCCGGCGCAAACTCGCGCCGATCGCCCGCGACCCGTCCGATTCAGGGGGATCGTGCGTACCTGGTACGCTCAAGTGTGCTTCGAGAATGGGCAATGATAGGCGCCGGTCGCCGCGCAGCCGTCTGATTAGTCCACCCAGGGCCGTCTGATCTCGCAAAAAACGTCTTTTTGTACCTGCCTGGTCAACGCCCTATCAATGAAAAAAAACCTCTCCTACTCCAACCGACAGGCACGATCTGTCGCCGTCAATGCGCGTGTGCACTCCAGCGAGCGCGGCAGCGCCCCAGCGTCGACCCTCCTCGCAGCATCCCGCGCTCGTCGAAAAGCTCGTCAGCACCCTTGATGGTCGCTGTCCGCACTGCTTAGCAACCCCCAATCCTCCAACTCTTATTCCCACGGGCATGAAACAGCAGAAATCATCATGAAAATAGGGATGTAGCAAATCTACAAACCGATAGTAGCAAAAATCCTAAACGGTGGTAACAAAATGGTGCACTGGTTCCAGCAAAAATAAAAAACATGGTAGCAAATTTTGGGTTGGTTTCTAGCAAAAAACGACGATGGTGGTTGCAAAGTGGTACATAGGTTCCAGCAAAAAACTAAAACCATGGTAGCAAAGTGATACATAGGTTCCAGCAAAGAAAACCCTAGCAGCAAAAAAATAAGCTAGTTCCAGCAAAACTTGAAGAGGGTGGCAGCAGAAATTGGGGTTGGTTCCAGCAAAATGAAGAACCGTTTCCAGCAAAACTTGAAGACCGTGGTAGCAAAAATTGGGGTTGGTTCCAGCAAAAAGAAGAACCGGTTCCAGCACTACTTGTGCTGATTGCAGCACGGCCACGCGTCGGTTGTAGCACCTCGCCGCACCGGTAGCAGCACCACGGCGACGTAGTAGCAGCACCGACGAGCGCCGGCTAGCAACGGCCACTGCGCGCACGAAATCCTCGTGGGCTACTGCTTGTGCAGCACCGGCCAATACCCCGCTGAGTGCTCGCCCATGCAGCAAAGAAAGCAATGGAGAAGGTCGCAACGAAGTAGAGGTTGGATCGCATGGGGAGCTCGTCGGAGGAGTAGCAGACGGGATCTGTAGGAGAGGATGGGACCTGCAGCTTGGGAGATGGGGGGCGATGGAGATGGCTATTTTTGTTTCGTATTGGATATGAGGGGAGCTGTGTGGAGAAAGAAGAGAAGGACAAGAACGAGACCGCTCATTCTCCTCCACACACAGCTCCCAACTCATTTCTTTTCCTTCTCTTCTTTCTCCACACAGCTCCCCTCATATCCAATACGAAACAAAAATAGCCATCTCCATCGCCCCCCATCTCCCAAGCTGCAGGTCCCATCTCTCCTACAGATCCCGTCTGCTACTCCTCCGACGAGCTCCTCATGCGATCCAACCTCTACTCCGTTGCGACCTTCTCCATTGCTTTCTTTGCTGCATGGGCGAGCACTCAGCGGGGTATTGGCCGGTGCTGCACAAGCAGTAGCCCACGAGGATTTCGTGCGCGCAGTGGCCGTTGCTAGCCGGCGCTCGTCGCTGCTGCTACTAAGTCGCCGTGGTGCTGCTACCGGTGCGGCGAGGTGCTACAACCGACGCGTGGCCGTGCTGCAATCAGCACAAGTAGTGCTGGAACCGGTTCTTCTTTTTGCTGGAACCAACCCCAATTTTTGCTACCACGGTCTTTAAGTTTTGCTGGAAACAGTTCTTCATTTTGCTGGAACCAACCCCAATTTCTGCTACCACCCTCTTCAAGTTTTGCTGGAACTAGCTTATTTTTGCTGCTAGGGTTTTCTTTGCTGGAACCTATGTATCACTTTGCTACCATGGTTTTAGTTTTTGCTGGAACCTATGTACCACTTTGCAACCACTATCGTCGTTTTTTGCTGGAAACCAACCCAAAATTTGCTACCATGTTTTTTATTTTTGCTGGAACCAGTGCACCATTTTGTTACCACCGTTTAGGATTTTTGCTACTATCGGTTTGTAGATTTGCTACATCCCTATTTTCATGATGATTTCTGCTGTTTCATGCCCGTGGGAATAAGAGTTGGAGGATTGGGGGTTGCTAAGCAGTGCGGACAGCGACCATCAAGGGTGCTGACGAGCTTTTTGACGAGCGCGGGATGCTGCGAGGAGGGTCGACGCTGGGGCGCTGCCGCACTCGCCGGAGTGCACACGCGCATTGACGGCGACAAATCGTGCCTGTCGGTTGGAGTAGGAGAGGTTTTTTTTTCATTGATAGGGCGTTGACCAGGCAGGTATAAAAAGACGTTTTTTACGAGATCAGACGGCCCTGGATGGACTAATCAGACGGCTGCGCGGCGACCGGCCGAAATTTGGCCGGTCGACCGGCGCCTATCATTGCCCTGAGATAAAACATATCGATGCGGGAGTCTCGGTTCCTCCTGTGATCTGCACGCAGCACGCACTGCTACTATAGATGCGGGAGGCTTGACAAGTGTAGATGCAAAGCCATATTGGCCTCTTTAATACTGGGGGTGTTAGTGTCACCGTGTTACTGGTTCTTTGGGCTATGTCTTCGTCCCCGACTGTAGTATTTAAACATCCTGCGGAGATGATCAGGGGCCAGCTGACCTGCATTCTATATCAAGGATTGGGGGTTCAACCTGAAGCCATCAAGGGAATCAGTCTGAGGATATTCGTGTATTCTGACTTTTGAGTAGCATTGTGTATGATCCAGAACGAGCAGTACGCGAGTCCCAGAAATCACAGCTCTTGGGGCCAAGCCTCGCGTGAAGTCAACTAATAGAGCTGTGTAAACAACTCTTGCCTGCCAAGTCAACAATGCCCCTGGCAATTATAGTATGGTCACTCCGCTCAGCTGACTTGGGTAGCTCACAAAAAACTACTGTATAATGCAACTGACATCAGCTCCAGGGTCTACCTCCCGCTGGATGAGATCTACTAGCATAATACCTAGCGTTTTTTCGAACCAATCAACTACCGGACCTGTGCCTGTGGGAAGTCCAGATACAGTACTGCACAAAGTCAATAGATTGTTACGTATTCAGACATAAAGCAGAAGGTACTTGACGGTGATTCTTTGAGATGCGTGATGAATGCAGGCAGTTCACTTTTTTGGCCATAACTTGAATCGCTGCCGGACAGAAAGTTCACATGTTATTTTCTCAGCATTTGCTGCCTAGATTTGGGTGGAAATTGAACATTGGACTCATATGAGTATGTTTATAATTGTTTCTGTAGTTGTTGTAGATTGTTTTTTCTGGTAAGTTGCAACTTTTGAACCAAATTTGGACTTCAAATTAGGCGTATTCTGGGAAAAATTTGCCTAGACTAATCAAAGGGCTTTGATTGTCGGTAAGAGCATCTGATGATGTAAAATACATCATCAAAAAGTATTAGATGTAAATTTTATATCACCAGAAAGTGATTTTTACATCATAAAAAAAGGGCCAACTCCAACAGATGATGTAAAACTAATGTTTCAATAGATGATGTAAAACTAGTGCTTCGGCGGCACTGCGGGTGCGGCTTGGAATCGGAAGTCAGAGTCGCAGGGAGACGACCAACGGAGTCATGGAGGTTGTGAGCCGGCGACGACGATTCTTCAAATTGAGCGGCGATGCGATGACGGCCAAGCGGTTTCGATTAGGCCGAAGTCGAGGCGTGTGCTGGTGGGGAAGCGGCAGAGTCACAGGGAGTCTATCGGAAGATGGAGGCAGAGGTTGTAAGCCGGCGGCGACGATTCTTCAAACTGAGCGGCGACACGACGGCGGCCGAGCGGTTTCGATTAGGCCGAAGTCGAGGCGTGCGCTGGTGGGGAAGCGGCAGAGTCATAGGGAGACTATCGGAAGATGGAGGCAGAGGTTGTGCGGGCACCGGTGGAGACAAAGATGCTTCAAATCGGGGTCGGCACGACGGCGGCGGAAAAGCGGTGGACCCCATGACGACGGGGGTGGGAAGGCCGGATCTGGTGACGGCGGGGCCGGTGGGCGGGTGGTGCAGTGGCGTGGTGTGGTGGGAGGCAAGGCGGTCATGCGGTAGAAGTTTCCGGTGGCAGTTGGGCTTGGCGTGGCGCGGCTGCATTTTACATCTAGATGTAAAATGTGCACCCAAGTAATGTATATTTTGCATCAGTTGGTGATGCATTTTACAACAGATGTAAACTCATATATAAATTGTTTGCACATACATCATATGTTGGAGGGACGTTTCAATCTGGCATTGTTAGCTAAACAAGTGTGGCGTCTTTTTGACAACCCTGATTCTTTATATGTCCCTATCTTGAGAGCTAAATATTTCCCTGATGGTGATATGATGAATACAAGTTTAAAAAAGAGTTCCTCTTTTACTTGGCAAAGCATTATGGTGGGAGTTATATCACTGAAAAATGACTATATTTGGCGAGCTGGAAATAGACAAAATATAGAAATTTGGAAAGATGCATGTATTACGAACTGTGGAAATAGAAAATTCATTACTCCTAGAGGAGGAAGCACATTCTGTCAAAAGTATCGAATCTTATTGATCCAGTCACAAACCTTTTAGGATGAAGACTTAGTGAGACAAACATTATGGTCAATAGATGCTCATCGAGTCCTCTCAATTCGCCTTCCTATGCATAGCATGTCAGACTTCATTGCTTAGAGTTATACAAAAAGTGGGTTGTTCACTGTTCGATCAGCTTATTTGCAGAATGAAACCAACGAAATGGGAGGAAACTGTAATATGGGGCGAATCAATGTCTATCCATTTAGGGTAAGATTTGGAAATTATCATGCCCGGCGAAGGTAAATTTTTTATTTGGCGAACGCTACATCCGTGTCGCGTTACACTTGTCATAGACACATGGAAATTTCGCCCACATGCCCATCCTGTTCAAATGGGCTAGAAGATACAAAGAACGTGTTGTTTCTTTGTCAGAAAGCAAAGGAACTGATGTTTTCTATTCTCAAGTTTCCCTCCAAGTGGCAGAATGGGGCTTGTTCTTTTCACCACAGCCGAGTTTTCAGACTACGAACACCAGTAAGTGGAGGGCGCGCCGGATGATTTCGTCAAGGTGCATGTCGACGGAGCTTACAACCAGACCACTGGGTCAGGAGGATGGGTTTGCATAGCAAGGGCACCAGAGGGAGACATTTTGTTTGCAGCAGCCGGTCCTCTCAGCAATTTTTCTGAGCCGATCCATGTTGAAAGTATTGCACATCTGAAGGCGATTGAATTTTCAGAGAACTTTGGAATGGGCAGGGTCATTTTTGAGACAGAGTGCATAAACTTGAAGCAAGCAGTGAGCTCCGATGCAAATGACAGATCGACCTTGGGCACTCTGTTCAGAGAAGCAAAGTTCCGCCTCCTTCTGGGGTTCATCAAGTACCAAGTTCAGTTTTCCCCTCTTGGTGCTAGGGAAATTCGTAGTGACTATACTTTGTGGATCATGAATTTTCCCGCCGATGTAACCCGTGCAGCCGGCGATTCCGCTACGACCATAGGTTAATGGAATGCTTGGTGTTTCATTTAAAAAGAAAACAAAGGAAGTTTGGAATAATTTGGGATTGCACGAGGTGATTAACAAAGTTTGTGCTATTGATCGTGTGGGAGAGGCAGTCCTTGAATTCTTGCTTCTTATGTTGGACCAGGATTTATCTATTTCGGCACATAGAATGTTCGAGAATTGTTCGTCATTATCACTTAGTATTTATGATGGGATAGACGTAAGTTGGTTCATGAAGAAAATCCTCAAGATGTGAGCCAGATCTCTATGAGAATTCGTACTATAACCGTAAATTTTGTGAATGCTCACTCACCTATAATACTATCAGTAAAAAGGGGGTGGAGTAAACCTCCTAGGCCTAGGGGTTTTGTTAAGTTAAATGTGGATGCGTCTTTTGATCACAACCTACTTGGGGCTAGGGGGCACTCGGAGATGATAAAGAAAAAAACATTGTTGGTGGAAATTGAAAAATTGATTGGTGTGCTAATGTTCTGGCATCAGAAGTTTTGGCTCTAAAATTTGGTTTATCTCGCACAAAAAAGGATGTAATCGCCTTGTTATTAACTCTAATAATGTGGAAGTCATTGATATAATGAAGAATGGAGGACGGTCCGCGGGAGTGGCGGCGGCGGTTTTCGATGGTTGCTACTTTTTGGCTTGTGATTTTTCTTTCATTAGTTTTCAACATGGTAATAGAAAAGCGAATAAGGTTGCCCATGGCTAGTTTGCGAAAATCTCGGTTTGAGGAGCCTTTAGATGAAATGGTATCTTTTTTTATAGACGATGTAACCGTTATTTGCATGTAACATAGCTATGCTATTATTTCAGAAAAATCAGGAGCTGCTCTGTTGGTGATGCAGGAGTAGATATGCAGCAGAAGAGTCAGGTCCGCTTCCTCCTTGTCCTTGACGGTGGACACCGGCTTCACCAGAAAACGTGCCGGGGACAGCAGTTCAGCACATCCGCTTGGGGCACGACCTCTCCCACACCGGCGGAGCTGGCTCTTGATTGCCCGCGTCTGCGTGAACAGGCGTCAGCGCAGGCAGTTCGTCATGCGCCTGCTGCACGGCCGGGCATGCATGGTGTAGCGACGAAGGCTCTGGCGACGTAAATATCTTGTGTTGATTTCAACGTCGGAAGTCGACCACCACGGGAAACTGCATTTCCGCGGCGAGACCCAGCTTGGCACGATCGGCAAGCTCCTCCTCCTCCAGTGCCAGAGCCGGCATGTTCAGGTCGATCATCGGCAAATTTAACAAATTTGACCTATAGATAAAATCAAATCACAGAATGAACTGTCTGTGAAACTATTTCACGCGGCTGACCCGTGGCGCCTAGCTCTCAGGCGCTGCACTATTGTAACGCCTGGAAGCTAGGCGCTGCACACTGACTTAGTAATTTTCTGATCACACGGGTGCGACGCTGGCCGTGTAGCGTCTATCTGTGAGGCGTTGCACAGTGTAGTGTAGCGCCTTCGTGTCGGGCGTCACACAAAAAGGTCAGCCGCGTGAAATAGTTTCAGGGATAGTTCATTCTGTGATTTGATTTCGTCTATAGGTCAAATTTATCAAATTTGCCTCGATCATCTGTTCGGCCACCACCGCCGTTGTCTTCTTCTTGCCGTCCCCTCTCGGCCCGAGGTCGAGGTCGAGGCTGACGATCACTGTTTTTTGACCGTGCTGTGTAACGCATGCCAGAAACATGTTCTTCATAGACGGTTTGTTCGCGTTCCTTCATGCCAGAGTAAACCCAACAAAAGATAAAATGGAGAACAGACACGAATGCTTGTTCGGTCGTATAGTTTGATGCCACGCTAGCAGCGCCCCGCGCGGCTCATAGGTACAACAACATTTTTCTAAGCTGGCGACGCATCAATGCTGTAAAACTTTGACCATAGAAACGTGGACAGAGTTCTCAGATGTGACTAGTCATGCCCTTGCATAGTGTGTGCATGCGCGGAAGTAGCATGCACTGGAATCTAATTTGGGTGAAGTAAGACTCGATGCTAAAGTTGTGTGGTCAAATCAGTCGATGGAGCCTATACAACCTAGGCAGCTGCAATACATTTAGCCTAGTGTTACTGTTTGATGTAGGTATGCTAATTCAAACACCATTGCAGTGCGCGCACAGATCCCTGAGACTCCTGTTTTGCATGGACGGTGATGATAAACGGGTGCCCAGGCACCCGGGACCTAAAAGTCCATTCTCAACTGCACACGGGAGGGTTCTTTTCCGGCGCTCGAACGCCACTTCCACGAGCACGAACGTACGCCTCAACGATTACACAGGGTTCGGGGGAGACCTTATACACGCGTGCCACGCCACGCCTACGGCACGCCTACTCGCCCCACTCCCCACGCTCCGCGCTCCACGGCTCCCGCACCCGCCGCGCACACACATGGCCGGATGCGACCGGGTCCAGCGCCCAACGCGGTCACACTCGCGCTCTCCTCGCTAACCACACAACGCGGCCACGCACCCACGCGCTGACTCGCATACACACGCACTAACTACCACTACGACTCACACGGCGTCAGGACTCAGCTGGTCCACTCGCCACGGCCGCATGCACGCCATGCACTAACAGCCCACAAGCACCGGATCAGCTTAGCCACGTCCTGCAAGTCAAGATTAAGGCTAACATTGTCCCCCCTAATCTTGACTTGTTCATCGTCGTAGTCGTTGTAGCTCTCGTCGTCGTGGTCGTCGTTGTCACGACCGTCGCGCCGCGCCGCTGCGGCCTCCGCCGAGCAGCACCCCACGTCCCGCGCTCCCAAGCTCGTGTACACGACACGCACGCACGCAGTCGCCACGGCCCGAGTCCAGCGCCCCGACGCGGTCACTCCTCCGCTGCATTCGCCACGCCACGCACTCCCCGGCCGGCGCACCCGTCGCGCTCCCGCGGTCCCGACGCGTCCAGTGCGCACCCATAACACGCACCGGTCGCGCCCGGCTCGCCGCCGCGGCTTATTGCCCTGCACCGCTGCGCCGTCAACCGCAGCGCGGCGCCTCCACGGTCGTCGCGCCGAGCAGTCGCGGCCTCTGCGACACCACGCAAGTCCTCCGCGACCTCCTCGTCTCCGCGACCGCCGCTGCTCGTCGCACGCACGGCATCACGCCACACCGCCGTGGACTCGCCGCACGTTGCCGACGCCACGCGCTCGCCGCGCGCCCGGCAGCAAGCCACACCGCCGTGGACTCGCCGCGCATTGCCGACGCCACGCGCTCGTCGCGCGCCGTTGCCAAGACCTTCATGTCCGCCGCGCACCGCGGACGCCGTCGCACGCCACGGCCGCCCCTCGAACTTCGTGGCTCTGAATACCAATTATTGGAACCGTGGCTAGCCTAGCTCTCCTCTCTCTTCTTTCTCTAGCCCGAACCAGCAGAAGAAGGGAGGAAGGAAGAAGACAGTGGACACGGAAGGGTTCTTTTCCGGCGCTCGAACGCCACTTCCACGAGCACGAATTCGTACGCCTCAACGATTACACATGGGTCCGGGGGAGACCTTATACGCGCGCGCGCACGCGTGCCACGCCGCGCCTACGGCGCGCCTACTCGCCCCACTCCCCACGCTCCGCGCTCCACGGCTCCCGCACCCGCCGCGCACACACATGGCCGGATGCGACCGGGTCCAGCGCCCAGCACGGTTACCCTCGCGCTCTCCTCGCTAACCACATAACGCGGCCACGCACACACGCGCTGACTCGCATACACACGCACTAACTACCACTACGGCTCACACGGCACCAGGACTCAGCTGGTCCACTCGCCACGGCCGCATGCACGCCATGCACTAACAGCCTACAAGCACCGGATCAGCTTAGCCACGTCCTGCAAGTCAAGATTAAGGCTAACATAGAGCAGCCGTGCACCTTGGGCTTGGGCGGCTCACCGTCAGCCAGTCGCGGCTTCTTGTGGCTGGCCTGGTGCTCGCCGAGCGCCTGGAAGGACGGGAAGCGCCGGTTACAGGTCTTGCACTCGAACACCCTCTCCGGCGACGCAGGCCCGGCAACGTCGTGGTGACCGTGGGTGTTGTGGTGGCCGGAGAAGATCATGAGGATGCGCGCCATGTCGCCGCCGTCCAGGTCCATGAGGCTGACGGAGGTTGTTTCGGCCTGTTGCCTAGACCTCTTCCCATGGGCCATGGCACAAATCAGACGACCAGGCTGGCAACTGAGACGAAGCTAGGCAACTAAGAGTGTGAGACGAAGCTAGGAGAGGCAAAAATGCCGAGACAGATGAGCAGAAGTTTTCGGATGCGTCTGAATGAGGGAAAATGAGAGAAGATCTGGCGCGTACTTATAGCCAAGCCATGGAAGTCCACTGTCGCATGCCAAGTGCGACGATTTGTCATCTCCAACAGCCGCGCTAAATAAGCGTCGCGCCGCAAATTTATCCTTTTTAGCGCGCGCAATCGGTAGACGGGCTCCAACGGGCGCGTATTAATCGCGCGCGCGGCATATAGAGTTGAACGTGCGGTCCGAATCGCCATCGCCCGCTGTGTATTTGGAGCGCCCGCTTCCGCGCTCGGCACACACGAGCGCTCGCGCCGCACTCTCTCCACCGCGCCACCTTCGCCCCACACGCGCCGGCGCCGGCGAATTGACCTGATGGACGCCCGCGCCGGCACTCCCCTCACCCCTTTCTACAGCCGCGACCCCTCCACCGCCGCCGCCGCAAACCCTAGCGCGGGGAGCTTTGGCCTCGCCTCCGCCGGAGCTCCTCCGAGCATCGGCCTCGCGCCTTCATGCCGCCGCGGATGACCTCAGTCGCGGGTGGCGTCGCGCCGGCGCCCGTCGTGAAGCCACGTGCCCCCCCCTCGAAGCTCCCAAATGCGGCGCGGCCGAAGAAGGGTAAGGCATCCGCGAAGAAGAACAAGGCGGCGGACGGCTCCGACACCTCGAAGCGTCGAGGAAGAAGCTTGCAGGGCGTGTGACGGGCGAGGCCGCTACCGAAGCGCCGGCGAGCTCACTTGTTGAGTCGGCGGCCGGCGCGCACAATGTGTTCGAGGAAATGCCTCAAAGGTAAAAAAATCCCCAACTTTTTTGTTGTTGTTATTTTTTGAATGCATACATATAGATAGCTTATTTGCATTGTTCTATATACTTTGTAGTCTCAACGATGATGCATACATGTCAACTATGGGTGCTGGCTCCAACAATTTGCATTGGTCTCAAACCAATGACAAGCATTTCGATGACCATGAGTTCGAGGTGGACGAGGATGGTGAGGGCATTGTCGACGCACCGAAAGGAAGAGGAGGCAATTACACCAACATTGAAGACATCTTACTATGCAATACTTGGTTGCAAGTGTCGAGGGATCCATCCGTTGGAGGTGATCAAAGTAGAGATGCTTATTGGCTTCGGATGAAGGAACACTTTGATGTTCGCAACGAGAGTGGAATTGACCGCTCCGATCGATCTCTTCGCTCCCGGTGGTCGACAATCAACAAGGATTGTCAAAAGTGGGCGGCCGCACAAAAGGCGGTTGACAAGTTGGACCCAAGTGGCACTAATGATGAGGATAGAGCAAGTGCCATTTCATCCATGTTCATCATGCTTGTTGTTGGTGTTTGAGTGCTAACTTCTTTTGTTTTCATGTAGTACAATATTGCACAAAACTTGTTCAAAGGAGAGGAGAAGAGGACCAAGAAGGGGAAGATCAAGAAAGGAAGGCCATTTACCTTGCCTCATTGCTATGACGTATTGAAGGATGATGAGAAATGGAAGAAGCGTGATGATATAGATGATTTGGATTTGAGCAACAAACGCAAGCGAACAATTGAGTTGGATGATGATGATGAGGAGGAGGAGGCATCAAGTGATGACGGCAAGAGAAGCCCCACACCCAACTCGGTTTCATACTCGAAGCCAAAACGACCGGATGAAACCAAGAAAGACGCAAAAGAAAAGAACAAGAGGAAAGGAGATGATGAGCTCAAAAATGCTATGGAAGCTATTGTGAAGGCAAGAAAAGAAGCCAACGAGGTGAGGAAAATGGCAAGGAACCAAGATGCCGTGGCCGAGGAGAGGAGGTTGGCGGCCGAGGAGAGGAGGGTGGCGGCCGAGGAGAGGAAGGTGGCTTTGGAGGAGAGGAAGGTGGGCATGGAGGAGCGATCTAGATTTTTGGATGGGAGAAGTGATACGTCTCCAACGTATCTATAATTTTTGATTGTTCCATACTATATTATATTCTGTTTTGGACATTATTGGGCTTTATTATACACTTTTATATTATTTTTGGGACTAACCTATTAAGAGGAGGCCCAGCCCAGAATTGTTGTTTTTTGCCTATTTCAGAGTTTCGCAGAAAAAGAATATCAAACGGAGTCCAAACGGAATGAAACCTTCGGGAACGTGATTTTCGGAACGAACGTGATCCAGAGGACTTGGACCCTACGTCAAGGCTTCAACCAGGAAGCCACGAGGTAGGGGGTGCGCCTACCCCCCCCCCCACAGGCGCGCCCTCCACCCTCGTGGGCCCCACGTTGCCACACCGACGTACTCCTTCCTCCTATATATACCTACGTACCCCCAAACTACCATATACGGAGCCAAAAACCTAATTCCACCACCGCAACCTTCTGTACCCGTGAGATCCCATCTTGGGGCCTGTTCCGGAGCTCCGCTGGAGGCGGCATCGATCACGGAGGGCTTCTACATCAACACCATAGCCTCTCCGATGAAGTGTGAGTAGTTTACCTCAGACCTTCGGGTCCATAGTTATTAGCTAGATGGCTTCTTCTCTCTTTTTGGATCTCAATACAATGTTCTCCCCCTCTCTTGTGGAGATCTATTTGATGTAATCTTCTTTTGCGGTGTGTTTGTTGAGACCGATGAATTGTGGGTTTATGATCAAGTTTATCTATGAACAATATTTGAATCTTCTGAATTCTTTTATGTATGATTGGTTATCTTTGCAAGTCTCTTCGAATTATCAGTTTGGTTTGGCCTACTAGATTGATCTTTCTTGCAATGGGAGAAGTGCTTAGCTTTGGGTTCAATCTTGCGGTGTCCTTTCCCAGTGACAGTAGGGGCAGCAAGGCACGTATTGTATTGTTGCCATCGAGGATAACAAGATGGGGTTTATATCATATTGCATGAGTTTATCCCTCTACATCATGTCATCTTGCTTAAAGCGTTACTCTGTTCTTATGAACTTAATACTCTAGATGCATGCTGGATAGCGGTCGATGTGTGGAGTAATAGTAGTAGATGCAGGCAGGAGTCGGTCTACTTGTCTCGGACGTGATGCCTATATACATGATCATACCTAGATATTCTCATAACTATGCTCAATTCTGTCAATTGCTCAACAGTAATTTGTTCACCCACCGTAAATACTTATGCTCTTGAGAGAAGCCACTAGTGAAACCTATGGCCCCCGGGTCTATCTTCCATCATATTAATCTTCCAACACTAGTTATTTCTGTGCCTTTTTATTTTGCTTTTATTTACTTTGCATCTTTATCATAAAAATACCAAAAATATTATCCTATCATATCTATCAGATCTCACTCTCATAAGTGACCGTGTAGGGATTGACAACCCCTTATCGCGTTGGTTGCGAGGATTTATTTGTTTGTGTAGGTGCGAGGGATTCGTGCGTGGCCTCCTACTGGATTGATACCTTGGTTCTCAAAAACTGAGGGAAATACTTACGCTACTTTGCTGCATCACCCTTTCCTCTTCAAGGGAAAACCAACGCAGTGCTCAAGAGGTAGCAAGAAGGATTTCTGGCGGCGTTGCCGGGGAGTCTACGCAAAAGTCAACATACCAAGTACCCATCACAAACCCTTATCTCCCGCATTACATTATTTGCCATTTGCCTCTCGTTTTCCTCTCCCCCACTTCACCCTTGCCGTTTTATTCGCCCTCTCTTTTCCGTTTGCCTTTTTCTTGCCAGATCTATTGTTTGCTTGTGTTACCATGTGCCTTCTATTTGCTTGCATCTTTGCTTGCTAAAAATCTATTGATATGGATCCAGTTAAAGTGTTCTACTTGGATCATCTTCGATCCTTATGCGCTCGTGCTGAAACCCCAACTAGCCTAGTTGATGGGAAATCTTTAGATGAGCATGCTCATTTTGTGCGTCACCGTTTGTGTGAAAAAGGGAAACTCTTATGGAATCAAATAAACAAATTGCTGTGTTATGCTTGGAATCTTTGTGAAATTTGTGATTTTACTTGTTGCTCTAAGAACCCTAAAAAACACCTTCCCTACCTATGTGAGCTTAATGAAAATGAAATCTTATCTTCTTATGCAAAGGGTGTTTATAGTTACTATGATATCGAACAAATTGAAGAATTTGTTGCTTTTAAGGGTGCTTATGAAGTTGCTTCTTTGATTGAAAAGTATGATATTACTCTCTACGAATCTGAAAATTTTGACATACTTAAATATTGCTATGAAAACTATGCTCATAATGTCTATGTCAAAGAATTTATTGAGAGAATGACCGTTGCTTTGGAAGAAAATAATGATACGCATGAATCTATAGATAATGATAATGATGATTCCGATGATTTGATTGAAATATCCCTTGATGAACATGATGCTTGCTATTCTTGTGGCCATGATGCCAATATTTATGAAGATGAATTTGCTATAGTTCATTATGTTAAACATGAGATCGTTGCTATTGCACCCATACTTGGTAGTTCCTTCGATGAAAAGCATGATTGCAATGATGTTATCATAAATTCTATTGATGTCAATTGTGCTAATAATATACAAAACCCTAAGCTTGGGGATGTTAGTTTTGCTATATCCTCTACTTGTTGCAATGATCATGATTGGGGCGATTCTTCTTATGAACTTGAAAATTTATTTAAGCCTCATGATGAATATGAGATTGATAATAATGTTTGCAATAATATTGAAAGTGGGTTTGGAAGAGTGTCAACTTTAGATCCCACATATTTGGAGAATATTCAATCTTATGAAATTTTTGATAAAAGTGGGTTTGGAGAGGTCATGACTTTAGTTAATATTGATCCCGCTATTTTGGAAGAGTGTCAACTTCGCATGCATGTGGATTGTGTTGAAAATATTTTATGTGATAGCTATTTTGTTAAATTTTCTTATGATCCCACATGTAATTATTATGAGAGAGGATAATATGGTTGTAGAAATTTTCATGTTGCTAAATTACCTCTCGTTATGTTGAGATTGCTATTGTTTCTTTCTGCTTCCTTGCATATGCTAGATCTTGCTTGCCTTGATAATTTGTTTGCCTATAAGATGCCTATGCATAGGAAGTATGTTAGACTTAAATATGTTTGTCACATGTTTCATGATGCTCTCTTTATGCTTCAATTCTTGTCTTTCTTGTGAGCATCATTGAAATCTCAATGCCTAGCTAAAAAGGCTTTAAAGAAAAGCGTTTGTTGGGAGGCAATCCAATTTTATTTTTAGTTTTTTTGCTTTTTGCTTCTGTTTAGGAATAAATTTTTGATCTAGCCTCTTGTTAGATGTGTTTTTATTTTTTAATTAGTGTTTGTGCCAAGTTTAACCTATAGGATCTTCTTGGATGATAGTTATTTGATCCTGCAGAAAATTCCAGAAACTTTTTGTTCACGAAAATAATTGTTAGAAATCACCAGAACATGATAAAATATTGATTCCAATTGCTGCTGATCAATAAAAAAATTTCTAGGTCGTCCTATTTGGCAGATTTTTTGGAGTTCCAGAAGTTTGCGTCAGTTACAGATTACTACAGACTGTTCTGTTTTTGACAGATTCTGTTTTTCGTGTGTTGTTTGCTTATTTTAATGAATCTATGGCTAGTAAAATAGTTTATAAACCATAGAGAAGTTGTAATACAGTAGGTTTAACACCAATATAAATAAAGAATGAGTTCATTACAGTACCTTGAAGTGGTCTTTTGTTTTCTTTCGCTAACGGAGCTCACGAGATTTTCTGTTAAGTTTTGTGTTGTGAAGTTTTCAAGTTTTGGGTGAAAGATTTGATGGATTATGGAACAAGGAGTGGCAAGAGCCTAAGCTTGGGGATGCGCATGGCACACAAGATAATCTAAGGACACCTAAAAGACAAAGCTTGGGGATGCCCCGAAAGGCATCCCCTCTTTCGTCTACTTCCATCAGTAACTTTACTTGGAGCTATATTTTTATTCACCACATGATATGTGTTTTGCTTGGAGCGTCTTGTATGATTTGATTCTTTGCTTTTTAGTTTACCACAATCATCCTTGCTGTACACACCTTTTGAGAGAGACACACATGATTCGAAAATTATTAGAATACTCTATGTGCTTCACTTATATGTTTTGAGTTATATAGTTTTTGCTCTAGTACTTCACTTATATCTTTTAGAGCACGGTGGTAAATTTTGTTTTATAGAAACTATTGATCTCTCATGCTTCACTTAGATTATTTTGAGAGTCTTAAATAGCATGGTAATTTGCTTAAATAATCCTAATATGCTAGGTATTCAAGACTAGTAAAAACTTTCTTATGAGTGTATTGAATACTAAGAGAAGTTTGATGCTTGATGATTGTTTTGAGACATGGAGGTAGTGATATCAAAGTTGTGCTAGTTGAGTAGTTGTGAATTTGAGAAATACTTGTGTTGAAGTTTGCAAGTCCCGTAGCATGCACGTATGGTAAACGTTATGTAAGAAATTTGAAACATTAGGTGTTCTTTGATTGTTCTCCTTATGAGTGGTGGTCGTGGACGAGCGATGGTCTTTTCCTACCAATCTATCCCCCTAGGAGCATGCGCGTAATGCTTGGTTTTTGATGACTTGTAGATTTTTGCAATAAGTATGTGAGTTCTTTATGACTAATGTTGAGTCCATGGATTATACGCACTCTCATCCTTCCATCATTGCTAGCCTCTTCGGTACCGTGCATTGCCCTTTGTCACATTGAGAGTTGGTGCAAACTTCGCCGGTGCATCCAAACCCCGTGATATGATACGCTCTTTCACACATAAATCTCCTTATATCTTCCTCAAAACAGCCACCACACCTACCTATTATGGCATTTCCATAGCCATTCCGAGATATATTGCCATGCAACTTTCCACCGTTCCGTTTATCATGACACGTTTATCATTGTCATATTTCTTAGCATGATCATGTAGTTGACATAGTATTTGTGGCAAAGCCACCATTCATAATTCTTTCATACATGTCACTCTTGGTTCATTGCATATCCCGGTACACCGCCAGAGGCATTCATATAGAGTCATACTTTGTTCTAGTATTGAGTTGTAATCATTGAGTTGTAAATAAATAGAAGTGTGATGATCATCATTTTCTAGAGAATTGTCCCAAGTGAGGTAAAAAAGGGAGAGAAAGGCCATAAAAAAAAGAAGGCCCAAAAAAATGAGAGAAAAAGAGAGAAGGGACAATGCTACTATCCTTTTTCCACACTTGTGCATCAAAGTAGCACCATAATGTTCATGATAGAGAGTCTCTTGTTTTGTCACTTTCATATACTAGTGGGAACTTTTCATTATAGAACTTGGCTTGTATATTCCAACAATGGGCCTCCTCAAGTGCCCTAGGTCTTCGTGAGCAAGCAAGTTGGATTCACACCCACTTAGTTTCTTTTGTTGAGCTTTCATATATTTATAGCTCTAGTGAATTCGTTGCATGGCAATCCCTACTCATTGCATTAACATCAATCGATGGGCATCTACATAGCTCATTGATTAGCCTCGTTGATGTGAGACTTTCTCCCTTTTTGTCTTCTCCACATAACCCACATCATTATATTCTATTCCACTCATAGTGCTATATCCATGGCTCACGCTCATGTATTGCGTGAAGGTTGAAAAAGTTTGAGATTACTAAAGTATGAAACAATTGCTTGGCTTGTCATCGGGGTTGTGCATGATGAGGGCATTCTTGTGTGAAGAAAATGGAGCATGACTAAACTATATGATTTTGTAGGGATGAACTTTCTTTGGCCATGTTATTTTGAGAGGACATAATTGCTTAGTTAGTATGCTTGAAGTATTATTATTTTTATGTCACTATTGAACTTTTATCTTGAATCTTTCGGATCTGAATATTCATACCACAATTAAGAAGAATTACATTGAAATTATGCCTAGTAGCATTCCACATCAAAAATTATGTTTTTATCATTTACCTACTCGAGGACGAGCAGGAATTAAGCTTGGGGATGCTTGATACGTCTCCAACGTATCTATAATTTTTTATTGTTCCATGCTATATTATATTCTGTTTTGGACATTATTGGGCTTTATTATACACTTTTATATTATTTTTGGGACTAGCCTATTAACCGGAGGCCCAGCCCAGAATTGCTATTTTTTTTGCCTATTTCAGAGTTTCGCAGAAAAAGAATATCAAACGGAGTCCAAACGGAATGAAACCTTCGGGAACGTGATTTTCGGAATGAACGTGATCCAGAGGACTTGGACCCTACGTCAAGACTTCAACCAGGAAGCCACGAGGTAGGGAGCGCGCCTACCCCCCCTCCCCAGGCGCGCCCTCCGCCCTCGTGGGCCCCACGTTGCTCCACCGACGTACTCCTTCCTCCTATATATACCTACGTACCCCCAAACTACCAGATACAGAGCCAAAAACCTAATTCCACCGCCGCAACCTGCTGTACCCGTGAGATCCCATCTTGGGGCCTGTTCCGGAGCTCCGCCGGAGGGGGCATCGATCACGGAGGGCTTCTACATCAACACCATAGCCTCTCCGATGAAGTGTGAGTAGTTTACCTCAGACCTTCGGGTCCATAGTTATTAGCTAGATGGCTTCTTCTCTCTTTTTGGATCTCAATACAATGTTCTCCCCCTCTCTTGTGGAGATCTATTCGATGTAATCCTCTTTTCCTGTGTGTTTGTTGAGACTGATGAATTGTGTGTTTATGATCAAGTTTATCTATGAACAATATTTGAATCTTCTGAATTCTTTTATGTATGATTGGTTATCTTTGCAAGTCTCTTCGAATTATCAGTTTGGTTTGGCCTACTAGATTGATCTTTCTTGCAATGGGAGAAGTGCTTAGCTTTGGGTTCAATCTTGCGGTGTCCTTTCCCAGTGACAGTAGGGGCAGCAAGGCACGTATTGTATTGTTGCCATCGAGGATAACAAGATGGGGTTTATATCACATATTGCATGAGTTTATCCCTCTACATCATGTCATCTTGCTTAAAGCGTTACACTGTTCTTATGAACTTAATACTCTAGATGCATGCTGGATAGCGGTCGATGTGTGGAGTAATAGTAGTAGATGCAGGCAGGAGTCGGTCTACTTGTCTCGGACGTGATGCCTATATACATGATCATACCTAGATATTCTCATAACTAGGCTCAATTCTGTCAATTGATCAATAGTAATTTATTCACCCACCGTAAATACTTATGCTCTTGAGAGAAGCCACTAGTGAAACCTATGGCCCCGGGGTCTATTTTCCATCATATTAATCTCCCGTCAACAAGTTATTTCTAGCGCCATTTTTATTTTACTTTCTTTACTTTGCATCATAAAAATACAAAAAATATTATCCTATCATATCTATCAGATCTCACTCTCGTAAGTGACCGTGTAGGGATTGACAACCCCTTATCGCGTTGGTTGTGAGGATTTATTTGTTTGTGTAGGTGCGAGGGACTCGTGTGTGCCCTCCTACTGGATTGATACCTTGGTTCTCAAAAACTGAGGGAAATACTTACGCTACTTTGCTGCATCACCCTTTTCTCTTCAAGGGAAAACCAACGCAGTGCTCAAGAGGTAGCAAGAAGGATTTCTGGTGCCGTTGCCGGGGAGTCTACGCAAAAGTCAACATACCAAGTACCCATCACAAACCCTTATCTCCCGCATTACATTATTTGCCATTTGCCTCTCGTTTTCCTCTCCCCCACTTCGCCCTTGCCGTTTTATTCGCCCTTTCTTTTCCATTTGCCTTTTTCTCGCCAGATCTATTGTTTGCTTGTGTTACCATGTGCCTTCTATTTGCTTGCATCTTTGCTTGCTAAAAATCTATTGATATGGATCCACTTAAAGTGTTCTACTTGGATCATCTTCGATCCTTATGCGCTCGTGCTGAAACCCCAACTAGCCTAGTTGATGGGAAGTCTTTAGATGAGCATGCTCATTTTGTGCGTCACCGTTTGTCTAAAAAAGGGAAACTCTTATGTAATCAAATAAACAAATTGATGTGTTATGCTTGGAATCTTTGTGAAATTCATGATTTTACTTGTTGCTCTAAGAACCCTAAAAACACCTTCCCTACCTATGTGAGTTTAATGATAATGAAATCTTATCTTCTTATGCAAAGGGTGTTTATAGTTACTATGATATCGAACAAATTGAAGAATTTGTTGCTTTTAAGGGTGCTTATGAAGTTGCTTCTTTGATTGAAAAGTATGCTACTACTCTATATGAATCTGAAAATTTTGACATACTTAAATATTGCTATGAAAACTATGCTCATAATGTCTATGTCAAAGAATTTATTAAGAGAATGACCGTTGCTTTGGAAGAAAATAGTGATACGCATGAATCTATAGATAATGATGATTCCGATGATCTGATTGAAATATCCCTTGATGAACATGATGCTTGCTGTTCTTGTGGCCATGATGCCAATATTTATGAAGATGAATTTGTTGTAGTTCATTATGTTAAACATGAGATCGTTGCTATTGCACCCATACTTGGTAGTTCCTTCAATGAAAAGCATGATTGCAATGATGTTATCAAAAATTCTATTGATGTCAATTGTGCTAATAATATGCAAAACCCTAAGCTTGGGGATGCTAGTTTTGCTATATCCTCTACTTGTTGCAATGATCATGATTGGGGTGATTCTTCTTATGAACTTGAAAATTTATTTAAGCCTCATGATGAATATGAGATTGATAATAATGTTTGCAATAATATTGAAAGTGGGTTTGGAAGAGTGTCAACTTTAGATCGCACATATTTGGAGAATATTCAATCTTATGAAATTTTTGATAAAAGTGGGTTTGGAGAGGTCATGACTTTAGTTAATGTTGATCCCGCTATTTTGGAAGAGTGTCAACTTCGCATGCATGTGGATTGTGTTGAAAATATTTTATGTGATAGCTATTTTGTTAAATTTTCTTATGATCCCACATGTAATTATTATGAGAGAGGATAATATGGTTGTAGAAATTTTCATGTTGCTAAATTACCTCTCGTTATGTTGAGATTGCTATTGTTTCTTTCCGCTTCCTTGCATATGCTAGATCTTGCTTGCCTTGATAATTTGTTTGCCTATAAGATGCCTATGCATAGGAAGTATGTTAGACTTAAATATGTTTGTCACATGTTTCATGATGCTCTCTTTATACTTCAATTCTTGTCTTTCTTGTGAGCATCTTTGAAATCTCAATGCCTAGCTAAAAAGGCTCTAAAGAAAAGCGCTTGTTGGGAGGCAACCCAATTTTATTTTTAGTTTTTTGCTTTTTGCTTCTGTTTAGGAATAACCATGGAGACCATGGGAGGCATGGGTGGCTTTGGAGCACCTCCGGGCGCCATGGCCGGCATGGGAGGCATGAGTTTTGCGTCTTTCATGGGAGGCATGGTGCACCTCCAGCCGCCATGGGCGGAATGTCTTCCGGTGTGCCTCACACACCTTCTTATGAAGATGTCGTTGAAGATCTTGTCAACACCGTCCGAGCTCCACGTGATGCGGCGCGCGACAGTGATGAAGAGGAGGAGGAAAAATCGTCTTCGGAGGAGTCGGATGAATCGGAGGAAGATGAGGACGAAGACGAGGACGAGGCTTGATTGTTGATGTGCCTTTTGTTTGTGTCATAAACTTGGTTTGCATTTTGAACTTGGTTGGATGATCTTGTGGGCATGAATTTGAACTTATGGGCACAAACTTTTAGTCATCAACTTGTTTGTGTGAAATTATTATGCCATGTTCATTGTATTTTGAATGTTTGAAATTTATTTTGTGTCCAAAATGCAACATATGGCATGCGTCGGCGAGTCGCGCGTGCTGTGTTTTTGCGCGCTAATGGAGCTACGCGCGCGCGCTGCATTTTAGCGCGGCTGATGGAGGCAGCGCTGCCCGCCGCGCCAAATCAGACGATGGACGCGCTGCAAAGTAGTTTTTAGCGCGCCGCGCGTTGGGCAGCTGTTGGAGATGCTCTTAATCACAGTAAAATAATGTGATACCGCCGTGACGACATGCAAAGAGAGGAGGAGGGATCGATCGATCTCAGCGGCCGCGCGAAGAACCGAAACCGCAATGCACAGTACGTGTGTGCGTGCGCAGTTGTTAGAGCATATCCAGCCGTTGGCCCCCCAGGGGGCGCGTAAAATCGCCCCCTGGGGGCGAGCCGGCGCTAAAATCGGCGTGGGGGCGAGCGGGTTCCCAGCCGCTCGCCCCGCTCGCCCCAGAGTCGCCCCCAGACGCGGGTATTTTTTTTGAAAAAAAACGGAATTCGGCAAAGTTCGGCAAATTGGACAAAACGTTCGGCTAAAGTTCGACAAACTTGATATATATTCGACATGTTCAACGTTACATAAGTTATTTAAAAAAACCCAACTAAGGGGCGAAGAAGTCGCCGACGTCGCCGCCATCCTCGTCGTCGTCGGTGGCCTTCTCCTTCTTGACGTGGCCGCCCTTGCTGGACCCCTGCCCGGCGTCGCCCTGGCGGACCGGTGGCGGCGGCGCGTCGTCGTCGCTGTCGTCGAGGACGATGACGCCTCCCTCGTCCCGGCCACGGCGCCGAGCTTCGAACCGCTCGTAGGCGAGGCGCTGGCGCTCCAGCTCGGTGCGTGCCCAGTCTTCACGCGCCCATTTGAGAGCCGCCGCGTCGTCGAGCTCCTCCTCCTTGACGCCGCCGCGTCGTCGAGCTCCTCCTCCTTGACGCCGCCGGCAAGCCCCGGCTCCGTCTTCACGAGGGGGAGCCCCGGCTCCGTCTTTTGCTTGACGTAGCGCAAAGGAGCCGAGGAGGAGGCGCGCCTACCGCCCTCGTTGATGATGATGTCGGCGCTGCGGGTACACCGGCCGAGCGGCGTCTCCGCGGCGGGCTCGGCCTTGACGCCGAATAGCGCCGGCGAACCGAAGGAGTGGGAGGAGGAGCGGGAGGAGGACTGAGAGGAGGAAGACGAGGAGGAACCGAACCTCCTGGGCACCCATGGCCCGGTGCGGCCGCCGCGGCAGGGTATGCCAGTGGCGGGTCATTGTCGCCCTCGAGGTATGCCAGCACCTCGTGGAACGTGCGACTGGGGACGCCCCACCATACGCGGCGCCCATCGCTGTTCTTGATGCCGCCCACCACCGGCGCCCCGTTCGTGGACGCCAGCCGCTGCGCCTGCCGACGCTGGAAGTACGCCGCCGACGACGCGTGGTTGTCGGCGGCGTACTGGGGGAGGGTGCGCTGCTCCTCGTCAGGGACGCCCGCACGCGGTCGACCTCGGCAGCGAAGATGCCGGGGCGCGCGTCGACGTCGGGCACCGGGGGGATGGGGATCGCCCCCGTTGCTGAGCCTCCATCCCGTCGGCCCGGTACGCATGTCCGGCGGCGCCGGGATGTTGGCCTCGAAGAGGAGGTACGCCTCCCACTCCTGGAGCGAGCGGCGGCCGAAGCCGTTGGCCGCCGCCGCGTCGCCGGAGAAGCGTTCGGCCATCGCTGAGGGAAGGGAAGGGGAGGAAAGGGAGATAGGTAGAGCTCGGCGGCGGACGGGAGCGAGGTAGAGATCAGTGGCTGGTTTGGGCTCGGGCTGGTGTGGCCAGCGGCGAGGGGGAGCCGCTGGTTTTATAGCCCCGCGCCGTGTGTACGCGTGGCGGGAGGGGAGGCGTCGCCGCGCCGCCTGTGAGGAATCAATGGCAAGGCTGACCGGCGGCAGCCTTGACATTGATTCCCCGCGAGAAACCGAGACATTCTGGGGAAGACGAGGCGTGTTGTCAGCGGTGTCGCTGACACGGCTGGCCCGCGGCTCTTTCGCGCGCAAAATGCTCGCCCCAGCACCCCCGGGCGCCCCCAGCGCGCCGGGTTCGGCCTGGGTCCGCCGCGCCAGTTTCGGCCCAAACCGGCAAAATACGGGCTCCTGGGTTCGCGACTGGACCGATTTTTTACGCCGGCATGGAAAAAAACGTCTGAAAAGGACCTGTTGAGGATGCGGGTGGAGATGCTCTTACAAACTAAGCGGAGGTGCGCCACCGACCGTGCTGACTGACTGACAAGGCTAGATCGTTCTTCCCCGATTCCAAGCGAGGCAGCTGCTTTATTTGTCGGTTTGGAGCGGTCATTGGGACTTGGGATCGAGGCCTTGGCAAGCAACTGGGACTTTCGTGATCGGACGTACTGCATATCTGAAGAGTGAGGCCTCTGAATTCTTATGTCCTCTGGTGAGTTCACGGCGCTGGAGCTTCCGGTGAGAGAGCCGTGCGCTTTGCAACCCTAACCCGATCTTTTCCTTTCATGGTCGCTAGGTCCTAGGTGTGACTTCTTGTGAGTGCAGGAGTTGCTCTAGAGCTAAAACTATACATCTCCTTTGATTGGTTTACGCAAGCATACTAGATCTCGTGCGTGTCGGGTCAGAAAACCTACAGTAGTACCGATAGGCATATGCACGTGGCCGAAAGTATAAGAATGGAGTTCATTTCATTCGAGCTTTTTTACTCAGGTTTGGACCCTCGTCATCATGAAGGCGACACTCTACTCCTGCTGAATCTGGATTGATGTATGTGTCGCCATGTGAAAGAGGATTAGAATCTTTAACCGATCCCTAATAAAACGTTAGAGAAGGATAAATTTAGGTTTTCTCTTCTGACCGGCAATTAACCGAATCCTTAAAACCTTTAATGAAGGATATTTTTTACTCCACGACAGCCGCGATCCTTGAATATACTCGGTCGCCCGTCCGCGGAGTAAATATTTCCCACGCCCCATCTCTCCTCTTCTTCTCCATTCCGTCGCAGCCTAAGCCCCACCAGGGCGCACCTATCCCTACCTCCATCCACTCCCGCCACCCATCCCCCGAGCGGATCCACGTCGCCACACGTTGTCCCGAGCCCTTGGCTGTGGCGGCGCTTCCTCCTCCCACGCCGATGGATCCCACTTCCCCGACCTCCCACCACCGCCGCTGCTGTGGAGGAACCTCAGCATGCGGCAGGGTCGGTGGGGGATGTGGGTCGCGGAGATCACCGACCGCGACACCCACGCGCGCATTTCGGTCGGATCTCCCCACTCGGCGGTGCAGGCAGCGCGAGAATACTACATAGTGCTGGTCCACCTCCACGGTGCCAATGCCCGCGCAACTTTCCCGATGGCCTGCCGCAGTTGGTGCCTGTCGACCCCCGGGTGGGCATCACACGGGAGATGCGGGAAGACCAGGAAGCTCGCGAGTGCCTAGAGGCAGAGCAAGCTGGCGAGGCGTACATGGCGTACCTCCTCCACCTGTACCCGGAGCGTGTCGAGCCGGAGCGCCGACTGTACGAGTAGTTCAAGACCGGGATGATAGAGGTCATCGACCTTTACTCTAGCGACTCCGACAGTGATGACGGTGGCAATGGAGCGGTCTAGCGCGGTGCCGGCGACAAAGGCCATGGCGGTGGAGATGGAGAAAATGCGTCGTTTACCAAATCGGGCTGGGAGAGTTGGAAAAGAGAGCGATAGGGAGTAGTTTTATTTAGTTTGTATGCAATCTAGTTTAATTTCATTTTAGTTATGTAAAATGTTTCGAATCAAGTGTTATGTAGTTGTCTAAATCAAATTTGCACTGAGTTTGTGTTGATTCTTTAAGGAGTTAAGTTTAGGCGATCGTTTCGAATAGAAAAAGTTAGGGCAACAGATGATAGCGACTCACCAGACTCGGATCAAATAGCCTTTCTTCCATCAATAGGAATCGCTTTGATTTCATAGTTAAAGAGGCTGGGGCAACCTCTCTACATCTGCCGGCCGGCTGGCTAGGCCCAACGGTTCCATTTCAATAAAGCCGACCTAATTCGTGGGGCCGGCCAACCAACTAATCCAGTGAAGAACTTATTTCCCTACGTCAGGACAAGAGTCCAAATCAACAAATCGAAACATGAATATTGATCATAATGATATCATGGAAATGTTACGCGGAGCCATATATATAGAAATGAAATGACACTTTTCTAGAAGAGCAAATATGCTCCTTAAAGGATACTCGACTGTATCCTCCTCTAAATTATAGGAGATAGTTAGGGATGCTCTAAGAGACTAGGAGATTGCATGTGCGGTTGTCGTATGCCCCTAGGTTGGTCTCGCCTTATAAGGGATGACAAGGCTTAGGGTTACACAAACCTAGTCGAATCCTCGCAACCAAACTGTTCGAATAAATCTGCGGGTTCAAGTCTTGGAAGCCAAGTTGATGTGGCTTTTGGAAGAAAGCCCGCTGACGGGATGAGAGACATGGGCCATAGCTGGGCCCGAAGGCCGACCTTGTGGCCGGCTTCCCTTCAAGTCAAATACCCCTGGTACCTCGTACCGTCGGTGCCCGTTTCCCCCGATATGAAGGACATTTCACCTCCCAACTTCCACCCTATTGCCGTGTGCTATTCTTGTTGTCAGCGACTCCACAACCACCACGTGATGGATTCTCTCGCTGCTGCAACCAGCTTTCCCACCGCACTGGCAGGGCAAGGGCATGTTGACCACCGTGGCCGATCCATGTTGCGACCCACAGAAGCCATTACCATCACCACCGCGGTCTGCACTACTCCTAGCTTAAAAAAATAGTTGCAATATGTAAATAAATATGTTCGTATGCAAAGTTTCAAAAGCCATCTAACCTACAATTTATATTCAAATTAGAGGGCCAATCTAAAGGGATCGAAATCAGTTGGCAGAATATTCTTGCATTTTGAATTTTGAGTAACTTATTTTATGGTGCAGAATGAGTTGTACCTGTGCCTATTGATCTTCTAGAACATTAGGACCAAGCCTCACTGAAGTCAACTAATATAGATGTGTAAACATTTCCTGCTTGCCAAATCAGCTATATTCCTTGATTATAGTACGGCCACTCTGCTCAGCTGACTTGGGTAGCTACCTGAAAATTATAATACAACTAGCATCGCATCAACTCCAGAGTGTAGCTTCCATTGCACCATATAGATAACAACGTTATTCAGAACCAATCAATCGACCATCCGGTGTCTGTGCGAAGTCAACTGTATTTTTGAAACATACTCCAGAAAGTCAATAGATTGTTAACTTCAACCATATGTGTTAGAATTGGTTATCGTTGCTTTATCGACGATGACTGTAGCAGTGGAAATCATGCATGGATGCATGCTAACAACGACCACTCTACCGGACAGTAACGAGTCTAGTTGGAAGTGCCTGATCTATCTCTCTAGAGAGGTACAGTATGTTATTCAGTTTAATTTTGAATAAACATAGGATTGAAATGCCTCTTCTTCTGGTAATGAAACCCTGGGTGAAGACTTTTGGAAAAGATGAAAGAGGTTTGGTTATGATTGGTATCTCAACGATTTGCTGGACCATTTTGAAAGTTGAGAAATAGTATTATATTTGATAACAACAGGGTGAATGATCCCTGTACACTTGTTAACCTGCTTCTCAAAAATTTGCATGATTGGAATGTTTTGCGGACAAACCCCGTAAGAAGTAAGATGATGGAGGCTGGAGTGAAACAAGTCGGTGAGGTGGCTGGAGAAGTGTTCAAAGCAGCTCATGGATGGCACCTGAAGACTGGGAGAATCCTGGGGTGACCAGCTTCAACCTACTCGGGATAAATCATCTTCTGGTGCTGCGAACGAACAGATGCTTCGACGACTTGCCTTCTTGTTTTCATTCTGCTCTTCGATCTTTTGCTCCTGGGACAGTAATAAGAGATGTAGGGATGGTAGTCTACTATGTTTAGAAGGGGCTGTATGCGATGCCCCTTGAAAAACGTTTCCCTGTATTTTAAGTCTATTTTCTGTTTTTTCTTTGTAAGACATGGTGATTTCTCTTAATGGAAATCGGAGAGAATGCTCTCTTTTGTCAAAAAAAATGCCCCTTCTTTAATCGTATATATAACTTAAAATTCAGAAGAAAGAAGATGCATTTATGAAACATACTCCCTCCGTTCCTAAATGTAGGTCTTTTAAGAGATTCCACTATAGACTACATAGGGAGCAAAATGAGTGAACCTATACTCTAAAAAGCATCTATATACATCCGAATGTAGTTTCTATAGTGAAATCTCTAAAAAGACTTATATTTAGGAACGGAAGGAGTAGATTTTCCTCCCTCCATTCATAAATATAAGATGTTCTTACGTTATTTGAATCAGATGTATATAGACATATTTTAGTGTGTTTTCACTTATTTCAGTTGTACGTGTTCCATATTGAAATATCCAAAATGTCTATTTGTGAATGGAGGGAGTAGCATATCACCTAACTTCTTGTTGAGAATCATACATAAATTGGATGGAAGAAACTAATTCATATGGACTTATTTTTGCAGGAATATATGAACTTTGGTAAGCATTATTTTCTTGTCGAGATTGAACTTTGGCATATCATTATTCCGACTCAAAAATATATTTCATATATAGAGATGTCTTTTTAGGATGTAATCCTACCAAACTGATGTGGAAATCTTCGCCGAGAGAGGCTTTGATCTCTCTCTCTCTAACAGAAATGCTCTTTAGGAGCGACTAGCTGAGGGGTACCCTTCGCGGAGAGCAGCCTACAAGCAACGCTGCCAGCCAGCCCCCACGCAGTAAGCATTGTGAGCGACGGGATAAGCAGCGACCGAGACGAGTAGGAATGAGCGTCAAGGAGTCCTTTAGGTTTTCTACCTTTACTTTTTTTTGGTTGATTTTTTCTTGGATTTTTTGTGCTTCATTGTTTTTTCCTTAAAAAAATCTGCTTTTTATTTCTCATTTTCCTTTTCTTTGTTTTTTGTCCGTCGGGAGCATGGAGCACATATGTGCTTCCACGTGAAAAGCATAGTAGTGCTTCAATTCCTATGGCTTCGCCGGGGGAGAACAATTGTGCTTTTTATAGGAAAAGCAAATTTTAGTCTACATTGGGAGGACAATTTGAAAGCACAAATTACTACTAGCTGGAAGCACATAATTTTCTAAAAAAAGTTGTCCATGGGGTGTAGTTTCGAAGATCTTGACGCGAGAAATAGAATGGTGAAAATGGTTCATGATTTGAACGCATAGTAAATTATTTTGGAAAAAAATCTAAGCAAAAGGGACAAACAATCAACCTCTCGTCCTCACGCGCTTGATGAGAAAAATCCATCAAAACTCTCGGTTACGACAAATAACGCACGTGGGGTCCGTCATTTGTCACCATTAAAGAAGATAGGGCAACCTTTCCAAGGGTACATCCTGATTAGTGATTTTGGCTTTTTTGGGGAGGCTTTGATTTTTTTTTTTGTTTTTGAGGGAAAGGGGAGGCTTTGAATTTTTTTTTTGAGAAACGTGGAGGCTTGGATTACAAGAAGAAAGTGACACCAGTCTCGCTCTGCGCAGTGGGCCGTCGCCCACGCGTTTAAGGCCCACCATCCCAATGCCTCCTCCATCCACTGATCCACGCCCACTCCCACTCCTCGAGACCCCCATCGCTGTGTTCATTCAAAATTTCAACCTAAATACTTCCTAGAGCAGCTGCGCTCGTTCGCTGGCGCGAGCGCACGCAACGTAGCGCAGCTCGTTTGCCGCGACCGGTCGCACATTTTACTCGCATGCACTAAATGACAATTCAATATTTATTGATGATAGCGACAGCTAAGGGGACCGCGTCCCATAATTACGGAAGAGATACTAACGCGCATGCATGTGCTGACACACTCTTTATTCCGTTTCATTTTTTTAAAAAGTAATAACTTTTCAACCGAGCGTCGAAACAAAGATCCGTTTTCACCGTTAGGTTTCTCGCGACGAGATCTTCAAAACTAGATCCCATATGAGCATGTTTTGATAATTTTTAAAAAATAAGCAACTTTGATTCTAAACGAGGCAACTTTAGTTTTAAACATAAGCAACTTTTATTAAATTATATGTACTAATGAATTTATCAAGCAAGTATGTCATATACCACTTAGAAATCACGGCAAATAATATTTTTGACCGTATATGGGCAACTAAGCATCTTCGGTAGCCAACTTTGGTGATGACAACATATTTTGATAGGATAGTTGCATGGTTTTGCCAGGACAGTTGCTTGGTTTTGTTATTGAAATTGTTTGTTTTTTGTTAAGATGGTTGCTTGGTTTGTTAGGTCAGTTGCTTGGTTTGCTTAGACATTATGCATTATGTGTTCTGATAATGTAGTTGCATGGATTTGCCAGGACAGTTGCTTGGTTTTGTTAGGATAGTTGCTTAGTTTTGTTAGGACAGTTGCTTGATTTATTTGGACAATCGATTGGTTTTGTTATGACAGTTGCTTGGTTTACTAGGACAGTTGCTTGGTTTACTAGGACAGATGCTTGGTTTGTTAGGTCAGTTGCTTGGTTTTTACACAAACCAAGATGATAGGAAGTCATATTAGACAAACAAGAAGAGTTGCTTACTGATAACACTAAAGTTGCCTATATACCACACAGAGTTGCTCAAAAAAATTTTCATCGAAACCTATCCATATTGGGATCTAGTTTTGAAGAACTCGTCGCAAGAAACCCAATGGTGAAAACGGATCTGAATTTCGATACTCGAATCAAAAGTTATGGCTTTCTAAATTTTTTGAAACTCAAAATAATGCATGCGAACTGACGTGGCAGAGCATCTTCCTAATCACGCGGGAACAGCAGAATGAGGGACCGGTTCTTCCCTTTTTCAGCGGTCGGACAGCACGTGCAATGGTCCCTTTCATATTAGGAAGGTGCGCTCGGCTAGACTGCTGGGCGCGCGTGCGCCCGCTAGCCACGTCCAAATTTCAAAACACGCGAAAAAGGCGTCCGCCCTCTTCCTCTCGCCCTTCTCCCAAATCGCCGAGCCGAATCCCGCAGAGATCACGCGGATTTCGCCCCAATCCGCCCCCAGATCCAAGTTCCGGGGTCGCTTTAGGTGGCGTCGCCGGCATGGCGCATACCCCGAACCCCAGCCGGAGGTCGTGGGTGGGCCCGCCGACCCCCTTCCTCACGCCGCGGCCCGAGCGCCGGGAGCTGCGGTGGGCGGAAGCGGGCTCGCACAGCTCCGTGCGCCGCAGCGGCGTAGGCGCCTGCAGCATCAACGGCAGCAATGACAGAGACCGCGAGGCGAACGTGCAGGTCGTGCTCCGGTGCAGGTGAGGTGCTCTCGCTTTGGCCCCACCGAGCAAAATCTTTGTAAGCCATGCTGTGATGCTCCAAGTAGCAGCCTAGGACTGAGGCGAATCGTGGCGTAGTCAGTGGGAATGCTAGCTTTTATCTCTGTTTGCCAACTGTGTAGTGACAACGGAAATTTTGAGCAAATTGCTGCTGGTGCTAGGAGTCAGATGCACATCTCCATGGTGTCTCTGATGCGTTTTTATGACTGGTGCATGGTTAGACCGCTAAGCGTGGAGGAGCAGAAAGCGAATGTCCAGAGTGCCGTCTCCTGCAACGACACCAAGAGGGAGGTCACAGTTCTGAACAGTCTATTCAAGCAAGCTGACAAAACATTCACCTTTGACACGGTAAAGCCACTATTGATCCCTGTGCTTGCTGCTTATGGTCTATGGATTTTAAATAGTTGTCGTCATTCGGTTATGGCTAATTTTAAACGATTAAAATCTTGTGTCTCACAAATCTGTAACATGATGATTATACAAGTGCTAAATACTCCTACATGGTTATTCCGTTGTTGTATACTTCATGTACTCTGTTTCTGTGTTGATGATTTGGCCCTGTTGCCTTGCATCTTTATTTAAATGATGGTTGTGTGCATGTGAGGATACAGAGGCCTGGAGGTTTGACATTCCTTTTCGAAAAACACCCCTACATGATTGACGTAGATTCACATGGTTTTTCATTTATGTACAGTTGTTATTTTATACCAGGTTTTTGGCCCAAAATCTCAGCAGAGGGCAATATATGATCATGCTGTTGCACCAATTGTCGATGATGTCCTTGAAGGCTACAATTGTACTGTCTTTGCCTTTGGACAAACTGGAACCGGGAAAACTTATACTATGGAGGGAGAGATGATGCAGCAGGTACTAAAATATTTGGACATCGGCTTAGAAGTTACATGCAGCAACTGAACAATTTGCTTCATCTGCCTTTTTAGGTAGGTGAACTGCCAACTAGTGCTGGTGTCATGCCAAGAGCAGTGCGCCATATTTTTGACATTTTGGAAGCACAAAAGGCTGACTATAGCATGAAGGTAACCTTCTTGGAGCTCTATAACGAAGAAATAACAGATCTGTTGGCTTCAGAGGACCAAAGTAGATTCCTTGAAGATAGACACAAAAGGCCTACTCTATCTCTTATGGAAGATGGCAAAGGTGGGTCTGTCATAAGAGGCCTTGAAGAAATTGTTGTCTACAGTCCTGGTGAGATATATAGTCTGTTACAACATGGATCAACTAGGAGACGCACTGCCGACACTGCACTGAATATGCAAAGCAGGTCAATGACCATTTCACTTCTTTTTTTGGGTGCCAATAGTGGACGTGTTGAATACTGATCATTGTGTATCCTGTACTTGCAGCCGTTCACATTCTGTCTTTTCTATATATATCCATGTCAAAGTAACAACAACAGGGAATCGGGAACTCATAAAGTGTGGGAGGTTGAACCTTGTAGACCTGGCAGGATCAGAGAGTATAGCTCGATCAGGTGCAAAAGAGGTACTTACTATTACCAACTAATAAGTGATTATATCAACTGTTTGTCATACCCCATCCTATTGGGACGCATGGGTTAATCATCCATATTTTCACTTGGTTGAACTGGTAAAGTACACACTGGAAGATGATAAATTGTATATCCTGCTGTCCCATTTGAATAGTTGTTCCGAAGAAGTCTTTTCAGTTTAGGTATGTTGTAGGCCTTATACATAACTATCTTATCTCCAAAGCAATTTCTTCTCAGAAAAAAAAAGCACCTGTTCTTGGTAAAGTGACAACGAATATTTTGATGTGTTTTGTGTTGTCATAACTGGATATTACTACACACTTTTAAATCTTATTGTGATGCTAACTTAGGATGTTAATTCTTATTACATGTCAATCCATCTTGAAGTCATGATTTGTGGCATGCTGGTAGGTTAGAGCAAGAGAAGCTGGAGAGCTGAATAAGAGCTTATTAACACTGGGTCGTGTCATCACTGCACTTGTTGAAGATTCAGTTCATGTACCATACAGGTAGTACCTGCCGTTTCTCATAATAAATCAGGAAGATTACGCATAATTTATTCATTATGCATAGCAGTAATACATATTCATTTTGATACTTTACCTGGGACAGTAAACTCAACATATTCATTCTAGAGCTAACATGTCTCTGAAGGAAAAGGACTTCATAATCTCAAATTTACTCCATGCCGGTAAGTATTTCTTGATCTTAACTTAATATGTTAGTTGGATCAAGTGTTCTTATGTTTGGAACTAATTCATCACAATGTATAGAGAATGTAATTCTTGAACGTGCAAAGGTTCTGTGTGGCACCGTCGAGACTGCATCTGGAGATATTGCTGATCTTCAGAATAAACTAGGTAAACAGCTAGAGCCCCTCTCCCCCCCTCCCTCTACAAGTTGCTGCTTTCTTGCACTGACGGTCGTTGGTATTTTTTGGCAAATATAAATAGGAAGACAATCGAAAACTGAAGTTGAAAATAAAGGGTTGCTATTCAATTTTCGGTCTCAACTAGATCAGAGTCTTGGACTTCTTCGTAACACAGTTGTTCGGTCGATTTGTGAACAGCGCCAATTTTTGGAGTCCATGACTGGACAAATGAATTCGTATTTTTCAGCTAAATCTGAGGTACTACTACTAAAATACTTGCTTTGTTAACTGTTCAAGATTACCATGATTATCACAATGTACTAATTATCTGTATCACGCAACCGCGTCCAGTCAGCTAACCATTTGAAGAGAAGAATCGCAAAGGCCAAAGATATGCATACCTCTGGTGTGCAATGCATGAACGAGCTTGTCAATACTCTGCGGCAGCGGTCCATCACAGACTCTGAGCAGATGAAACTGAATATATCTTCACAAGCAATAGCTGTTGACAATGTATGCAACAATAGAACTTTTATTTTTGGAGTAGTTGCTATCTGGTTCAAAGTAGTGGGCCACTTTACAAAATCTAATCATGGCCTATCTTATTAACAGTTTCTAGCAGTGATGGTTTCAGAGGCTGAACAAGTATTAACTGAGGTTTTGAGATCTACTTCTGAACTCAAGGAGCTGTTAGCATTTTCTGCTGAACAGCAAGAATTAGTATGTCTCCTCGACCCTTGCTTTTGTTAACAGCTACCTCTATTGCACACATTATGCCAGATCCTGCAACTCATTCTGAAACTTGTCTGGTAGGGATTGCAAAAGAGTCTTACCTCAGCACAAGCCATGTCGAAGACGTCAATAGATTTCTTTAATGATATCAGTACACATGCGTCTAGGCTCATGAAACTTATGAAGCAAAGTCAAAGAGGATGCTCCTCTCGTCTTGCTGAATTTGAGAAGGGTTTTGAGGTTGGTTGGTTTTGAACTATGGTGCTACATATACACAGTTCATTTATAGACAAACTCGCTGATCACATCCTTCCTTTCAATAGGAAGCTGCTATTAGAGAAGAGCAAGCTGCTCTTGACAAGATTGCTGGAATTTTAGCTGGCTTGACTGCCAGGAAAACGACAATGGTCAGCTTATCTATTGTTTAATTGCAAAAAAAAAGCCTCCTTTTATGACTTAGGTAATAACTGTTCTCCCTTTTAGCAGGTTTCAGAATATGTTGGGCAACTGAATGAGAGGTATAGTGAGGAGCAGGAACACCTGGCGTTGGAAATGTCCAGCCTACAACAAGTTTCAGATAATGGCAAAAAAGAGGCTGCATCCTGTGCTGAAAAGCTAAAGAACCAAATCCTGGAGGATATGTCATCGCATGCTAATACCAAAGATAAAATGGGAGACGTCTTGCAGCAGTGGTACCAATCTTACTTGCCTAGCTAAAATTATGCTCAATTTAAATTACTCATTCACCCTTGAAGCCCTTCTGGTTCCAAGATTTATTTATGCTGAAGAAGTGTTGTTTCATTGCAGCTTGAAGGGAAGCCACCATTCTGTTTCTTACTGGTCACATACGCAGTCATGTTTAGAACATCTAAATAAGAGCTCAGTTCTGGAAGCTAATGATTTTATACAGTAAGTTGTAGTCATTTTCGCAAACTCGACCTACCGTGACGAGCCTTGTAATGCAGGTCCTTCCCAGTTTTTCTAATGAATTTCTTGCATGCAGAGAGAGAAGAAATGAAAATGAAAGTATTATCCAGGAGATTCAACTTCGTTCTTCACACAACGATGCAGGGTTCCATGCCATTACATCTGATATTTTGACTACTTCAGAGAGTAACATATCTACTTGGACTATAATATATTTTTCCCTCGAAAGATCTTCTTTTCCTTGTGTTATCCAGTTTCTTTTTTTCCAGATTCTCACTTAGTGGATCATGAAACAAGAGAGAGAATGGAAACTCTATCCACCTCCTTCTCAAATCATTTGGGATTGCTGACTGAAAAACACAATCAAGGCACAGAATCTATAAGAACCTTTGCAAGTAACTGTATTGAAAAGGATTACTCGGTAAGCTATATGCATTCACATTTGCACCATATTTGAATTAGAGAACTAAGAAACAAGTTGTACGAATTAGTTAAACTCAGAATGACTTTTTTAATGTTTGAAAACACAAAATGGATACTTATTGGTCAAGCTCAGCTAAACAGATGGACTTTTTTTAGTTTATTGCAGTAAATTGTTGAAAGAACTACATTCCTGACACAACTAGCAACCGAACAATATGAACGTATGCACCTTATGGACATGTTAACACTTCGAACAAGTTTGGGCACAAATTATATTTTAGACAAGAAATGCGATTATTCAATCCAGACCACCTTTATATCATTCCTATACCAGGTGACATATTTCGTTACCAATGTTGTCTCAACAGGTTAACAGTCCAGTTCGTCATCGCCCACGGGAGCTACTGGCCGGCGCATATAGCTTCGAATCAATTGAGGAACTGAGAGCCTCGATGCCAGATCTTGTGGCAAAATTCAAATCAAAGGACAAGCTGGATGAAGTGGACAAAGGAAAAAGCTCCTCGGACCAAACGACACGTGCTCCTAGAAGTCCTCTCACGCCAGTCAATCACTAGGATTAGTGGAAGGCAGTAGCAGAAACTGTGAGATTCTCCTAGTGCTGTAACGATGGCAAGATCTCTTGCCCGTTTATGGCCGTGTCGATTAAGCGTTTATCGGGAGTGAAATGTTGCACTTCCGTGCAGCATACGTACCTGATCGTAGGGTAGTGAAGTCCAGGATTGTAGAGGACAAGCGTTTCGTAATATCTAGAGGCCCGACCATCGATCTTGTTGCTTTGCATGCTTTCTGATCAGTCAAGTGGTCGAATGTACGATGTAGAATGCGTTTCTCAATCTGAAGATATATGTTATCTCCAATATCGTGTTGGGTTTGCAACTCGATGCAAACTTAGTTGAGTTTACTACCTAGCTCTCCTAAAATGGGAGAAATCAATTTTAGGCCTTGTTCGGCAACAGTCCACTCCTCCAGAACGGAGCGGAGTGCCAGGTTAGCAGCTCCCCAAATTACAACTACATGCCGCTTCGGAGCCGAGTTGCGGAGCGGAGGGATTCCAAATAGGCTCTTAGAGCAACTCTAGCAGACCCTGTAAAAGTCGCAAACCCGCAAAATTCCGGCGAGTATACGGGTTCGGCCCAATTTTTTGGCCAGAACAGACCCGTATACTTGCCCAGTCCATAACAAAATTTACTGCGGCCTGCAAACCCCCCTCCCCCCAAGCAGTATATCTACGGGTTCGTAGTGCATATGCGGGTCGAAACCCTATCCCCCGCCGCCGCGACTCGCTGCAATTCCCCACTCCCCTCACATTTCTCGCCGCCGGTGAGCCCCTTGCGCCTCCAGCCGCCATGTGGGGCCGCATGTGGAGCTTCGGCCGCGGCTCCGGGAGCAGCTCCGGCGAGGGCGGCGACCCCGAGCGCGAGCGGTGTGTCCACTCGGACGACGCGAGGAAGTGCGGAGCGAGGAAGTGGACAAACAAGGGCCTCGACTCGCCGCTGAGCTTCCTCGTCCGCGAGACGGAGGAATACGACCGTCAGCACGGGCGTACGCCCTCCTCGGCCACAGGCTCGTCCTCCGCCGCGAGCTCGTCCTCTTCTGGCGCGAGGCTTCTCCCCGTGAAGATGGAGTGGTCGGAGGAGCCGGAGGAGATCGAGGTCGTCGCCGTCAAGCAGGAGCCGGAGGAGATCGAGCGCCGAGGGGTTGTCGGGCCCGAAGATTTCATGGCCGATTTCGACGCGGTAGCGGCCGCCATTGCTGAGCGGAGCTTGCGCGAGGAGGCGGAGCGCCGGCGCCACGACGATGAGGTCGACGACCTCATCCTCCAGCAGGCAGTCGCGACCAACCTTGCCGCGAAGGAGAAGGACGACGAGTGGCGGCGCATCCGCGAGGAGCAGAGGTCGAAGTTCATCGATCTCGTCAGCTCCGACGAGGACTGAGCTCCTCCACCGCGAGCTCGTCCATTTTGGTATATCGACCTCGGCCTCGCCGCCGCGAGAGTCCCCCGTCCCTCTAGTAGTAGTAGTAGTAGAATGTAGTATGTGATGATGAACTATGAATGATCATGTAGTATGTGATGAACTAGTGCGGTTGCAATTTCTTCTGCGAAAGTTTTTTTTTAAATTATGCAGTTTCATATAGGGGTTCTACTCTGCCGCGCATGATTTTGACCCGCAAAACAGTTCTTCGTCGAACTGTAAACGCCATATGCGGGTCGCGGTTTTACGGGTCTGCTAGAGTTAGCTCTTAGTTTGTGGGAATTGAGCACCTGAATCCTGATGCACCCGGGGACGCCGGGAAATGGCACTCATGAGACGAGGGAGTCACGAAGCCATGGTCGCGAGAGGAGACAAGACACTGACTGGTACATAGCGGTGGGGCCAAGTTTTGAGGAGAAAGGCAAACCAATCTGCCAACAACGAACCGTCGCCCGGGAGGGGATCCGCATCCGCATGCGTTGCAACTATGGCAGGGGCTTCATGGCCGATATACGCATTCCTTCCTACGATCTCGTTTTCCATACCTGACGCTGATACATTCCTTGCCGCTCCCAATCCGATCCCACCCTCTCCGGCAAAGGAAGGCGCGCGCTGCTGCCATCTGGGGAGACAGGCGATATAACGCGGACAGCTTCTCATAGATCGATCATCCCAGGGAACAGGGGAGGGAGGTGTCTCACTATGGGGAACAGCGGGGTGGAGCAGAGCCTCGCGGGAAAAGGTAAATCTGCGCCGCTCGCCGCCCAAGATGAAGAGGTTAGCTCCCTTCTTCTGCACCGGCGTTTTCTCGTCTTAAGATGGAGCATGCGTACGGTTACAGTTTGTGTTTGTTTGGGATCTTTTTGGTCAAATAATTGTTGATTAGTTGCACACCAAGTTCATGATACAAACATGAACATGCATTGACCATGGATGAAAAGAAGCGTGGAACTGTGTTCTAGGTAAGCTGCATGCAGACTTTAACAGACGTTTTGTTTTTGTCTCCAGGAGCGCAGCGCTCTGGAGGAGAAGCTCTACTGCACGAGGCTGGAGCTGCACAAGACGCGCGCCGTGTCCGCCGACGCGGACGAGACCATCTGCAGGCTCGCCGCGGCCGCGCGCAGGATGGCGCAGGAGCGGGACGAGGCGTGGAACCAGCGGAACGCGCTGCTCGCGGACCTCCACGCCAGGAGGAACGCCCAGATGATGATGGCGCTCGCGGCCGGACCGCCCCGCTCCTTCGCCGGCTACAACGGTCGGGCCGCCTTCTTCGCCCCGGCCGCGGCGGCGGCGCCGTTCGGCCGGATGCCGACGCCCATGCAGCAGATGTACGCGCGCGCGGCCGGGGCCAGCTACTGCTTCGCGTCGTCGTCGGCGGCGCCGGCAGGCAACGGGCTGTTCTTCCACAGCCTCGCCTCCTCGAGCCAGGATCAGTTCGACCCGGACATGTTTCTGGTGGACCCCGCGGAGTCGCCGGCGGATTCTGTCTCGGCCACCACGGGGAGCGCCGCCCCTGACCTGCAGGTGGCGAAGAGCTCTGGGAGCGAACTCGATCTCGTGGCTGAACAGATGCTCCTCACGCGGAAGAAAGGGAAGGTGGCCGAAGCTGTACGTGACGACGACGAGGGCCCGGCGTCGGTTGAGGCTGTTGCGGACGCTGGGGCGACCGAGGCGGGCGGTTCGTTGGACGAGAAATGCGGCAGCGGAGTTGGGTGTAGTCTCGCCGACGTGGTTAACTCTGCGGGCAAGAAACGCAGTGACACTCCCTAGGTCAGGGTTCAGTCCATTGTTGGCGAGGTCGAGTGATTTCAGGAGTGCAAAACTAACGTGCGTTTGATGACTCCCGTCTTTATCTTCGATGAATGTTCGAAACAATGTGCCCTTTCCTGGAACAAGGGGTGTGTGTGTGGTGTCACGGTGTGTGTTATATGATGCTCCTTCATTATATACAAGCTCTGTTCGGAATTAGCTGGCGCTAAAATGGGTGTTCCACTTGTGCATTTGCTTCACTTAGGACATCTCTGTTGGAAATATGAGCAATTTATCACATGATTTTATTAACAGAAATAGTAGATAAAACATGACTATCATAGTAGAGATGAAACAAGTCATGTAATCTAAAGATGAGAAAGCAAATGGCATGTGCACATATGAACTAGCAAAGAACATATGTAGAATAGAGGCTAGAACAAGAAACGCTAGAGCAAGAAACTGAGGCAAGATATTAAACAAAGAGAACATGAAGACATACGGAACAGCGGGAGAAGCACTGGTCTTGGGGTCGGTGTCCTCGCCAGCCATATCGTCGAAGAGGTTGTCGGCGTTGGGGAAGAAGTTGTCGTCGGGGAAGTAGTCGTTGGAGTCCGGGACATCTGTGATGAAGAAGTTAGTAGTCGCGCGGAGCGCTCCCCAAAAACCTTATTACCCTTCTCCCGTTCAGGTCTCAAAGCGTGGGGTTTCGGAAGCCTACTGTCCCAACCTGCGGTGCACGCTGCAAGCCGGGATGGGGAAGATCGTAGCAGTAGCTCAGTGCTCAGGGACGGTGGCGAGAGGAAGATGACATTTTGATGATCATCTCTAGAGTGGAGTGACCTCCCTTTTATAGGCAAGATGAAACGAAGCGAACAGCCAGCAGCCGAAGGGCTGCACCGTTCGTATTCAAACTGCACTATCGCTTTTCAGCGTCTGTGTGACCTTTCGTATACCAGTCGTGCGTGGCAAAAATTTAGACATCGGCTCGGCTCATTCCCGCAACCCGCGCCGCGTCGAGACGTGGCGAGGCGAGGCGGGCGACGGAGGAGGAGCGCGTGTGAATGTCCTTCTTGTTCTCATGCTCATACATGTGGGGAAACAACCTCCCTTATAAGGAGATCCAACTCCTACCAAACTAGCAATGTGGGACTAAAGTTTAGTAGCACCCCTTGCCCACGAATGGGCCAAGTGGGCCTCTAGAATTTATTAGAAATTCCTGAAATTGCTATTGGGTTGTCCCAAAATAAACTAAATTCCAGCAATCCCCCACCAGATCACAGAGGCACACATAATTTGCCTTTAGTTTCAAAACACTGTTTTATATACCGGCACTACAGTGGAGACTGTTAAGTTGAACTTCCACCTAGAACTCTATGCTACACTAGTAAGCAACTTCAACAGTGGACTAGGTCTTGAACTGCAAGTTTTCTGCGAATCTAGCTTCACACAAAGTCTTGAGCGATACTAGGTTACCGTGGGTGTTCCCCACGGGTGGAGCTTATGCGTCATACTCCGAGATCTTTCATGAGTTTACTAGAGAGCACCCTATTCTCATAGATTGCAACGTTTAACAATCAGACTCATATAGGTGTGTTCTTCAAAAGATATTCTGTAGGACAACATCTCTGCTTAAATGAGCCACTTAGAACACATTAAGATATACATCAACCTGCCATGCAAATTAGGATAGTATTGCATCTTCATGGAGTGGTATTGTTAATAGTAAGGATACTCTCCTCTCAGTTGACCAACAGCTTGTCTTTCTCATCTAATTCACGGGATCTCCGATAACATAGACTAGGTTACCACTGGAAACAACTCACATTGTGGGTCTCATACCCATCTCCTTCGATGCATTATCTATCACATTACGTGATAGACCCTTAGTAAAAGGATCTGCCCGATTTTTAGATGTTTGGATATAATCCAATGCCATAACCCCGGAGTTTCTCATTTTCTTGACAGACTTTAACCTTCTCTGAACATGTCTTGATGACTTCATGTTATCCTTTGAGCTGCTCACTTTTGCAATCACAGTTTGGTTGTCACGGTTCATAAGGATACCCGATACAGGTTTCTCAATTACCGGCAAGTCATTCAAGAGCCAACGAAGCCAATCTTCTTCGACCGTAGCTATATCTAATGCTGTGAGTTCTGCTTCCATTGTTGACCTCATGAAGATGTTCTGCTTGCAAGGCTTCCAAGAAACAACGCCACCTCCATGAGTGAATACATATCCGCTCGTGGACTTTATCTCAGCAGCATCAGAGATCCAGTTTGAGTCACTATACCCTTCCAGTACCTTTTGGTACTCAGTGTAGTGAATTCCATAACTCGCAGTGCCTTTTAAATAACGCAAAACTCTCTTTAGATCTTTCCAATGCACATCTCCTGGTTTTGAGACAAACTGGCTCAGTTTTCTAACAGCAAAAGAGATGTCAGGTCTTGTAGCAATGGCTAAGTACATAAGCCAGCCAATAATCTGAGAATATTTTAATTGATCTCTAGTAATTCTTTGATTCTTTCGAAGTAGCATGCTGGCATCATATGGTGTTGGAGAGGGCTTGCAATCACTCTAGCCAAAGCGAGTCAAGATCTTTTCCACATAGTGAGATTAAAGCAATGTAACCCCACCCCCCAATCATCGTCTCTCAACAACTTGATGTTCAGAATGACATCAGCCTCTCCTAAATCCTTCATCTCAAAACAACGAGATAGGAAATCCTTGACCTCCTTAATAACATTCATATTTGTTCCGAAAATCAATATGTCATCAACATACAAGCAAAGGATAACTCCCTCGCCCCCACCATGGCGATAGTATACACATTTATCAGCTTCGTTTACAACAAAGCCCGCAACTGTTAAAGTTCTTTCAAACTTCTCATGCCACTGCTTGGGTGCTTGCTTAAGTCCATACAAAGACTTCAGCAACTTGCACACTTTTCCTTCCTGACCATTTACCACAAACCCATCTGGTTGCTCCATATAAATTTCCTCTTCAAACTCTCCATTTAGAAAAGCAGTCTTAACATCCATTTGATGAACGAGAAGACCATGTGAGGCAGCTAATGAAAGTAGTACTCGAATAGTGGCCAGTCGAGCCATAGGTGAGTAAGTACCAAAGAAGTCTTCACCTTCCTTTTGGGTATAATCCTTGGCCACGAGCCATGCCTTGTACTTCTCAATAGTACCATCAGGCCTAAGCTTCTTCTTGAATACCCATTCGCACCCTATAGGTTTGCACCCATAAGGTCTATCAGTTATCTCCCAAGTTTCATTTGCCAAGATGGAATCCATCTCACTACGGACCGCTTCCTTCCAGTAGTCAGCATCTTCCGATGCATAGGCCTCTGAAATAGAACTGGGAGTGTGATCTATGAGATACACAAGAAAATCATCACCAAATGACTTTGCGGTCCTCTATCTCTTACTCCTAGTAGGAACTTCATTATTCTCCTCCACAGGATTTATAGAGTGTTCCATCGAAATGGTAGGTTCAGTAATTGTAACTAATTCCTGATTCGATGAACTGGGCATCTCCTGATTTGATGAGCTAGCCATATCCTTCATGGGAAAGATATCTTCAAAGAAAGTCGCATCATTCGACTCCATGATTGTACCAACATGCATGTCAGATACCTCAGATTCTACAACCAAGAATCTATAGCCAATGCTATGAAAAGCATATCATAGGAAAACACAATCCACGGTTTTTGGTCCAAGCTTGCGCTTCTTTGGAATTGGCACATTGACTTTTGCCAAACAACCTCAGGTTCGCAGGTAAGAGAGTTTTGACCTTTTCTTCTCCCATTCCTCGAATGGAGTTATCTCTTTGTTCTTTGTGGGAACTCGGTTTAGGACATGACATGCAGTCAATATTGCCCCCCCACCATGCCTTGCAGAGACCCGATGTGTCTAACATGGCATTAACCAAATCAGTTAGAGTACGGTTATTTCTTTTGGCTACCCCATTTGACTGAGGTGAATAGGGAGGCATCCTCTCATGGATTATACCATGTTCCGCACAAAAGGAATCAAATTCATTTGAGAAATACTCTCCACCACGATCAAACCTAAGCCTCTTGATCTTTCGATCAAGTTGGTTTTCCGCTTCATCTTTATAGATCTTGAAATAGTTCAAAGCCTCATCCTTAGATTTCAGAAGTTACACATGGCAGTATCTAGTGGAGTCATCAATTAATGTCATAAAATACTTCTTTCCATCTTTTGTAAAAACACCATTCATTTCACAAAGATCTGAATGTATCAGTTCTAGTGGTGCAAGATTTCTTGTTTCCGCAGTCGTGTGAGACTTATGAGATTGCTTAGCTTGCACACAAACTTGACACTTAGATCCCTTGACAGTGGTGAAACTAGGGATTAAGTTCAATTTGGCTAGTCGCGAATGCAACCAAAGTTGACATGACAAAGATGTGAATGCCACACATTTGATTCACTATTGTTGCAAACATGATTAACAACTTTATTGCAAACATCTGATAAGGATAAACAAAACAGGCCTCCTGACTCATAGCCTTTACCAATAAAAGTTCCATACTTGGATATTACAAATTTATTCGACTCAAAAACAAGTTTGTATCCATATCTACACATAAGAGATCAGCTAACAAGATTTTTATTGACGGAGGGAACATAATGCACGTTCTTCAACCGCACGATCTTCCCCGAAGTAAACTTCAGATTGACCATGCCAACACCACGAACAGAAGCACTTTAACCGTTGCCCATCAGCACGGTGGAAGTCCCTGCGGTATGATAAGACGAAAACATGGAAATATCACCGCATACATGCAGATTACCACATGTGTCAATCAACCAATCAGGAAAATGACATACTGAAAGAATAGTGAGAAATATACCATAGCCAGCATCCTTCATGTCAGTGTCACCAATGACAACATTAGCGGTCTTGCCGCCTTTCCCAAGATGACGCTTGTCATAACGATTAGGGCAACTAGGAGCCCAATGGCTAGGATCTCCGCACACATGACAAACACCTTTCTTCTTGTCATTCTTCCTCTTGAAGTTGGTGTGTTGTATAGCCTTGTTCTTCCCATCGAACTTTGCTTCACCATCAAAATTGCCCTTGTTCTTGAACTTGTGGGGCTGGAAGTTTTTCTTCTGCACCAGATTGGCACTAGATCCTCCCTCAATACCTCGAGCACGTGTGTTCTTTGATCTCGCCTTTTCTTCCACATCAAGAGTACCAATGAGATCCCAAACAGAAAACTCCTGCCTCTTGTGCTTCAGCAAGGTAGCAAAGTTCCTCCATGAAGGAGGAAGCTTAGTGGTGATGCCTCCGGCAACAAACTTGTAAGGTGGCATACAATTGAAGTGCTCAAGTTCTCTAGCAAATGACTGTATCTCGTGAGCTTGCTCAACCACGGAGCGCTCTTCAGTCATCCTGTAGTCATAGAATTGTTCCATCATGTACAGCTCAGTGCCGGCATCCGAGACCCCAAACTTGGCCTCGAGTGCATCCCACATATCTTTTCCATTATCAATTGATGCACAAGCGCCAACTATGTTCTCACCAAGAACACTCAAGAGAGCAGCCTTAAACAGGGTATCTATTTTCTAAAAAGCTTGTTCCTGTTGAGCATCATAATCTTCTCCAGGTTTGCCAAGAGTGGCGCCATAGCAACTCATGGTTTGAAACCATAAGACTGCTCTCACGCGCCACCTCTTATAGTGGATACCCTCAAACATAGGAGGTCTCATGGAAGCAGCAAAACCACTTGGGCTAAATTGCCTATAATAAGGTTTTTGGATTATTGGAAATATGAGCAATTTACCATATGATTTTATTAACAGAAATAGTAGACAAAACATGACTATCATAGTAGAGATGAAACAAGTCATGTAATCTAAAGATGAGAAAGAAAACGGCATGCGCACATATGAACTAGAAGAGAACATATGTAGAACAGAGGCTAGAACAAGAAACGATAGAGCAAGAAACTCAGGCATGATATTAATTAGAGAGAACACGAAGACATACGAAACAGCAGTAGAAGCACTGGTCTTGGGGTCGGTGTCCTCTCCAGCCATGTCGTCGAAGAGGTTGTCGATGTTGGGGAAGAAGTTTCATCGGGGAAGTACTCGTCGGAGTCCGGGGCATCCCTGATGAAGAAGTCAGTAGTCGCGTGGAGCGCTCCCCAAAAACCTTATCACCCTTCTCCCATACATGTCTCAAAGTGGTGGGGTTTCGTAGGCCTACTGTCCCAATCTCCGGTGCATGCCGCAAGCCGGGATGGGGAAGATCATAGCAGTAGCTCAGTGCTCAGGAACGGTGGCGAGAGGAAGATGATGTTCTGGTGATCATCCCTGGAGAGGAGCGACCTCCCTTTTATAGGCACAGGAGAAAGAGGTGAGAGGGCAGCGACGAAGATGAAACGAAGAGACGAAGATGAAGCGAACAGCCAGCAGCCGAAGGGCTGCACCGTTCGTATTCAAACTCCACTATGACAAAAAATCTTTTCAGTGTCCATGTGACCTTCCGCATACCAGTCGCGACGAGGTGATAATCCCCAAGTGCAGGGAATCATCGTAGCAATTCCCAAAGGTGGAAGTGATAAGTATGGAGTGTCGAACCCACAAGGAGCTAAAGGTAAGATCAATATTCTCTCAAGTCCTATCTGCCACTGATACGACTCTACGTACACCAAACATTTGCTTTCAACTAGAAGCGAGAAATAAAACTACGTTGTGGGTATGAAGAGGATAGCTTTGCATGATATCGGAGAGCTAAAATATAAAAGTAGATGCTGTTATCATAAAGTTAGAATATATTACTGAATATTATAAATAGCGAGTGTGGAATAATGATGGACCGGTGTGCGGAATTGTCCTAGGCAATTGTTAACAAGATCGGTAATCATTATTGCAATTTCATATGAGGGAGAGGCATAAGCTAACATACTTTCTCGTCTTGGATCATATGCACTTATGATTGGAACTCTAGCAAGCATCCGCAACTACTAAAGATCATTAAGCTAAAACCCAACCATAGCATTAAAGCATCAAGTCCCCTTTATCCCATACGCCGTGACCCACTTATTCGTGTTTATGCTTCTGTCACTCAAGCAACGCAGATAATAAGTAAACCATGGACATATTGCAACACCCTACAACGGGAATCCCTCACGCTTGCGCGACACGTAGGGCACCATAGGACAACACCAAAATAAAACATACAACTCATACCAATCTAGATCATCAATCAACCCAAAGACAAAGGATATCTACTCAAAACATCATAGGATGGAAACACATCATTGGATCATAATATGTGGCGTAAAGCACCATGTTCAAGTAGAGATTACAGCGGGGTGCGGGAGAGTGGACCGCGTAAAAGAGATGAGGATGGTGATGATGGTGGTGATGTTGATGAAGATGATCACTGTGGCGATGATTCCCCTCCCGATGGCACTCCGGCGCCACCTAGAGAGAGGAGGAGAGGTTCTCCCCCTTGTGCTTCCTCCTCCATGGCCTCCCCCCTAGCTGGGGAGAGGTTCTCCCTCTGGTCCTTGGCCTTCATGGCGATGATGGCCCCTCCGGGATCCTCCTCCATGGCCTCCGGTGATGATGGCCCCCTCCGGCAGGGTGCCAGAGAGGGCCTAGATTGATTTCTCATGGATACAGAGGCTTGTGGCAGCGGAACTTCCGATCTACGTTATTTTTTGGAGGTTTCTGTATTTATAGGAATTTTTGGCGTTGGTCTCACGTCAGGGGGGTCTCCGAGTCGTCCACGAGATAGGGCCCCACGCCCAGGGGGGTGGGCGCGCCCCCACCCTCGTGGACAGCCCGGGACTCTTCTGGCCCAACTCTTTTACTCCGGGGGCTTCTTTTGGTCCATAAAAAATCATCAAAAATTGGCACGTCAATTGGACTCCGTTTGGTATTCCTTTTCTGCGATACTCAAAAACAAGGAAAAAACAAAAACTGGCACTGGGCTCTAGGTTAATAGGTTAGTCCCAAAAATCATATAAAATATCATATAAATGCATATAAAACATCTAAGATGGATAATATAATAGCATGAATACTTCGTAAATTATAGATACGTTGGAGACGTATCACGAGGCGTGGCATGGCGAGGCGTGCGGTGGAGGAGGGGCACGCGTGAATGTCCCTCTTGTTCTCATGCTCATACATGTGGGAAAACAACCTCCCTTATAAGGAGGTCCAACTCCTACCAAACTAGCAACGTGGGACTAAATTTTAGTAGCACCCCTTGCCCTACACGAATGGGCCAAGTGGGCCTCTAGGATTTATTAGGAATTTCTGAAATTGCTATTGGGTTGTCCCAAAATAGACGAAATTCCAGCAATCTCCAACGACAACCAGCAAATTTCCTCCCGCATCCATCTGAGGACAAAGGGGGACCAGTCCGTGGGCACGAATGCAGGAGACCGACATCAAATGCTAGATGCATACATCTGGTCTCCCTTTTTTCAAGTCTGCAGGATCAAATAGCCGCATACATAGGGTACAGACATTCAAATAGCTGCATGCAAAAGTAATTCAAATTCAAACTCTTCAAATGTGACCGGATTCTAGTCAGGAAGTTGCATATGATCACACATGTTCTCAAATTCTAGAGCTGCGGCTGCATCGTCACCCTCATCCTTGACGAGCATGTTGTGCATGATCACACAAAATATCATCACCTCCCACAAGGTCTCTGATACGTCCATGTTGCATCATGCTTTTATATTGATATTTATCGCATTATGGGCTATTATTACACATTATATCATAATACTTATGCCTTTTCTCTCTTATTTTATAAGGTTTACATGAAGAGGGAGAATGCCGGCAGCTAGAATTCTAGACTGGAAAAGGAGCAAATATTAGAGACCTATTCTGCATAACTCCAAAAGTCTTGAAACTTCACGGAGAATTGTTTTGGAATATATATATAATATTGGGCGAAGAAAGCACCAGAGGGGGGCAACCTTCCATCCACAAGGGTGGGGGCGCGCCCTACTCCCCTGGGCGCGCCCCCAGCCTTATGGGCCACCTGGCAGGCCACTGATGCCCATCTTCTGCTATATGGTGTGTTTTGACCTGGAAAAAATCGAGAGGAAGCTTTCAGGACAAAGCGCCGCCGTCTCGAGGCAGAACTTGGGAAGAACCAATCTAGGGCTCCAGCGGAGCTGTTCTGCCGGGGAAACTTCCCTCCGGGATGGGGAAATCATCGCCATCGTCATCACCAACGATCCTCTCATCGAGAGGGGGTCAATATCCAGCAACATCTTCACCAGCACCATCTCCTCTCAAACCCTAGTTCATCTCTTGTATCCGATCTCTGTCTCAAAACTTCAGATTTGTACCTGTGGGTTGCTAGTAGTGTTGATTACTCCTTGTAGTTGATGCTAGTTGGTTTATTCGGTGGAAGATCATATGTTCAGATCCTTAATGATAATTAATACTCCTCTGATTATGAACATGAATATGCTTTGTGAGTAGTTACATTTTTTCCGGAGGACATGGGAGAAGTCTTGTTAAAAGTAATCATGTGAATTTGGTATTCATTCAATATTTTGATGAGTTGTATGTTGTCTCTCCTCTAGTGGTGTTATGTGAACGTCGACTACATGACACTTCACCATGATTTGGGCCTAGGGGAAGGCATTGGGAAGTAATAAGTAGACGACGTGTTGCTAGAGTGATAGAAGCTTAAACCCTAGTTTATGCGTTGCTTCGTAAGGGGCTTATTTGGATCCATATGTTTCATGCTATGGTTAGATTTATCTTAATTCTTCTTTCGTAGTTGCGGATGCTTGCGAGAGCGGTTAATCATAAGTGGGAGGATTGTCCAAGGAAAGGCAGCACCCAAGCACCGGTCAACTGACATATCAAATTATCAAAGTAACGAACGCGAATCATATGAGCATGATGAAAACTAACTTGACAACAATTCCCATGTGTCCTCGGGAGCGCTTCACTTTATATAAGAGTTCGTCCAGGCTTGTCCTTTGCTACAAAAAGGATTGGGCCACCTTACTGCACCTTAGTTACTTTTGTTACTTGTTACTCGTTACAAATTATCTTATCGCACAACTATCTGTTACTGATAATTTCAGTGCTTGCAGAGAATACCTTGCTGAAAACCACTTGTCATTTCCTTCTGATCCTCGTTGGGTTCGACACTCTTACTTATCGAAAGGACTATGATAGATCCCCTATACTTGTGGGTCATCAAGACTCTTTTCTGGTGCCGTTGCCGGGGAGTGAAGCGCCTTTGGTAAGTGGAATTTGGTAAGGAAACATTTATATAGTGTGCTGAAATTTACTGTCACTTGTTACTATGGAAAATAATCATTTGAGGGGCTTGTTTGGGGTTGATACGTCTCCAATGTATCTATAATTTTTGATTGTTCCATGCTGTTATATTATCAATTTTTGATGTTTTATAATCATTTTATAGTCATTTTATATCATTTTTGGTACTAACCTATTGACATACTGCCAAGTGCCAGTTGTTGTTTTCTGCATGTTTTTTACATCGCAGGAAATCAATACCAAACGGAGTCCAAATGCAATGAAACTTCACGAAGAATTTTTTTGGACCAGAAGACACCTAATGGGCCCTGGCTGCGCCTGGGGGTGCTTCGAGGAGAGCACAACCCACCAGGGCGCGCCAGGAGGCCCAGGCGCGCCCTGGTGGGTTGTGCCCATCTCGGGTGCCCCCCGGACCGCCTCTTTGCAATATAAATACCCCAATATTCCCAAAACCCTAGGGGAGTCGACGAAATATTGATCCAGCCGCCGTAGAGTCCAGAACCACCAGATCCAATCTAGACACCATCTCGGATGGGGTTCACCACCTCCATTGGTGCCTCTCCGATGATGCGTGAGTAGTTCTTTGTAGACCTTCGGGTCCGTAGTTAGTAGCTAGATGGCTTCCTCTCTCTCGCTGAATTCTCAATACAATGGTGTCTTGGAGATCCATATGATGTAACTCTTTTTGCCGTGTGTTTGTTGGGATCTGATGAACTTTGAGTTTATAATCAGTTATATCTTTTTATATCCATGAAAGTATTTGAGTTTCTTTGATCTCTTTTATGCATGATCTCTTATAGCCACATATTTCTTCTCCGATATTTGGGTTTTGTTTGGCCAACTTGATCTATTTATCTTGCAATGGGAAGAGGTGCTTTGTAGTGGGTTCGGTCTTACGGTGCTTGATCCCAGTGACAGAAGGGGAACCGACACATATGTACCGTTGCTACTAAGGATAAAACAATGGGGTCTATCTCTACATAGATAGATCTTGTCTACATCATGTCATCGTTCTTATTGCATTACTCCGTTTTTTCCATGAACTTAGTACACTAGATGCATGCTGGATGGAGGTCGATGTGTGGAGTAATAGTAGTAAATGCAGGCAGGAGTCGGTTGAGGGAGTCCTGGATTAAGGGGTCCTCGGGCGTCCGGGCTATGTGACGTGGGCCGGACTAATGGGCCATGAAGATACAAGATAGAACCGTGTCCTGATGGGACTCTCCTTTGCGTGGAAGGCAAGCTTGCGTTCGGATATGAAGATTCCTTCCTCCATAAACCAACTCTGTACAACCCTAGGTCCCTCCGGTGTCTATATAAACCAGAGGGTTTCGTCCGTAGAGGCCAGGATAATCATAATCACACAGGCTAGACATCTAGGGTTCAGCCATTACGATCTCGAGGTAGATCAACTCTTGTAAACCCCATATTCATCCAAGATAATCAAGCAGGAAGTAGGGTATTACCTCCATCAAGAGGGCCCGAACCTGGGTAAACATCGTGTCCCTGTCTCCTGTTACCTTCGATCCTCAGACGCACAGTTCGGGACCCCCTACCCGAGATCTACCGGTTTTGACACCGACATTGGTGCTTTCATTGAGAGTTCTGTTGTGTCGTCGCCAGAAGATTCGATGGCTTCATCAGTCATCCACAACAATACTGCCCTAAGGGAGGTCTTCCTCCCCGGCTAGATCTTTGTGTTCGGTGGCTTCGCACTGCGGGCCAACTCGCTTGGCCATCTAGAGCAGATCGACAGCTACGCCCCAGGTCACGAGATCAGTTTTGGAAATCTGGATTATGTCGCCGGTATCCGAGGAGACTTGATCTTCCAAGGGTTCGCGACCCCAACCTCCGCTCTAGCCTTAGATCCGGAGCGCATTACTAGGTCCGAAGACGGGATTCCCAAGCCCGACGGACCCTCTGCGGCTATTAAGCCTAGTACGGGAGAGCCGGACGAAGTAGTGTCACCGGCAATCATCATGAAGCCGGACCCTTCTCCGAACATTGGCTCCGAACCCTCGGAGTCAGCATCGTGTGAGCTCGGCCAAGGAGTTTTCTTCCCACCGTACTCCACGGACTCTCTTCTCCCTGGCCAAACCTCGCCTTTAGGCGAAGCTCTAGACTTAATGCGATCCCTCGTCATTACAGAGGGGGAACGTCCGAACTACGCCCGGCCCGGACTAGGGGCTGAGAGCGGGGAATTTTACATCCCACCCACCACCCACTTCATAGCCACTGTCAAGGACCTAACCGACATGCTTGACCGTAACTCCGAAGACATCTATGGTATGGACGTCGATGCCGGAGACGAACAAGGCCAAAACCCGCCGCATACCGGACGCTGGGCGGCCACCTCTACATACGACGTATACATGGTGGATACGCCAAAAGAGGATGGCGATGAAGGCAGTAAGGATCCAATCAAGGACAATAACACTAATAAACCACCAAAACGGCGGCATCAGCGGCGCCGTTCAAAATCACGCCGCGGCAAAGAAAGCAATATCGGCAATGGAGACGACAACACTCCGGAGAATGCCGAAGACCCAGACGCCCCCGTCGAACGAACATCCGAGCAGGATGACAGGGAGGAGGGGCAGGGTAACCCTGATGAGCTAGTCGGGAACGAGGACTCGGAGGACAACAATTATATGCCACCCTTCGAAGACGAAATAAGCCTCGGCGACAAAGACTTTATCATGCCAGAGGAACCCCTCGAGCAAGAACGCTTTAAGCAATAGATCATCGCAACCGTGAGGAGCGTGAAAAGGAAGCAGCAACGGCTTCAAGCCGAACAGGATACGCTCAACGACAAATGGACTAATGTCCTGGCAGCCGAGGAATACGGCCCCGCACGACCAACCAAAGGCTACCCGAAGCGCAAGTTGTTACCCCAATTCGACATTGAGGCGCGGGAGCCCCTAACATCAGCGCGTAACGCAACCGGTAAACTAGACCGGCCACCGCATGGTCGACACAGAACGGCTACCCAAGCCAAACACCAGCCCACATTACCCCGCCGCAAAGGCAGGGAGACAGTGGCCCAGGATTACACCTACGACCTATGGCTGGACCTGGACACTAGGGCAGGCCTATCCAGATCAATCTACGGGACAAGGGAACGTGCCCCAACACGAGAGGACGGCTATCAGTCCCAGCGTGATCAACACAACCTCACTCAGGGTGAATACCGCATAGGGACGTCCGCCGAGCTCCATCGCAACGTCGCCCGTCATAGAGGCGCCGCACACCCCCTATGCTTCACCGAGGAAGTAATGGAGCACAAATTCCCACAAGGGTTTAAACCTATGAATATCGAATCATATGACGGAACAACCGACCCCGCAGTATGGATTGAGGATTTTCTTCTCCATATCCACATGGCCCGCGGTGATGATCTCCATGCCATCAAGAACCTCCCACTAAAATTAAAGGGACCAGCCCGGCACTGGCTAAACAGCCTCCCAGAGAACTCCATTTGGCAACTGGGAAGACTTGGAAGACGCCTTTCGCGACAACTTCCAAGGTACATATGTCCGGCCTCCGGACGCCGATGACCTCAGTCACATCATACAACAGCCCAAAGAGTCGGCCAGGAAACTCTGGACTAGGTTCCTAATTAAAAATAACCAAATTGTCGACTGTCCGGACGCCGAAGCCCTCGTGGCCTTTAAACATAGCGTCCGAGATGAGTGGCTTGCCCGTCACCTCGTCCAGGAAAAACCTAAGTCCATGGCAGCTCTTACCGCACTGATGACCCGCTTTTGTGCGGGAGAAGATAGCTGGCTTGCTCATAGAAGCAATAGCACCAGCGACCCTGGCACCTCTGAAGCCAGGGACGGCAATGGCAAGCCACAACGCAATAACAACAAGCGTCGAAACAACAATGAAGGAACCCAAGACATAGTGGTCAACGCCGGATTCAGTGGTCCCAAATCCGGTCAACGGAAGAAGCCATTCAAGGCAAATAGAGACGGTCCATCCAGTCTTAACAAGATACTGGATCGACCCTGTCAGATTCATGGCAGCCCTGACAAACCCGCCGCCCATACCAATAGAAATTGCTGGGTTTTCAAACAAGCCGGCAGGCTCAATGCCAAACACAAAGGGAAGGGGCCGCCCGGTGACAGCAAAGACGAAGAGACTCGCCAACTGAACACCGGGGGACAGAAGCAATTTTCTCCCGAAGTAAAAACAGTAAACATGATATCTGTGACGCCCATCCCTACATGGGAGCGCGTGCGCACTACGAGACATCTACGCCATAAAGCCAGTCGCCCCAAAATTTAACCCATGGGCGGCCTGCTCGGTTACTTTTGATCGTAAGTACCACCCAACCAGTATCCATCACGGAGGTTCGGCAGCTCTGGTCCTCGATCCAATTATGGATGGGTTCCATCTCATGCGAGTCCTCATGGACGACGGCAGTAGCCTTAATTTATTCTATCAAGACACCGTCCGCAAGATGGGCATCGATCCCTCAAGGATCAAGCCCACCACAACTACCTTCAAGGGAGTAATACATGGCGTCGAAGCTCACTGCACGGGCTCAATCACACTGGAAGTCATCTTCGGTTCGCTGGATAACTTTCGAAGCGAAGACTTGATCTTCAGTATTGTCCCGTTCCGCAGTGGCTACCATGCACTGCTCGGGCGGACCGCTTTTTTTCTCGTTTCAATGCGGTCCCACACTACGCCTATCTAAAACTTAAGATGCCCAGTCCACGCGGCGTCATCTCGATCAACGGAAACACTGAGCGCTCCCTCCGTACCGAGGAGCATACCACGGCCATCATAGCCGAAGTACAAAGTGGCCCCGTCAAGCCGCATATCTCATCGGCCATTAAGCCACCGACCTCCATTACACAGGACCGACCAATTTCAGGGACGGATTAGCAGTTCCGTCTCCGTCGTTCGTCACATATACTCGCGAAGTTCGTATCGTGAATGCATAATTATACACTTAAAATACCTTGGTCATCGGCAGAGGCACAATACGGACAGGCCTACAATACGGCTCGCCCTCCTATAGCCTTCTTCTCCTTTTTCTAACTATTTCTTATCTTTTGCCACAGGTGAATCAAAACCTGTTCATCCTACGGACGTACAAGGACTCTTTCGGAGCCCAGTTTCGTCCAAATAACCAAAGAGTGCTCCTTTCAAGGAATCCTTTTCGCTGAGGCAAAGGCAGCGCATACGTGCGACAGGAGGTCCAAAAGATTTTTCGTAGACCAAACACTCTATTTAAAACATGTATAGAGCCTTTTTCCTCAGCCTTCGACCCCTGGCATGTAAAATGGCCTGGGTAGTGGTGTTATAATATGTAAGATTGCATTCGACGTATCAATCAGATTCTAGTGAACATAATCCGTCTTCAGTACTTGATTTCCCTCATAGAACTGTATTTTTCTTCTTTGGGAGTTTCACGCACACACCTCAGCACTAATTGCCAAGGGCTCGATACGACAACATATTGGTTGACAAAAAGTCCGAACAGCTCTACAACATAATTCAGCGTCACGAGTTTGGCATTATATGCATCAGCTCCGAATCATGTCTTTGGTCAATAGTTGGGTTGCCCGGCTCCTGTGCTTACTACCTTATGTTTCGTCTTATCGGCTAGGGTAGTAAAGGGAGAACTACTGCGATTGTGTTTCCGGTTCACCTTGTTAAACACCTCAGTAGAGAAAGCCGAAAACTGACTATCATAATGCGGCGAGAGCTGGTCAACCACTCGGCGACTTATTAGAATTGTCGTGGAATTGTCACGGCAGATGTCCTTGAGCTAGGACTTAGTCGTGGAGCCATCGCAGCTAGGAAGCTTGAAGGGGTTAATGCGGGACAAGGAACACGAGGGTTTATACTGGTTCGGCCCCTTACGGTGAAGGTAAAAGCCTACGTCCAGTTGGAGGTGGTATTGATTAGGGTTACGATCCTCAGGGAGCTAAACTGCTATGCCCGGCTCTCGATGAGATTGTTTTCCCCCCTAAACCGCTGCCGGGTCGTCCCTTTATATAGGGAGGCTGACGCCCAGCAGCCCTTAGAATCCCGGCCGGCTTATAAGAGTATCCGGCTCGGACTCTAAACTATACTTGCCTTACGTTACAAGTTCTACTATAATAATGATTATAACTACGGGCCTTAAGCCATATCCGGGTCTCAGCCCATCTCTGGCCCATCGTCTTGAAACTTGGCTCCGGGCTTCTGGCAACGACCGTATGAGTAACCCGGCCCCTCCTGGCGGGTGACTCTAAGGTCTATATCCTCAACATTAGGCCCCAGATTGATTTGAGCCGGCTCATGTCAATCTTCAACTCTTTTGACAGAAAAAATCTCCGGCTTATCATTCATGTGAAGGCCATAACCCGGAGTGACGTCATCCTCTGGACTCCGGATAATCCGCCGTGACGTCATTCTCCATTAAGTCTGTTTTTTACTCCGCCAGATCCGCAACGGATCTTTGCTTTATTGTCATTCCGAAAATCGAGGCGTCGTGGGGGGGGGGGAGATAATCACGCCACGGTCTCCTTGAATCTCGCACCCACTTATGACCTCGCCTTATAAATAGGCCGGCCCAACAGGCTCTTTCTCACGCTCTCTTCTTCCTCCTCGCGCCGTCGCTCCTCTGCCCGAGCTCTGCCACTGTCGCCGCCGTCGTGCCCTTGATCTTCATCAACCCGGCGGCTACATCAACCTCACTCGGACCAGATAACGGCGACGACCTCCGCTCTTCCCCAACTCCGGTGAGTCTCCTCTGCCTTGCTAGAACAGATCTGTGGTAGAGTTCAAACAGTTCATCCGTGTTCTTCGCCATGGTCCGCAGGCTTCAGTAGTTCTTGTAGTTGCCACCCTTGCTTGATCTTAGATATGTATAGACTTGCTGCAGTAGTTGTTTATTACTCATTTCACTTGCAAAACACCCTTCTTTCCACTGCATAAGATCTCCCTCGAACTCAAGAACTCCCCTGCGTCCGCATTTTAGGTCTAGAAAATTTTCTTTGCTCCGACCATTTTGATCCAAAAAAGTTACGGTAGCATGCGAAACCTGTTTTACCACACTTAGTAAAAACTGCAACCATTGAATCTTGGCGTCTTACATTTCCAGCTTAAAGGAAACACGCGCCGTAGAACTTTCCGGTTTAAAGAGAATCATGCTCTGTAGAATCCTCCGGCTTAACTGTAGTGAAGCCGTAAATAACCAATTTACTGTGAATCCCCCTGCGGCTTAAATAACCCACTGTATCTAAGTATATATCATTAGTCCCCTTCATAAGCCGCCACCTTAGTTTGAATGATATATTCCGGCTTACAATTAACCCGGACACCTTTCTCCTTATCATAGATCACCGACCTTCACCATGCCTCCCAAGGCTCCTATCACTTGCAACTGGATGAGGTCCAACGTCACTGACGAAACCCTGGCCAATTTCGTTAAGTCCGGATACTTGCCTAAGAAGGAAAACATGTCCTACCGTGCCCCTGACCCGTCGGAAGAGAGACCACAGCCAAGGGACGGGGAGGTAGTGATCTTTGCAGACCATATGAGCCGGGGCTTCGCACCGCCCGGCTCAAAGTTTTCAGGGACGTGCTCAACTTCTTTGACCTACGGCCTCAGGATATAGGACCCAACTCCGTATCCAACATCTGCAACTTCCAAGTCTTTTGCGAAGTGTACCTTGGAGAAGAGCCCAGTTTGCTGCTTTTCAGAGAGCTGTTCTACTTAAACCGCCAAAATGAGTGTGCCAACGGGCCAAGTCTAGAGTTAGGCGGCATCTCCATCCAGCGGCGTAGGGACTGTCTGTTCCCTTACGCAGAGCCGCCGAGCCACCCTAAGGACTGGAATATGACTTGGTTCTACTGCCAAGATACGTCCCCGGCTGACGAGAACCCGCTGCCCGGCTTTCGCCCAACCCGTCTAGAGCCGACTCATCCGCTATCCGACAAACTGACTGCCGCGGAACGCCAGCCTCTGCTTCCAACGATCAATAAGATCAAAGCCCTGCTAGGCAACGGTCTGAACGGAATTGATCTGGTCCGGGTCTGGATCTCATGGCGGGTGATCCCATTGAGCCGCCGCCCCGGCTTAATGTGTGAGTACACCGGGCGAAAGGATGACCCGCAGAGGCACAGTCGCAATGATCTTCCAGAAGACGTTGCAGAGGAAGAGACCAAGGCTCTTCTAAACGAGAGCTTGGCAGACTGCGGAAGAACCGGGCTAGCCCCCTTCTGCAAGACCAATCCAGCCCCAGCGGTAAGCCGCTGACTTTAACTTTTATCTTCGTCTGCATATAACCTTCAACTGAACCGTTTTAAGAATCAATCATTGTATCTTTCAGGCTGATGATAAATTCTGGCGGGTCAAATATGACCATGAGGCGGCCAAGAAGGCCAGGAAGGCGAAGAAGCCCAAAAGCCGCCCCTCGCAAAAAGGGAAGCAGACCCACTGCTTCGGAGCTACTGCAATTAAGCGACAGCTCCGAGTCAGAGGTAATCCCTTAAACCTTTAAATTCTTGCCATATTTGTTGTTTGTTGCTGTCCGCCTTATCAACATTTGCTCATTGACAGGATGACACCGGCGCCAGTAACCCGGTGGTTGAAGAGGTAATGTCACTTTCCTCCGACTCGGAGCCTTTGCCACAGCTGAAAGTCCGAAGAGTAACCCGGAAAGTAAGCTTTTCACATCCATTAGCTCATCAAGACCCTCAATTTCTTTTGAAGCAGCAGGTTCACGAAAGCCGGCGTCACACCCGGGCCCGCAAGGACACCGACCTCTCCGCCGGGTTACCCGACGCAACAAGGAAGCGTCGCACTGAGGTTTTTTCTCACCTGTACCCTTTTCATCCGTTGGCGGGTGTTATCCGTCAGCCACTCAACTCTTCTGACTCCAATTATCAGGAGACCTCCCCCTCTTCGGGTGACTCCATGCAGTCAAGTCTGCCGGCCTTCAAGACTGCACCCGGGTAATAACAATCTCCTTACATTATCTGTCTGTACTTACTCTTTGTGTGCCTAACACTTCTGTCTTTTCAGTGCCCAGGCAAAGCTCACCAAAAGAGCAAAGAAGACCAGGTCAGCCGGAGTGCCAGACTTGCCTGACCCGGAGGCGACGGCTCAAGAGCCGCCAGCTGCCTCCGCCCCCGAAGCCACCACTCCAATGGACACGGCGCCTGAGGCCCCTGCCCCGACTACCAAGACAACGACCGAAGCGTCGGTTAACCCGGAGGCCTCCGGCTCAGCCCCACCAGCAGACGACCCGGACGTGGTAATCACCCGGACGGAATTCGTTGAGCCGGGGAGACCGACCGCGTTGGCCAAATGCTCCGCGAAGGGGGAGTTACTGCAGCCCCACCGGGTGAACCTGGACCTCTCCGGCTACACCGACTTGAGCATTGGAGAGCTCGTCTCTGGCTACATCAGCCAAGTCCACAAGAGCCGGGACGCCGAGGTTGCCATGGTCAACCAGATCCAACAAAAATCCGAGGTACCCTTCTGCTGTCTTCTTACTTTATTGCATAGTTACCTTTGCCATGCTAGCCCCCAAGTCGATGACTTATACTTGAATATGTTGTAGACTTAGATTCCGGCTTACTCAACTGAGCCGGCAGTATGTAGATAGATACGTTCAATATGCATTAGCCCCCAAGTGCCAAGTGTCTTTGCTTGGAAAACGCTTGGGACTTATATCATGACTGTTAATTAACCCGGAAATACATGCAGGCTGTTGGCAAGAAACTAGAGGCGGACCTTGCGGATCTCAAGAGCCGGCTAAAAATGCAGGAGACGGAGACCCGGAAGGCAAACGCCAAGTTTGTATCCAGCATTGCCACTAAAGAAAAATTGAAGACCGAGTTTGATGCTAAGAGGAAAGCCTGGGTCGAAGAGAAGGCCGCACTGGTAACCCGGGCGGAACAGGCGGAGAAGGCCCTCACGGAGAAGACCGCTGAGCTCTCCGGCCTAAAGCGCCAGGTTTCCCAAATGGTGGCTGCTATCTTCGGTAAGTCGCCTCACCGGCTTTCATCAAATCTGTATATGTCATGATTCATCCTTGTCACCGGCTTATCTGATCTTGTGAAACAGGTCCCAGGAGTGCCAACCTCAACCAGAGCGTGGTCACCAAGTTAAAGGCCGTGTATACCCTGGTGGAACAGCTCTACACCGGGTCACACCGTGCCTTAGCTGTGGTGGCCCTATCCAACGAGGTGCCAACTTATCTAGCCGAAGTCCTGCGCCGGCTCGCTGTTCTGCCGCAGCGGATCCAGGAGCTACGACGGGCCTCCGCGAGAGCCGGAGCAATTGCCGCGCTGAGCCAGGCCAAAGCATTCCTGCCGGAGCTAGACCCGGCAGACATCGCCCTGGGTTACCCAAGCCTGAAGGAAGACGGCTCAGCCTTCGATCAAAAGGACTTTGCGGCATGCGTGAAGGCTGTACGCCTGGTGGCCACCCTCATCGGGAACGACACCGACTTAACCAAGTACCAGCCGGGTTATGATGCGGAGAATCAGAGGATTCCAACCCCTCGCTATGAAGCCCTCAATCTGATCCCTCCGGCTCGTCAGCACACCTTCGCCCCGGAGATTGACCCGGCCGGGTTAATTGACGAAGAAGCCCAGTTCGAAGCTCACAGCGGCATTGACTGGAAATCATCAACCTTCGAGGTCTTGGGATCAGCCAGAGGAGAAGACAGGAATGAGCCGGGGACCTCAACTCAGCAGGCATCCTAAGTTAGCTGGCAGCTTATCAAACATTGTTCCATCCTTTAGACTTGAAGAATTATTGTAATAGAGTAGGTGCAACAGTTTATCTCTGCCGTGCCATCGTGCACGTTTTGAATGCGAAAGCCCTTTGAATTTGTCTCCTTTATGTTTCTCCGGGTCAGAATCATCCCTTTGTTTTTCTCAACCTCAAAAGATGCCTTTAAGTATCTGCATTAGAAAAGGCAAATCACAAGTCTCGAGGCGGCTTACCGCCCTAAGAATCAGGTGTTTGAGATAAATAACCCGAAACATGAATCAAAAAAGGACTGGCCCTTAATTATACTCTGAACATAGCCATAATAACACACTTAACAGCCTGTAAGCATCTTCCGGTTTACATAACCCGGGTAGTAAGGTTGACACCTTAACTCCGGTTTACTTGCTTGATGACACCCATGACGTGCAACTAACACTGTAAACCAAAGTTAAACCGGCAAGTGAAACCCGGCCATGCACACCTCAGAGTAAACTTGTGAAAAAACAGGAGAACTTAGGGGCTTCCGGTTCGAATACGACCAAAGACCCGGCCCCAAGGGGTTACGCTAAGATTCGGATACGATCATATAGCCCCCAGTGGGTGTGGCGATGCCAATCAAAAGGGTACCGACAGCTATGTTCTCTTTGGTTCGAATACGACCCATGTTTGAACAGGAAGCCCCCAAGTGATTCTTAAAATTGTTTAACGACGCTGATTCGAATACGATCCACGTCGGTTCTCAGAGGGGTTAAACTGTGATTCAAATATGACCAAAGGCAACTTCCCAATGAGCTCGGCACTTTGCCAATCAAGTGGGTATCGACAGCTATGTTCTCTTTGGTTCGAATACGACCCATGTTTGAACAGGAAGCCCCCAAGTGACTTTACTGCCTACGGCTAGATTCGAATACGATCATAAGCCGGATCCTCCTTTAAGTCAGCATGTAAAAAACAACACACGCATATTTGGAGGAGAAAAAAGGACAGAGGTCCTGCTTTATTGCTTATCATAATATATACATGGCTGAGATAAATATGTATACCACGAGAGCCGGTAGCTCAAGTGTAGTAAGGCCGAAGCTGAGCTATGTTCCACGGCCGACGGGTCTCTTCCTCAGATTTACGCGAATCTTTATGCTCCCGAATATCAATGAGGTAATATGACCCGTTGTGCAAGTTCTTGCTGACCACAAAGGGCCCTTCCCAAGGTGGGGATAACTTGTGTGCATCTGTTTGATCCTGGATGAGCCGGAGCACAAGGTCGCCTTCCTGGAAGACCCGGGATCTGACCCGGCGGCTATGATAACGGCGCAGGTCTTGTTGGTAAATCGCTGAACGGCTGCTGCCACATCACGCTGTTCGTCCAACAAGTCCAGAGCATCTTGACGCGCCTGTTCATTATCCGTCTCAACATAAGCCGCCACGCGAGGTGAATCGTGACGGATGTCACTGGGGAGGACTGCTTCTGCTCCATAAACCATGAAGAAAGGCGTGAAGCCTGTAGACCTGTTAGGAGTAGTGTTGATGCTCCATAAGACGGAAGGCAACTCCTCCACCCAACAACCCGGCGTCCGTTGTAAAGGGACCAAAAGCCGGGGCTTGATACCCTTCAGAATTTCCTGGTTAGCTCTCTCAGCCTGACCATTGGATTGAGGATGAGCCACTGAAGAAACATCAAGTCGGATATGCTCTCGTTGACAAAATTCTTCCATGGCGCCTTTGGAGAGATTGGTGCCATTGTCAGTTATAATGCTGTGCGGAAAACCAAAGCGGAAAATCACCTTTTTCATAAATTGAACCGCCGTGGCTGCATCGCACTTGCTAACTGGCTCAGCTTCCACCCACTTTGTGAATTTGTCAACTGCCACCAAGAGGTGGGTCTTCTTATCCTTGGACCGTTTAAAAGGCCCAACCATATCAAGCCCCCAGACCGCAAAGGGCCAAGTGATTGGGATCATCCTCAACTCCTGAGCCGGCACATGAGCCCGTCGTGAGAACCTTTGGCAACCATCACATTTACTGACCAAGTCCTCTGCATCAGCGTGAGCCGTCAGCCAATAAAAACCATGACGGAAAGCCTTGGCTACAAGAGATTTTGAGCCGGCATGATGACCACAATCCCCTTCATGGATCTCCCGCAAGATCTCTTGGCCTTCCTCAGGGGAGATACAACGTTGAAATGCCCCTGAAACACTGCGATGATGTAACTCGCCATCGATGACGATCATTGACTTAGCCCGCCGGGTTATTTGCCTGGCCAAAGTTTCATCCTCAGGCAACTCTCCCCGGGTTATATAAGCCAGATATGGCATTGTCCAGTCTGGTATGACATGAAGAGCCGCCACCAGTCGTGCCTCCGGGTCAGGGATAGCCAAGTCCTCCTCTGTAGGCAACTTAACCGAGGGGTTATACAGGACATCCAGGAAAGTGTTAGGCGGCACCGGCTTTCGCTGAGAGCCTAGCCGGCTTAAAGCATCAGCCGCCTCGTTCTTCCTGCGATCAATGTGCTCCACTTGGTATCCCTGAAATGCCCAGCAATGGCATCAACCTCGCGGCGATAAGCCGCCATGAGAGGATCCTTAGAATCCCAGGTGCCTGATACTTGTTGAGCCACCAAGTCTGAGTCACCAAAGCACCTTACCCGGCTTAAGCTCATCTCCTTAGCCACCCGAAGACCGTGGAGCAAAGCCTCGTATTCAGCCGCATTGTTAGTGCAAGGAAACATCAACTGCAGCACATAATGGAACTTGTCACCCTTAGGGGAAGCCAATACAACACCAGCCCCCGAGCCCTCCAGCTGTCTGGACCCATCAAAGTGAATAGTCCAATAAGTGTTATCCGGCTTTTGCTCAGGCACTTGTGACTCCGTCCAATCATTGATGAAATCCACCAAAGCCTGAGATTTAACAGCAGTGCGTGGCACATATTTGAGGCCATGAGGTCCAAGTTCTATAGCCCACTTAGCAATTCTCCCTGTAGCCTCTCTGTTTTGGATAATATCACCAAGAGGGGCAGAACTGACCACAGTGATGGGATGACCCTGAAAATAATGCTTGAGCTTCCGGCTCGCCATGAACACACCATATACGAGCTTCTGCCAATGCGGGTACCGCTGCTTGGACTCAATGAGCACCTCGCTGACATAATAAACCGGCCGCTGAACCGGATGCTCCTTACCCGCCTCCTTGCGCTCCACCACAATAGCCACGCTGACGGCTCGTGCGTTTGCCGCCACATACAGTAGCAAGGGCTCCTTATCAACCGGAGCAGCAAGGACGGGGGGCTCTGCCAGTTGCTTTTTCAAATCCTCAAAAGCGGTATTAGCTGCATCATTCCAGACAAAGTTATCAGTTTTCTTCATCAACTGATATAAGGGCATAGCCTTCTCACCCAAACGGCTTATAAACCGGCTTAAAGCAGCGATGCGACCCGCCAAACGCTGAACGTCATTTATACACGCCGGCTTAGCTAGGGAGGTGATGGCCTTGATCTTCTCCGGGTTAGCCTCAATGCCTCTGTCAGAAACCAAGAAGCCCAATAGTTTGCCTGCAGGAACACCAAAAACACACTTGGCCGGGTTAAGCATCATCTTGTAGACCCGGAGATTATCGAAGGTTTCCCTTAAGTCATCTATCAGGGTTTCCTCCTTGATGGATTTAACCACAATATCGTCCACGTAAGCGTGAACATTGCGCCCGATCTGTTTATGAAGACAATTCTGTACACAACGCTGGTAAGTCGCCTGTGCACACTTGAGTCCAAAGGGCATAGACACATAGCAGAAGGCTCCAAAGGGAGTGATGAACGCCGTCTTCTCCTGGTCCTTAACTGCCATCTTAATCTGATGATACCCGGAATAAGCATCCAAGAAACTTAAGCGTGCACAACCTGCCGTAGCATCAATGATTTGATCAATACGGGGGAGAGCAAAAGGATCAGCCGGACACGCCTTGTTCAAATCCGTGTAGTCCACACACATCCGCCAGGTGCCGTTCTTCTTGAGTACGAGCACCGGGTTAGCCAACCATTCTGGGTGAAAAACTTCAACAATAAACCCGGCCGCCAAGAGCCGGGCCACTTCTTCACCAATGGCTTTCCGCCTCTCCTCATTAAACCGTCGAAGGAACTGTCTGACCGGCTTAAATTTTGGATCAACATTGAGAGTATGCTCAGCGAGTTCTCTAGGTACACCTGGCATGTCAGAAGGCTTCCACGCAAAGATGTCCCTATTCTCACGGATGAACTCGATGAGCGCGCTTTCCTATTTTGGATCCAGATTGGCACTGATACTAAACTGCTGAGATGAATCTCCTGGAACAAAATCAACAAGCTTAGTTTCATCAGCCGACTTAAATTTCATCGCCGGCTCAGTCTCCGTAGTCGGCTTCTTTAGAGAGGTCATGTCTGTTGGGTCAACATTGTCTTTGTAAAACTTCAACTCCTCTGTTGCACAAACAGACTCTGCATAAGCTGCATCACCTTCCTCACACTCGAGAGCCACTTTCCGGCTGCCGTGAACCGTAATGGTCCCATTGTGACCCGGCATCTTGAGCTGTAAGTACACATAACACGGCCGTGCCATGAACTTGGCGTAAGCCGGCCGTCCAAATATAGCATGGTATGGACTTCTTATCTTGACCACCTCAAAGGTCAATTTCTCCACCCTGTAGTTGTTCTCATCACCAAAAGCCACTTCTAATTCGATCTTGCCGACTGGATAAGCCGACTTACCAGGTACCACACCATGGAAGATAGTGTTTGACTGGCTGAGGTTCTTATCAACCAGCCCCATACGGCGAAAAGTCTCATAATAGAGGATGTTGATGCTGCTACCTCCATCCATGAGTACCTTTGTGAACTTATAACCTCCCACCTGAGGAGCTACCACTAAGGCCAAGTGGCCCGGGTTATCCACCCGGGGAGGGTGATCCTCCCTACTCCACACTATAGGCTGCTCAGACCACCGCAAGTAGCGTGGAACCGCCGGCTCAACAGCATTAACAGCCCTCTTGTGAAGCTTCTGATCTCGTTTGCACAAACTAGTGGTGAACACATGATACTGTCCACCGCTAAGCTGCTTTGGGTTGGTCTGATAACCCCCCTGCTGCTGTTGATGACCCTGACCAGACTGTTGATTAAAGCCCCCTTGACCGTTCTGAGGACCGGAATTTGAGCCGCCGCCCGGGCCATGAAAGCCGCCGGCGCCTGAGCCGCCGCCCGGGCCATTGTAGCTCTTAAAGGCCTTCATGATCGCGCAATCCTTCCACAGATGAGTCGCTGGCTTCTCTCTAGAGCCATGCCTTGGACAAGGTTCATTCAACAGCTGCTCCAGCGTTGGACCTGACCCGCCGCCTCGGGGAGGGGGCCTCCCCTTGCGTCGCTGGTTATTACCTTGGGAGTTGGCGTTGGCTACAAACTCTAGGCTGCCATCGGCCTTACGCTTGCCTCCTCCTTGGTTCCCCGGGTTAAACTGAGGACCCTTGCCATTGCCGTTCTTCTTTCCCTTCCCTGTCCTTTCATCATCTGAAGGGGGATCCTTGGTACCATCGGAATCGGCGTACTTGACAAGAGCCGCCATTAGGGTACCCATATCGGTGCAGTCGCGCTTAAGCCGCCCGAGTTTCATCTTAAGGGGCACAAAGCGACAGTTCTGTTCCAACATTAAGACTGCAGAGCCGGCATCCATCTTATCTGATGAATGTATGATCTCCTTGACCCGGCGAACCCAATGGGTCGTGGATTCACCCTCCTGCTGCTTACAGTTAGTCAAATCCACAATTGACATAGACTGCCTACAGGTATCTTTGAAGTTTTGAATGAACCGGGCTTTCAGCTCAGCCCAAGACCCAATGGAGTTCGGTGGTAGCCCTTTCAACCACGTGCGGGCAGTTCCATCTAACATCATGGTGAAATATTTGGCCATGGCCGCCTCACTGACCTCCAGCAATTCCATAGCCATCTCATAACTCTCAATCCAGGCTGCAGGCTGTAAGTCAGCTGTATAGTTAGGCACCTTCCTAGGGCCCTTGAAGTCCTTAGGTAGACGTTCATTACGGATAGCTGGCACCAAACAAGGGACACCCCCGGTCCTGGTAGGAATACCCACATCAACGGACGTCGTCGGATAAGCCGGGGGGGTCTGGTAAGCCGTCAATTGAGGCACCTGCTCCGCCTCTTGCCGCGCTTGGTCTGCTGCGTAAAAGGCTCCATTATGAGCCGGGCCATGGCCAGGGGGCGGGTCATGGCGTCGGACATTACTTGAGCCGGTTGCTGAGACCATGTGCCGGCTGTAACTCGGGCTCTGGCCTGGACGAGGGGTCGAGTGGATCCTGTCCCGGCTGTAGGAGTACGCCTCTTGCTGTGCCAGTGCCGTCTGCAGGAGTTCCCTGACCCGGCGGGTTTCGATGGCCGCCGGAGAGTCGCCGTCAACGGGGAGAGCCGCCAGTCGTGCTGCCGCAGCCACCATGTTCTCCAGCGGGTTATCATAATGACCCGGGGGTATTGGCACATACTGAGGCGGGGCAGGGGGCACCTGGGGAGGCCCCATCACTCGTGGCTGAATAAGGGGTCCAGACCCGGGCGCAATGACCCCTGGCGGGTTACTAGACCCTGCACCCGGCGTGTTGAAGAGATTGCGTGGATCGTAAACCGGTGGGAGTCGAGACTGGGCCTTCTGATGCCTCCTTCTCATGACCTCGTTGGCCGCGTTCTGATCCATCGTGAGTTGGAAGGACTGCGCCTGAATCAGCTGAGTCCGGGCGTCGAGAGCCGCCCGCTCCGCAGCCAGCCTGATCCCTTCCGCTGCAAGATCCTCTTTAGCTTTTATCAAATCCAATTTTAACTGTGCCACCTCCGCGTCATGCTGAGCTTGATTCGCCGGGTCAACCGCGGCGGTTAACAGGGCCGTCATCTTGTCCGTGAGATCCATCAGCACCTGAGCCGGAGAAGGCACCGGGTTTCCCGATCCAGCAGCGGGGTTCTGAACAGGCTGCGCACCAGCCATAAAAACTCCAACCTGACTTGGCGGCTCAAAAGGGTCCGGAATACTGTCGCCGTCGGAACAACCCATGAGCCTGCCATCTTGAAGTTGGTACAACGAGTTTGATTCATCGGTGGCCGACTCGCCGTCAGAGCCGGCGGCCGCCTCATCACCAGACCCAGATGGATCAGAGGGCCCTCCATGGATGCATCCCACAAAAGCGCGCCTTAAGGCAGGCCGGGCCCGGGCGGGTTGTGCGCGCTGAGCCGTTTCGATGAGATCGGCGCAGAGATCCGGCTCGGGGCCCGGCTCACCAATCTTACCAATGAAGACATGAATTCCGCCAAAGGGGACCCGGTATCCGTACTCAATTGAGCCGGCGTCGGGGCCCCAGTCCGCATCGTCGATGTAGAGCTTGCCGCGACGACTCTTGGTCATCCGGCCCACAGCGTATCCCTTGAGCCCTTCGAAGCTGCCCTTCAAGAACTCAAATCCACCGTGCGCTGGCCCCACGGTGGGCGCCAACTGTCATGGAATTGTCACGGCAGATGTCCTTGAGCTAGGACTTAGTCGTGGAGCCATCGCAACTAGGAAGCTTGAAGGGGTTATGCGGGACAAGGAACACGAGGGTTTATACTGGTTCGGCCCCTTACGGTGAAGGTAAAAGCCTACGTCCAGTTGGAGGTGGTATTGATTAGGGTTACGATCCTCAGGGAGCTAAACTGCTATGCCCGGCTCTCGATGAGATTGTTGTCCCCCCTAAACCGCTGCCGGGTCATCCCTTTATATAGGGAGGCTGACGCCCAGCAGCCCTTAGAATCCCGGCCGGCTTATAAGAGTATCCGGCTCGGACTCTAAACTATACTTGCCTTACGTTACAAGTTCTACTATAATAATGATTATAACTACGGGCCTTAAGCCATATCCGGGTCTCAGCCCATCTCTGGCCCATCGTCTGGAAACTTGGCTCCGGGTTTCTGGCAACGACCGTATGAGTAACCCGGCCCCTCCTGGCGGGTGACTCTAAGGTCTATATCCTCAACAAGAATCTTTTGCGATTTCTTCCGTATAACACGAAGGACCGTTTTCTGGTCACCTATGTAACGCAACCGTATTCGGATAACTGCGTACATACTAGGGGCTACATCGTAGTCCCACCGTCAAACTCCTATGGCTAAGTGAAAGTGTTAAAGCCCTATAGTCCAATTGCCTAGTTTGCCGCACTGACACCTCCTTTACGGACCAAGACATTGGGTCAAGTGTGACCAGGTGCTATTCCAAACACCCCCTTATTATATGCGATGGGGCTGAAGCCGACGATTGGCAAACTTCCAGATTCTAAAAACGGCCGCACAGGAGGAAATAACTTTCAGACAAAGGCATAAATATAACACAGCCTTAATGTATCATAATATTGTTCTCACAATTCTGGTACATTTATTCAAACATAATGTCCTTCGAGCATTGACCCTCTATCAAGCGGGCGCCCTCTAGGACGTCCTCCAAATAATGCTCCGGCGTGCGATGGTCCTTTCCTCCGGGCGGGCGCTTAGTTGCAACATCGGTGGCCTTCATCTTTGCCCAGTACATCTTGACGCGGGCGAAGGCCATCCAGGCACCTTCTATGCACGCCGACCGCTTGATGGCGTCGATACGCGGCACTGCATCGACAAGTCGCTGCACCAAACCGAAATAGCTGTTCGGAATGGGTTCAGCTGGCCATAGCCGGGCCACGACGTCCTTCATGGCAGCTCCGGACATCCTGTGGAGCTCGGCCCACTGGGCCATCTGTTCGTTCAGCAATGCCGGACGCCGTGGCATGTTGAATTGTGACCAGAAAAGCTTCTCCACAGCACGTCCTTCCTGTGCTTGGAAGAACCGCGTCACGTTGGAGACACTCTTCGGCAAGTCCAAGAGCGCATCTGGAGAACTCCACAGTTGATTAAGCAGAGCATACTTTGGGTCGCCGAACTTAGTTTGTAAAAGAAAGGGCTTACCAGCCGCTATCTCCCCAGCTTGCCGGATCTCCTCCCGAGCCGCTCTAGACTTGGACCGTGCTTCTCTCGCCTCTTGTAAGGCCTTGTTGAGTTCGGCTGCCTTGGCTTTGTTATCCTCCTCGAGTGATTTGCATTTGCCAGTGGCATCCTTTAGCTCTCGCTCCATGGTAGATATTCTCTCCTCGAACTAGCGCCAAGTGGCCTGTTCGGCCTTTAAATCAGTAGCCGCCTTCTTGGCAGCCGCATCGCTCACTTTGGCCTGCTCCTTGGCCCGGGCAACCTCGGCCCGAAGGGTCTCAACCGCGATAGCACCGTCTACAGTTTTGCATGTCACAGTGTATAATTTTCAGCTTCGTGCTCATACTATTATACATGCATAAGAGGGCTATCCCAAAAACATACGTTGTGCCTCGTCGAGCCGCCTGTTAATAAGAGTAATGTCCTCATCAGCTAACTCAAGTTTCTGCTTTAAATCTGCAACTTCCACAGCTTGGGCAGTCGCCATTGACATAACAGCCTGTTTTCTAGTTAATTATGTTACTTCCTGAGCATATCTTTTTGATCCTCTGATCACCTCCCTGTGGAAACCGACCAGAGTCTCAGGGGCTACTATCTATACACAGGCACGTTCTTGCATATAAAGAGTGGTTAAAGATATTACATTGCATACCTCGAAGCCTCTCAGCAGGCCCGTAAAGGCTTCATTCAATCCACTTCTCGCGGACAGAATCCTCTCAACTACCGTACCCATTAAGGTACGATGTTCCTCTGAGATGGACGGACTTTGAAATGTGTCCATCCGTGTATCCGGCACCTCCGGATTTCTGGAGGCTGCTGCGGGAGTACGGACTCCCTTCAAAGGGTTATGCTTATTCGACCCTAGAGTCGTCTTCGGCTGTAAACCGGATAGTTCGGGGCCCTCATTGTTGGTCCCCATGGGGGCTGCCTCCCCGGGACCCTTAATGGTTGAAGTATTACCTTCGGGCGCTGTCTTCATTGTCCCCCGCGTCGCTGGATGGTCAGGGGAGATCCTCCGGGACGACACCTCGAAGTCGTCCGCCCTTAGGGGCGAGGGAGCTTGTGGAGGCGTCTCGCTTTCCATCATCTCCGGAGGCAAGTCCCCCGACGAGGAGGACTGTTGAGGTAGATAGTGGGCCGGACTGCAAACATATAGTTTAAATGTTACCCTGGTAAACCGAAAAAGGGACATGTCTAGAGCATCCTTGTTCACTTACGATCCAGCAAAGGGATTGTCCCTAGAGAGGAGCTCTGCGTCAACATCGGCTTCCGAAGCCGAACCATCTGACAGGGATATCTTCCCTCTTTTGGGTGCCTCCACCTCCAAGTCTTCGGAGGCAGTCCTTTTCTTCCCGTGGGGAGAAGGGATATCACCTTCTCCTTCCCCTTCGTCTTCATCTTCACAAAGAGGGAGCTTCGGTCTCCCCGGACGTAGCGTCCAGTACACCTTTAGAGCGGAGGCCACCTTTGGCCCTTTTGCTCTTCTTCTTCTTGTCCTCCTTCGCCGACATTTGATACGGTGCCGAGGCCAACATCCTCATTAACACAGGATCAGCCGAGTCTTCGGGAAGTGGAGCCGAACACCTAATTCATTCCGCCTTCTTTATCCAGCCCTGGTCGAGGATAGGTTCCTCAGTACATCGCTATGATATAATCAACCGAGTTGCATTCAGAAGTTGGGTGCTTACCGAGGTATCCGGATGGTTGCAGTCGAGGCCGATGTCCTCAGATGTGTCTGCTCACTGCTTTTGAGTCTTGAAGAATAGTTTCCACATCCCTCTGTGCGTTGTGCCGAAGAATTGCTGAAGGGTCCGCGGTCCTTTTGGATTGAACTCCCACATGCGGAGAGGTCGTCGCTGGCACGGGAGGATCCGGCAGAGTAGTATCACCTGGATCACGTTAATGAGGCCGGTGTCCTTATCGAGGATGCTCTGGATACGACTTTGCAGCGTCTGCACTTCATCAGTTGATCCCTAGTCTAGCCCTTTATTAATCCATGATGCGAGCCGCAATGGAGCGCCAGATCGGAATGCAGGCATGGCTGCCCATTTGGTACCACGGGGTTCGGTGATATAGAACCACTCCCGCTGCCATAAGTTGGAGGTTTCCGTGAAAGTGCCTTTTGGCTAGATAGTGTTGGCGAGCTTGCTCACCATAGCACCGCTGCACTCCTCCTGCTCCCCATCGACTATCTTCGGCTTCACATTGAAGGTCTTGAGCCATAGGCCGAAGTGTGGGGGGATGCGGAGAAAAGCCTCACACATAACGATGAACGCCAAGATGTGAAGAAAGGAGTCCGGAGCTAGATCGTGAAAATCTAGCCCATAATAGAATATAAGGCCACGAACGAAGGGGTGGAGAGAGAACCCTAGCCCGCGGAGGAAGTGAGAGATGAATACAACCCTCTCGCTGCATTTTGGTGTGGGGATAACCTGCCCCTTGGCAGGGAGCCTGTGGGGGATTTCCGCAGTCAGGTACCTCGCCTCCCGGAGCTTCACGATATCTTCCTCGGTGACCGAGGAGGCCGTCCACCTGCCTTGGGAGCTGGATCCGGACATAACTAGAAGGCTTGGTAGCAATGAAAGAAATCAAGACCTGGGCGCTAGAGCTTGAGGCTGGAAAGGCCGAGGAAGAGGTAGGCGTGGGGGAGAAAGACGGGTCTGCACCCCTTTATAAAGGCGATGAATATCGAACGCCTCCTCACAGGCCTTAAAGCTCGCCTATTCCCAAGGGATCGTGTAAACGACACGGTTGGATTACCCACGCCCATATTTATAAGAATCCGGTGATAAGGGGGCATGATCTCTGCTTTGACAAGATGTGCCAATAAAGACCGCGCCTCATAACATGGAGCGAGAGGCTGAAGGACGGTTCAAAATAATAACCAGGCAAGGGACGTGACGTCTCGCCACAAAAGTTGTGAGTGGATGGGACTTGTTCAATATTATACCCTGTTATGGCTGTGTATGGAGTTTGTTTCGCAGAGCCGGACACGTTTTCTGTGTTCGAGGACTACTTTGAAGTATTCGGAGGAGGAACCCGCCTTGCAATGCCGAAGACAAGGGAGTCCTGGATTAAGGGGTCCTCGGGCGTCCAGGCTATGTGACGTGGGCCGGACTAATGGGCCATGAAGATACAAGATAGAAGACTTTTTCCGTGTTCGGATGGGACTCTCCTTTGCGTGGAAGGCAAGCTTGGCGTTCGAATATGAAGATTCCTTCCTCTGTAAACCGACTCTGTACAACCCTAGGTCCCTCCGGTGTCTATATAAACCAGAGGGTTTAGTCCGTAGAGGCCAGGACAATCATAATCACACAGGCTAGACATCTAGGGTTTAGCCATTACGATCTCGAGGTAGATCAACTCTCGTAACCCCATATTCATCCAAGATAATCAAGCAGGAAGTAGGGTATTACCTCCATCAAGAGGGCCCGAACCTGGGTAAACATCATGTCCCTGTCTCCTGTTACCTTCGATCCTCAAACGCACAGTTCGGGACCCCTACCCGAGATCTGCCGGTTTTGACACCGACATCGGTCTACTAATCTTGGACGTGATGCCTATATAATGATCATTGCCTGTATATCGTCATGATTATTTGAAGTTCTATCAATTGCCCAACAGTAATTTGTTCACCCACCATTTGCTATTTTTCTCGAGAGAAGCCACTAGTGAAACCTACGGCCCCCGGGTCTCTTTCTCATATATTTGCCTTTGCGATCTACTTTTCCTTTGCATTTATTTTCAGATCTATTAAACCAAAAATACAAAAATACTTTGCTGCACTTTATTTTATTTGCGATCTATTTATTCAATCTATTACAACTTCCTCCCGTCCATGCACCAATTTCTGGCGCCGTTACCCGAAAGGGATTGACAACCCCTTTAAGACGTCGGGTTGTGAGTGGTTGTTATTTGTGTGCAGGGGCTTTTTACGTTGTGTTGCTTGGTTCTCCTACTGGTTCTTTAACCTTGGTTTCATCACTGAGGGAAATACCTACCGTCGCTGTGCTGCATCATCCCTTCCTCTTTGGGGAAATACTGACGTAGTCCTAGCCAACATCAAGAGGAATTTCTGGCGCCGTTGCCGGGGAGGATCTTCAACATATACCAGGTTCCTAATCACAAATCTCATCTCCTCGCAATTTATATTATTTGCCATTTGCCTCTCGTCTTCCTCTCCCCCACTTCACAAAAATTTGCCGTTTTATTCGCCCCTCTTTTCCGTTCGCTGTTTTCTTGCCGGATCTGTTTTTGAGTGCAATCTTGTTGTGTAGTCATCATGACTCAAGAGAACACCAAGTTATATGATTTCTCAAATACCAACAACAATGATTTTATTGGCACTCCGATTGCTCCTCCCGCCACTAGTGCGGCGTCTTGTGATATTAATACTGCTTTGCTGAATCTTGTTATGAAAGATCAATTTTCCAGTACTCCTAATGAGGATGTCGCGTCCCATCTTAATACCATCATGGAATTATGCGATATGCAAAAGAAAAAAGATGTGGATAATGATGTGGTGAAGATGAAATTATTTCCGTTTTCTTTGCGTGATTCTGCAAAAAATTGGTTCTCTTATTTGCCTCGCAATAGTATCGATTCTTGGAATAAGTGCAAAGATGCTTTTATCACTAAGTATTTTCCACCCGCAAAAATTATTTCCCTTAGAACACAGATCATGAATTTCAAGCAACCTGAACATGAGCATGTTGCACAATCTTGGGAAAGGATGAAAATGATGCTAAGGAATTGCCCAACTCATGAGTTAAATCTTTGGATGATCATACAAATTTTTTATGCGGGATTGAATTTTGTTTCTTGTAATCTTTTAGATTCCGCCGCGGGTGGTACTTTTATGGAAATTACTTTGGGTGAAGCCACCAAATTGCTTGATAATATTATGGCAAATTATTCGCAATGGCATACCGAAAGAGCTCCTACTAGTAAAAAAGTTCATGCGGTTGAAGAAATTTCTTCTTTGAGTGAAAAAGTTGATGCTCTTATGAAATTGGTTGCTAGTAAAATTGCTCCTATTGATTTTAATGATATGCCTTTGTCTACTTTGATTCAGCAAAATAGTGATGCCATTGATGTGAATTTTATTTCTCGAAATAATTTCAACAACAATGCTTATATAGGTAATTTTAATCCTAGGCCTTTTCCTAGTAATTCCTGTAATAATTATGGTAATTCCTATGGAAGTCAATCTTATAATAATAATAGGAACACCTCTGAACTTGAGAATAATATTAAAGAATTTATCAACACGGAATTTTTTTTCAACACTTCCATAGAAGAAAAGTTGAGTAAGATTGATGATTTGTCTAGAAGTGTTGATAAAATTTCTCATGATGTCGAAAATCTCAAGATGAAAATTTTTGTGCCTAAGGTTGATGAATCAATTAAAGGTCTTTATGTTTATATGGATTAAAGTAAGAAAAGAACCCCGCTATGCTTAGAGCTAAAAGAGAATTTTTAGAAAAAGCGTTTTCTAGTGATTACTTTCGCAAAAGTGATGAAGATTTTAAAATGATTGGTGTTTCTTCTATTGATTCCTTGTTTAGTAAAGTTGATATTGATGAAAAAGGGACTACATAAGAGTCAACTTTAGCTAGAAGGCGTCCCGATAATTTGGAGGGTGAAAATCTTGTTGAGAAAATTGATGAAAGTGGGTTTGAAGAGGTCAAAACTTTAGCTAGTGATGTGCCCACTCTTTTGGACTACAAAGACTTTAATTATGATAGTTTCTGTTTGGTTGATTGTATTTCTTTGTTTCAATCCATGATAAATTCACCCCATGCCTATGAACAAAATAAAGCTTTTACTAAACATATTGTTGATGCTATGATGAAAGCTTTTGAAGAAAAATTGGAATTAGAAGTATCAATTCCTAGAAAATTGCACGATGAATGGGAACCTACTATCAAAGTCAAGATTAAAAATTATGAGTGTTTTGCTTTGTGTGACTTGGGTGCTAGTGTTTCTACAATTCCGAAATCTTTATGTGATGTGCTTGGTCTTACCGATCTTGAAGAATGCTCTTTAAATTTGCACTTGGCGGATTCTACTATTAAAAAGCCTATGGGAAGAATTAATGATGTTCTTATTCTTGCAAATAGGAATTATGTGCCCATAGATTTTATTGTTATTGATATTGATTGCAATCGTCTTGTCAAATTATTCTTGGTAGACCGTTTTTACGCACTATCGGTGCCGTGATTGATATGAAAGAAGGCAATATTAAGTTCCAATTTCCCTTGAGGAAGGGTATGGAACACTTTTTTAGAACAAGAATTAGGCCACCTTATGAATCAATCATAAGAGGATCTTATGGATCTCGAAACAAAGATGACAAAACTTAGATCCTTGCTTTATGCCTAGCTAAGGGCGTAAAACTATAGCGCTTGTTGGGAGGCAACCCAATGAATAAAATTTATTTTTTGTTTTGCTTTATGTTCTTGAGTGTTTACACAACTATGCTACTGTTATGATTGTGTTTTTTGTGTTTCAATTAGTGTTTGTGCTAGGTATAGCCTTTAGGATCTTCTTGGGTGATAGTTGTTTGATCTTGCTGAAAACAGAAACTTTTGCGCTCACGAAAACAATTCTTATTTTTAACTAGAGCATGATAAAATACCAATTTTTTTAGTATATTAATATACAAATTACCCAGGTCATCCTAATTTTTCAGAATTTTTGGAGTTCCAGAAGTATTCGAACAAATCAAATTGCTATAGACTGTTCTGTTTTGACAGATTCTGTTTTCTTTGCATTGTGTGCTTATTTTGATGGCTCTATGGTTTTCTTTGATGAGTTTTTGCCATAGAAAAGTTGGAATACAGTAGATATAATGCAAAAATAAAATATGAATTGGTTTGATACAATACTTATAGTAGTGATTTATTTTTCTTACACTAACGGATCTCACGAAGGTTTTGTTGAGTTTTGTGTGATTGAAGTTTTCAAGTTTTGGGTTATCTTATGATAAATGAAGGAATAAGGAGTAAGAAGAGCCTAAGCTTGGGGATGCCTCGGCACCCCAAGCTATTATCCAAAAATGAGCAAGCAACTAAGCTCGGGGATGCCCCGAGTGGCATCCCCTCTTTCTTCTAACGACCATCGGTATTTTACTCGAAGCTATATTTTTATTCGTCACATACTATGTGTTTTGCTTGGAGCGTCTTGTATGATATGAGTCTTTGCTTGTTTTATTTTGTGTTTTAAGTCTTCATTCCTTGATGTACACACCTATTTGAGAGAGCCAAAATTATGTCATGACTTGTTAGAATTGCTCTCTATGCTTCACTTAAATCTTTTATGAGCTATGGACTTGCTCTAGTGCTTCACTTATATCTTTTTCAGCATGGTGTGCTTTAGTATTTTTGAAGAAATTCTCTCTTGCTTCACTTAGATTTCTTTGAGAGTTACTAAAATTTTCAAGAAATTCTCTCTTGCTTCACTTAAATTAATTTGAGAGAAAGAAAAATTATGCTCATGATCTTCACTTATATTTGTTTGAGCTTGTCAAAAGCAACATATGAAAATTAGTTCCAAAGTGATAGATATCCAAGAAGGATATAATAAAAACTTTCATGAAGATCATTGGACAAAATAAACTTGATTCTTAGTAATAGTTTTGAGATATGATGATGTGATATGTGAGTTATGTTGATGAGTAATTATGCTTTGGTAAGAATATTGGTGTTAAGGTTTGTGATTCCCTATGCAAGCACGAAAGTCAATAATTATGCAATGAAATTATATCCTACTTGTGGTGCATTATTCGATGTTAATTATGCTTAATGCTTGCTTATGAGATTATTCGTTTCTTGGTTGGTCACTTCTCAATCTTTTGCTAGCCTTCACTTTGCACTAAGTATGATCTCTACTTGTGCATCCAAAAACCTTTAAACCAGTTTTGCCACATGAGTCCACTATATCTACCTATATGTTGTATTCTTTCGCCGTTCTAAGCAAATTTGTATGTGCCATCTCTAATTTTCAAAATAAACTTCTATTTTGTGTGTTCGTTCCGCTCGCGGAGCGGTGAGGGGTCGCTAATATTTTCCATGCTAGATGTGTTATTCCCACGATGAGTGTTTATTCACTTGTCATTGCACGAGAGTAAGGCAAAGGTATTAGGGATGCCCAGTCCCGAAATGAAAAATGAATTTACTTTTTGTTGTCAAATAATACATTCCTTGGAAAGTGTTGGTATGGAGGGCAACCGTGGATACGGCTAGCCATGGAAAGTGAAAGTATGGTTGAAAAAGGAATAAACTTTATTTTCTATTTGGGAACCGCCTATGATATATCTAGCATGGAAAGTGTTGGGAACTCTAAGTCGTTTTCGTTGGTGGGAAGGGTACACCTCCCAAAATGTTTTTATCTCTACATTTTTTGCTTTGAGCTCTGGCACCTCTACAAATCCCTACTCCCCTCTACGAAGGGCCTTTCTTTTACTTGATGCAATTTTTATTTTTGAATTTGAGTATCCATCTTCTCTTATAAAAGCACCAACTAGGAGGCAATATGATTGTACTTGAGTATTGGGTGTAGTTAATATGCGAGTGTGTTTCATGAATGGATCAATGGTTGAGCATGATGGGCTAGGGATAACTTATTTTAGCGTTGATATTTTGAAAGACATGGTTGCTTGTTGATATGCTTGAGTATTTAAATTATCATGTCAAAACTAGACTATTGCTTTGAATCACATAAAAGTCCAAATGTCCATGCTATAAAGAAAAGATTATGATATGACATGTTAGGCAGCATTCCACATCAAAAATTCTGTTTTTATCACTTGCCTACTCGAGGACGAGTAGGAGTTAAGCTTGGGGATGCTGATACGTCTCCAACGTATCTATAATTTTTGATTGTTCCATGCTGTTATATTATCAATCTTGGATGTTTAATAATCATTTTATAGTCATTTTTTGGTACTAACATATTGGCATAGTGCCAAGTGCCAGTTGTTTTCTGCATGTTTTTTACATCGTAGGAAATCAATACCAAATCACGGAGAATTTTTTTGGACCAGAAGACACCTAATGGGCCCTGGCTGCGCCTGGGGGGGGGGGTGCTCCGAGGAGAGCACAATCCACCAGGGCGCGCCAGGAGGCCCAGGCGCGCCCTGGTGGGTTGTGCCCACCTCGGCTGCCCCCGGACTACCTCTTTGCTCTATAAATACCCCAATATTCCCAAAACCCTAGGGGAGTCGACGAAATATTGATCCAGCCGCCGTAGAGTCCAGAACCACCAGATCCAATCTAGACACCATCTCGGATGGGGTTCACCAGCTCCATTGGTGCCTCTCCGATGATGCGTGAGTAGTTCTTTGTAGACCTTCGGGTCCGTAGTTAGCAGCTAGATGGCTTCCTCTCTCTCACTGAATTCTCAATACAATGGTCTCTTGGAGATCCATATGATGTAACTCTTTTTGCGGTGTGTTTGTTGGGATCTGATGAACTTTGAGTTTATGATTAGTTATATATTTTTATATCCATGAAAGTATTTGAGTTTCTTTGATCTCTTTTATGCATGATCTCTTATAGCCTCGTATTTCTTCTCCAATATTTTGGTTTTGTTTGGCCAACTTGATCTATTTATCTTGCAATGGGAAGAGGTGCTTTGTAGTGGGTTCGATCTTACGGTGCTTGATCCCAGTGACAGAAGGGGAACCGACACGCATGTATCATTGCTACTAAGGATAAAACGATGGGGTCTATCTCTACATAGATAGATCTTGTCTACATCATGTCATCGTTCTTATTGCATTACTCCATTTTTTCATGAACTTAATACACTAGATGCATGCTGGATAGCGGTCGATGTGTGGAGTAATAGTAGTAGATGCAGGCAGGAGTCGGTCTACTAATCTTGGACGTGATGCCTATATAATGATCATTGCCTGGATATCCTCACGATTATTTCAAGTTCTACCAATTGCCCAACAGTAATTTGTTCACCCACCGTTTGCTATTTTTCTCGAGAGAAGCCACAGTGAAACCTATGGCCCCCGGGTCTCTTTCTCATATATTTGCCTTTGCGATCTACTTTTCCTTTGCATTTATTTTCAGATCTATTAAACCAAAAGTACAAAAATACTTTGCTGCACTTTATTTTATTTGCGATCAATTTATTCAATCTATTACATCTTTCTCCCGTCCACGCACCAATTTCTGGCGCCGTTACCCGAAAGGGATTGACAACCCCTTTAACACGTCGGGTTGCGAGTGGTTGTTATTTGTGTGCAGGGGTTGTTTACGTTGTGTTGCTTGGTTCTCCTACTGGTTCGATAACCTTGGTTTCATCACTGAGGGAAATACCTACCATCGATGTGCTGCATCATCCCTTCCTCTTTGGGGAAATACTGACGTAGTCCTAGCCGACATCAGGGGTATCTTCACCTCGACTGGAAGAGCAAAGAGTTGCTCCTCAACCTACTGCACCTACTGAAAATATTTATTATGAAATTCCTTAGGGTATGATAGTGAAACTGCTCGCTAATCCTTATGTAGGAGATGGAACATTACATCCTGATATGCACCTGATCTATGTGGATGTAATTTGTAGATTATTTAAGCTTGCAGGTTTGCCCAAGGATGTTGTCAAGAAGAAGGTCTTCCCTTTATCTTTGAAGGGAAAGACATTGACATGGTTTAGGCTATGTGATGATATTGGATCATGGAACTACAACCGATTGAAATTTGAATTTCATCAGAAGTTTTATCCTATGCATCTGGTTCATGGTGATCAGAATTATATATAATATTTTTGGCCTCGCGAAGGAGAAAGTGTCGCTCAAGCTTGGGGATGCTTAAGTCAATGGTATATTCATGCCCCAATCTTGAGCTCTCAAGAGAAATTATTATTCAGAATTTTTATGCTCGGCTTTCTCATAATGATCGATCCATGCTCGATACTTCTTGTACTGGTTCTTTTATGAAGAAGGATATTGAATTCAAATGGGATTTATTGGAAAGAATTAAATGCAACTCTAAAGATTGGGAACTCGACGAAGGTAATGAGTCAGGTATAAACCTTAAGTTTGATTATGTTAATCTTTTATGGATACCGATGCTTTTCGTGAATTTAGCACTAAATATGGTCTTGACTCTGAGATAGTAGCTTCTTTTTGTGAATATTTTGCTACTCATGTTGATCTCCCTAAGGAGAAGTGGTTTAAATATCGTCCTCCCATTGAAGTGAAAGTAGTAGAGCCTATTAAAGTTGAAGAAGAAACCATTACTTATAATGTTGTTCCTATTGTTCCTACTGCGTATATTGATAAACCACCTTTTCCTGTTAGAATAAAGGATCATGCTCAAGCTTTAACTGTGGTTCATAAGAGTTATACTAGAACACCTACACCCTCTGAGCAAATTAAAGTTGAACCTAGTATTTCTATGGTTAAATATCTCTTGGTTGATAATATTGATGGGCATGTTATTTATTTCTGTGATGAAGCTGCTAGAATTGCTAAACCTGATATTAAAGATAAACATAGACCTATTGTTGGCATGCCTGTTGTTTCTGTTAAAATAGGAGATCATTGTTATCATGGCTTATTGATGTGGGTGCTAGTATGAGTGCAATCCCATATACCTTATACCAAGAAATTATGAATGAGATTGCACCTGCTGAGATAGAAGATATTGATGTTACTAATAAGCTTGCCAATAGAGATATTGTATCACGAATTGGGATTGTTAGATATGTTGAAGTCTTGTGTGGGAAAATTAAATACCCTACTGATTTTCTTGTTCTTGGTTCCCCACAAGATGATTTTGTCCCATTATATTTGGTAGACCTTTCTTGAACACTGTTAATGCTAAGATAGATTGTGAAAAGGATATTATTACTCTCGGTTTTGGGGATATGTCTCATGATTTTAATTTATCTAAATTTCGTAGACAACCCCATGATAAAGAATTGCCTAGTAAGGATAAAATTATTGGTCTTGCTTCTATTGTCGTGCCTCCTACTGATCCTTTAGAACAATATTTGCTAGACCATGAAAATGATTTGTTTATGAATGAAAGAAGGGAAATAGATGAAATATTCTGTAATCAAGGGCCTATTTTGAAACACAATTTGCTTGTTGAAATCCTTGGGGATCCCCCTCCACCCAAGGGTGATCCCGTGTTTGAGCTTAAACTATTGCCTGATACTCTGGAATGTGCTTATCTTCATGGAAAGAAGATATATCATGTTATTATTAGTGCTAACCTTTCAGAGCATGAAGAAAAGAAATTGTTGAAAACTCTGAAGAAGCACTGTGCCGCTATTGGATATACTCTTGATGATCTTAAGGGCATTAGTCCCACTCTATGTCAGCACAAAATTAATTTGGAGCATGATGCTAAACCAGTTGTTGACCACCAACGATGGTTAAATCCTAAGATGAAATAAGTGGTAAGAAATGAAATACTAAAGCTTCTGGAGGCAGGTATAATTTATCCTATTGCTGATAGTAGATGGGTAAGTTCTGTTCATTGTGTCCCTAAGAAGGGAGGAATTACAGTTGTTCCTGATGATAAGAATGAATTGATTCCACAAAAGAATTGTTACAGGTTACAGAATGGTAATTGATTTCCGCAAATTAAACAAAGCTACTAGAAAAGATCATTACCTCTACCTTTTATTGATCAAATGCTATAAAGACTATCCAAACATACACATTTTTGCTTTCAGATGGTTATTCTGGTTTCTCTCAAATACCTGTGTCAAAAGATGATCAGGAAAAGACCACCTGTACTTGCCCTTTCGGAACTTTCGCTTATAGACGTATGCCTTTTGGTTTATGCAATGCACCTGCTATCTTTCAAAGATGTTTCTCTGATTTTTGTGAAAAGATTGTTGAGGTTTTCATGGATGATTTCTCCATTTACGGAACTTCTTTTGATGATTGCTTAAGCAATCTTGATCGAGTTTTGTAGAGATGTGAAGAAACTAATGTTGTCTTGAATTGGGAGAAGTGTCATTTTATGGTTAATGAAGGTATTGTCTTGGGACATAAAATTTCTGAAAGAGGTATTGAAGTTGATAAAGCTAAAGTAGACGCTATTGAAAAGATGACGTGTCCTAAAGATATCAAAGGTATAAGAAGTTTCCTTGGTCATGCTGGTTTCTATAGGAGGTTTATTAAATACTTCTCTAAAATTTCTAGGCCTCTCACTAATCTCTTGCAAAAATATGTTCCTTTTGTTTTTGATGATGATTGTGTAGAAGCATTTGAAATACTTAAGAAAGCCTTGATCTCTGCACCTATTGTTCAACCACCGGATTGGAATTTACCCTTTGAAATTATGTGTGATGCTAGTGATTATGATGTTGGTGCTGTTCTAGGACAAAGAGTTGATAAGAAACTAAATGTTATTCATTATGCTAGTAAAACTCTAGACAGTGCCCAGAGAAATTATGCTACTACTGAAAAAGAATTTTTAGCAGTTGTATTTGCTTGTGATAAGTTTAGATCTTATATTGTTGATTCCAAAGTATCTGTTCACACTGATCATGCTGCTATTAAATATCTTATGGAAAAGGAAGATGCTAAGCCTAGACTTATTAGATGGGTTCTCTTGTTACAAGAATTTGATTTGCATATTATTGATAGAAAGGGAGCTGAGAACCCCGTTGCAGACAACTTGTCTAGGTTAGAAAATGTTCTTGATGACCCACTGCCTATTGATGATATCTTTCCTGATGAGCAATTAGTTGTCATAAATGCTTCTCGTAATACTCCATGGTATGCTGATTATGCTAATTACATTGTTGCTAAATTTATACCACCTAGTTTCGCATACCAGCAAAAGAAGAAAATCTATGATTTGAGACATTACTTTTGGGATGACCCACACCTTTATAAAGAAGGAGTATACGGTGTTATTAGATGTTGTGTACCTGAGCATGAACATGAACAGATCCTATGCAAGTGCCACTCTGAGTCTTACGGAGGACATCACGCTGGAGATAGAACTACACACAAGGTATTGCAATCCGGTTTTTATTGGCCTACTCTCTTCAAGGATGCTCGTAAGTTTGTCTTGTCTTGTGATGAATGCCAGAGAATTGGCAATATTAGTAGACGTCAGGAAATGCCTATGAATTATTCACTTGTTATTGAACCATTTGGTGTTTGGGGCTTTGATTATATGGGACCTTTTCCTTCCTCTAATGGCTATACACATATTTTAGTTGTTGTTGATTACGTTACTAAGTGGGTAGAAGTTATTCCAACTAGTAGTGTTGATCATAACACTTCTATTAAGATGCTTAAAGAAGTTATTTTTCCGAGGTTTGGAGTCCCTAGATATTTAATGACTGATGGTGGTTCACATTTTATTCATGGCGCTTTCCGTAAAATGCTTGCTAAATATGATGTTAACCACAGAATTGCATCTCCATATGATCCACAGTCTAGTGGTCAAGTAGAATTGAGCAATAGAGAGATTAAATTGATTTTGCAAAAGACTGTTAATAGATCTAGAAAGAATTGGTCTAAGAAACTTGATGATGCATTATGGGCTTATAGAACTGCTTATAAGAATCCTATGGGTATGTCTCCTTATAAGATGGTTTATGGAAAAGCATGTCACTTACCTCTTGAATTAGAACATAAGGCATATTGGGCTATTAAAGAGCTCAATTATGATTTCAAACTTGCCGGTGAGAAGAGGTTATTTGTCATTAGCTCGCTTGATGAATGGAGAACCCAAGCCTATGAGAATGCCAAGTTGTTTAAAGAAAAGGTGAAAATATGGCATGAAAAAAGGATAAAAAAGCATGAGATTAATGTAGGTGATCACGTTTTGCTATACAACTCTCGTTTAAGATTTTTTGCAGGAAAACTTCTCTCTAAATCGGAAGGTCCTTACATTATCGAGGCGGTCTATCATTCCGGTGCCATCAAGATCAACAACACTGAAGGCACAAATCCGAAGGTGGTAAACGGTCAAAGAATCAAACATTATATCTCAGGTACTCCCATAAATGTTGAGACCAATATTATTAATACCATAACACCGGAAGAGTACATAAGGGATACTTTCCAGAACGTTTCAGACTCTGAAAAGGAATAGGTATGTGGTACGGTAAGTAAACCGACTCCAAAACGTTTCCAATGATAATTTTTCTCCGTTTTGGAATATTTAAAAAATTAGGAAAATTAAAAGTAGTCTGAAAGATGCACGAGGAGACCACAAGGGTGGGGGTGTGCCCTACCCCCCTGGGCGCGCCCCCTGCCTTGTGGCCACCTCGTGTGCCCTCTGGACTCTGTTTTCTTGCACAATACTTCTTTTGGTCGGTAAAAATGCATTATATAATCTCCTGAAGGTTTTGACCACCGTACCATGGAAACGCTATTTTCTACCAGAGTTTACAAGGCCAGGCATCATATCGTCGTCCTCCTCCAACAACGCAGACGGCGATGCTTGGTTGATGCAGATGGAACTCAGAGGCCTCAAAATAAGCATCTTTTAGAGGAAATCCAGATGAATGCAAATATGCTCCAACGTGTGCTCCAAGAACTGCAAGTCCTGAAGGGTGCCTTAATGAAGCTAACAGATACATCAACAACAACATCACCACCACCTCCGAAGAAAGAGACATAAATACATGGGTATGGGCACTCCCCTTGGCAACTGCCAACCTTGGGGGAGGCTCCTCATTATCGTATCACCATCACACTTTTACTTTTATCGTTTTTCTTAGTTTGATCCTTTTGGTTATATCTTGATCTAGTAGAATAAGTTTTTAGTATGATCTAGCTTTGAGTTTTGTTTTGAGATCTATCTTTGTAATCGAGTCCATGAGTTATATATAATAAAGAGTAGTTTTGAGTTGAGGGCTTTGCTTTCTTGCTATGATCTTGAGGGAATTAAATAAAAAGAAAGGAATAAAAAGATCGTATATTGATCTTATGGAGAGTAATGACTTCACATATAAAAAGTATGATAAATAAAAGTTATTGAGAGTTGACAAACATAGTTTTGGTCATTGTTGCAATTAATAGGAAGTAATAAAGAAAGAGAGGCTTCACATATAAATATACTATCTTAGACATCTTTTGTTATTGTGAGCACTCATTAAAATATGACATGCCAAAAAGTTGATGTTGGACAAGGAAGACAACATAATGGTTTATTCTTTCTTATATCCGAATAGAAGTTATATTTTCATGGATCCTCCAACATGTTGAGCTTGCCTTTCCCTCTCATGCTAGCCAAATTATTTGCACCAAGTAGAGATACTACTTGTGCTTCCAAACATCCCTTAAACCAGTTTTGCCATGAGAGTCCACCAAACCTACCTATGGATTGAGTAAGATCCTTCAAGTAAGTTGTCATCGGTGCAAGCAATAAAAATTGCTCTCTAAATATGTATGATCTATTAGTGTGAAGAAAATAAGCTTTATACGAACTTGTGATTTGGAGAAATAAAAGTGACGGGCTGCATAATAAATTTCTTTATCACAAGCGGCAATATAAAGTGACGTTCTTTTGCATTAAGATTTTGTGCATCCAACCATAAAAGCGCATGACAACCTCTACTTCCCTCTGCGAAGGGCCTATCTTTTACTTTTATCTTCTACCCTTATACAAGAGTCATGGTGATCATCACCTTTCCTTTTTACACTTTTTGTTTTGGCAAGCACTATGTGCTAAAGAGATCCGGATATATATATCCACTCGGATGTAGGTTATCATAAAGTATTATTTTTGACATTACTTTGAGGTAAAAGGTTGGGAGGTGAAACTATAAGCCTGTATCTTTCTCTGTGCCCGATTGAAACTTTGAACCCATAAGTATCACGTGAGTGTTAGCAATTGTGAAAGATTAAACGATAGTTGAGTATGTGGACTTGCTGGAAAGCTCTTTAATTGACTCTTTCCGATGTTATGATAAATTGCAATTGCTTCAATGCATGAGATCATAGTTTGTTAGTTTTCAATGAAGTTTCTGATTTATATCTACCTTGTGAATGAATTGTTACTCTAGCATAAGAAGTTATATGACAATATATGTTGTTGTCCTAAAAGGTAATCATGATGCCCTCATGTCCGTATTCATGTGGACATATTTTTCGATTTCGGCTTTCGCTTGAGGACAAGCGAGGTCTAAGCTTGGGGGAGTTGATACGTCCATTTTGCATCATGCTTTTATATTGATATTTATCGCATTATGGGCTGTTATTACACATTATATCACAATACTTATGCCTTTTCTCTCTTATTTTATAAGGTTTACATGACAAGGGACAATGCCGGCAGCTGGAACTCTGGACTGGAAAAGGAGCAAATATTAGAGACCTATTCTGCACAACTCCAAAATTCCTGAAACTTCATGGAGAATTGTTTTGGAATATATAAAAAATATTGGGCGAAGAAAGCACCAGAGGGGGGCCACCTGGCATCCACAAGGGTGGGAGGCGCGCCATACCCCCTAGGCGCGCCCCCTGCCTTATGGGCCACCTGGTAGTCCCCCGATGCCCATCTTCTGCTATATGGTGTGTTTTGACCTGGAAAAAATCGCGAGGAAGCTTTCGAGACGAAGCGCCGCCGTCTCGAGGCGGAACTTGGGCAGAACCAATCTAGGGCTCCGACGGAGCTGTTCTGCCAGGGAAACTTCCCTCCAGGGGGGGATCATCGCCATCGTCATCACCAACAATCCTCTCATCGATAGGGGGTCAATCTTCATCAACATCTTCACCAGCACCATCTCCTCTCAAACCCTAGTTCATCTCTTGTATCCGATCTCTGTCTCAGAACCTCAGATTGGTACCTGTGGGTTGCTAGTAGTGTTGATTACTCCTTCTAGTCGATGCTAGTTGGTTTATTTGGTGGAAGGTCATATGTTCAGATCCTTAATGATATTTAGTACTCCTCTGATTATGAACATGAATATGCTTTGTGAGTAGTTATGTTTGTTCCCGAGGACATGGGATAAGTCTTGTTATAAGTAATCATGTGAATTTGGTATTCGTTCGATATTCTGATGAGATGTGTGTTGTCTCTCCTCTAGTGGTGTTATGTGAACATCGACTACATGACACTTCACCATTATTTGGGCCTAGGGGAAGGCATTGGGAAGTAATAAGTAGATGATGGGTTGCTAGAGTAACAGAAGCTTAAACCCTAGTTTATGCGTGGCTTCGTAAGGGGCTGATTTGGATCCATATGTTTCATGCTATGGTTAGATTTATCTTAATTCTTCTTTCCTAGTTGTGGCTGCTTGCGAGAGGGGTTAATCATAAGTGGGAGGCTTGTCCAAGGAAGGGCACACTACAAAAAAAGACACATCCATGACATTTTGGGCCGAACGAAAAAAAATTCTGTCATGCTTATGACACTTCTATGACGATAATTGTGACAAAACCCGGTATCATGATAGATGTGGTGGGCTCCTACTTCTATGACAGAAAATCATGACAAAAAATGGGCTTTTCATCCTGGGCGGGCCGGAGATGCAGCTGCATGACATTCTTTGGGCCGTCTAGGATGAAAAAAACCGTGGTAGAAGCAAGGGCGAGGAAAATATCGGGGAGTTCCCGGTTACGGTGGGTGGTCGGGGCCGAGCGATGCATGGAGGTTTGAGCGGTTCTCTCGTACATGTATGCGCGCGTGTGCGAGGTGTTGCGCTCTGACTGAACCTGAGCGAGGCATTGAGCTCTAACTGAACCCGAGCGATTGCACTAGCTACGTTACTAAACCTCGATCGATCCCTTGCTGTTAACTGAACACGAGTGATTCCTTTGCTACTGCTGCTAACTGAAGACGATCGAACCTGCTGCCTCCTTCCCTTGATGAACAATGAGCGTTGTTGGGGGGTGGATGAACAGTTCCCGGTACGGGGTTGGATGAACATGATCCTATGGTAGTAGAGTCCGTTGCCGCTGGATGAACAGGACCCCGATGGAGCCGGTTGGGGTGGATGAACAGGACCCCGTGGAGGGCTGGATGAATAGGACCCCGTGGAGGGCTAGTTGACCAGTAGCCGGTGGAGGGATGGATGAACAGTAGCCCGTGGAGGGGTGGTTGAACAGGACCCCGTGGAGAGGGCTAGTTGAACAGTAGCCAGTGGAGGAGCGGTGGAGGCTCGATGAACAGGAGCCCGTGGATGAACAGTCGCAGGTGGAGGCTGGAGGAGGTCGACGGTGGATGAACAGTAGCCTGTGGAGGCAGTCGACGGTGGAGATGAACAGTATCCCGTGGAGTCCTGTTTTGCGGTACGCCACACCCCTCCCGATGAACAGGACCCCCGTTTCGACCGTAGCGCTCCAACACAAGTCTGTTTCCTCTGTTTTGCGGTACGCCACACCCCTCCCGATCAACAGGACCCTGTTTCGACCGTAGGAGGTCCAAGAGAAGTCTGTTTGCTCCGTTTTGCGGTATGCCAGACCCCTCCCGATGAACATGATCCCGTTTCGACCGTGGCCGGTCGAACACAAGTAGGGCTGGACCAAAAGCTCGTAGCTCGCAAGCTTAATGAGCGCTCGATAGTTCGGCTCGTTAAGCTCGTAGCTCGCTTCTTAATGAATAGAGCCAATCATTGATTTCAGCTCGCTAAGCTTAACGAGCTTAACGAACGAGCTAACGAGTTTCACGAGTAGCTCGTTAAGCTCGTTAGTAACAACACACTACATATTTTCATTTTACGTGACAAACTTTTTGTAGCACCCCCTCCCATCTATTCAATCTAATCGACATATAAGGCAAAAACTAGTGCATTTATTTGTGTAGTCATCATATTTCATGACCTACACACTCATCATGTAGAACGTAACACATTATAATCTGTTAGCGAGCGCTCGCGAGCGCTCACGAGCTTAACAAGTTTCAAACGAACTAAGCCGAGCAGGGTTTTCTGCTTGTTAAGCTTAACGAGCTTAACAAGCCGAGCCTTAACGAGCACGAGCTTAACGAGCCCAGCAGCTCGTTAATCCAGCCCTAAACACAAGGTTGTTTCCTCCGTTTTGCGGTACGCCAGGCCTCGTTTCGATCGGCTGTTTCGTCCAAGCCGGTTGGCTCCCGATGAACACGACTACGCAGTTTCTCTGTTCCGACCGAGCCATGTACCCGAGCCCTAGCCGTATGTATGCGCGAGTAGGCATTCGAGACCCCGCCCGTATGTACGTACGTCACCGTATTTACTTTCTTTCACCCTGGCTGTACGTACATGTACATGCTACGTGCGCGCCTCTACTACGACACGTGCCCTTCCTTACTTGGCCACGGTTCATCACTGCAGCCTGCAGATAGACCGATCGACCAATATGTACGTACAGGTTCATGACTAGAATGACAATGCTATGTATGCTTCGACCAGGTGGGTCCTGACTGTCAGGCACTTCCTTGCGTGCGAAGATGTAGCTATGGGTCCCAGAAGTCAGGGGGGCACATTTTTTTGTGAAATACGGTGGCCCATCCGGTGGGTCCCTGCTGTCAGGTGGAGGAATCATTATTTTCCACGTAATAAGGAGGCACTTCCTTGCTACGGCCGTTGACCCAGTTGTCAGCCTCTCCACGTACAGTACTCTTCCGATGGAAGTCGTTCCTTGACCACGTTGACCACTCTGCGCCGAGAGCACCAGGGCGGTGGACGACGGCGAGGCCTAGGAAGGGGACGACGTGGAGCCGGGGAAGACGCGACAGTGGAAGCCCACACGGAGAGGAGTACGAGGGTTCACTGGTTCGACTGCGATGTGAGGCTGCCGTCGCCGCAGAATAACAGGGGGTGTGGGTGAGTAGAGGGATGGCATGGCCAGCGGTGGGAGTAGTAGGGGGCGGTGAGGCCTCCACGGCATCACAGCCGACCACGGGAGGCAGGAGCACGCGGCACGACCGGCGCTGGTTTGGGCGGCTGGAGCAAGAAGACCATAGGTTGAAGACGCACTACGGCCGTTGGATGGACATCGTACGATCACTGGAGCTAGAATCGTTCATATTCACTAAGTTGACAAAGCCCTCCGTCCCGTCAACTTAATAGGCCCACAAGTCAGCCTCCCACTATGGTGGGTCCCAGCTAGCAGGGGGAGTATTCATCTTTTTGTGCGTAATAAGGAGGCACTTCCTTGCATGCGAAGAAATAGCTGGTGGGTCTGACCTGTCAGCGGGGGGAACGTTTTTTTGCGAAATACAGAGGCCCTTCCGGTGGGTCCCAGCTGTCAGGTGGAGGAATCATTATTTTGCGCATAATAAGGAGGCATTTCCTTGCGTGCGGCCGTGGACCCAGCTGTCAGCCTCTCCACCTACAGTCCACTTCCGATGGAATTCGTTCGTTGACCACATTGACCACGCCGCGCCGAGAGCACCAGGGAGGGAACGACATGAAGCCAGGGAAGACTCGGCAGTTGTTTCCCACGCGGAGTGGGGTACGAGGGTTTACTGGTTCGTCTGTCGTTGCTGGAGAATAAAAGCAGGTGTGGGAGAGTAGAGGGATGGCTAGGCCAGCAATGGGAGTACGGTGGGGCGGTGAGGCCTGCGCGGCAGCACAGCCAGCCGTAGGAGGAGGGAGCAGGCAGTCCCACCGGCGCTTGTTTGAGCGGCTGGAGCAGGAAGAGCAGAGATTGAAGAAGCACGACGGCCGTTGGATGGACATCCAACAGTCACTGCTCTCGTGTGTTGACTAAGTTGACACGGTGTTGCGTGTGCGTCAACCTTTTTTCGGAAAGCATACGCGTCAACCTGTACTAGGCGCACAAGTCAGCCTCAAATCTGTGAAAACAGCATACAGCCCATTTGCCATTATTTTCTAATAATTTACAACCCATTTGCTAATTCTTAAGAATTTTTTTGGAGCCCATCTTCTTTTTGTTAGCATTACACCCCATATTGTGGCTACGGTTAAAAATTATACGAAATTTTGCATATTTCGGTGCGGTCAACTGTTTTTATCCCGAAATATCGAGTCACATTCAAACTATTTTGAAAAATAATTTATATAAATATAAAATCCAAATATTTGTCCATGCATAAAAATAAATGGAATTTAAAATCTTGTAATGAAAAAGAATTGAAACTAATTCTCGGTTTGATGTGTTTTGAAAATGTACAGCCCATTTCTGGGCAAACCGAATGAAACTCTCCTCGTCTTGAAAGATTTGCAGCCCAGCAGGGCTAATAAAGCAAGTAGGCCTCATTTGGGTATTTCTTTAAAAAAATAGAACTGGGCTAGCCATTTTCAGCAAGAAAAAAACACAACTGGGCTCATGATGTGGTAAACATAAATAAAACGCTGGCTAGACGGGCCATAGCCCCCGCACAACCCCATTGTTACCCTGATCCGTCACTAAAACTAGTATAAATAACAAGTGCTTGTTCCTCAAAAAAAAGTAAATAACAACTGCGCGAGCTGCTGGGTCCCTGGTGTCAGCCGCTCGTTCCGTAATTCTCTCGCTTATTGACTACGTTGACAATGGCATGAGCCCCAGATGTCCAACCATTAGGAGGAACCATTTTTTGGGCTTGTAATAACGAGGCACTTGCTTGCGTACTGCCACGACGCTGGTGGGTCCCTACTGTCATCCTCTCCACGTACAGTCATCTCCTTGTTCCTCTCGGTTGTTGATGACGTTGACAACGCAAGAGGGCGGCGCACCGCGCACGGCGAGCGAACCAAGGTGGAGGACGACGGTGATGCCTGAACGAACAGGAGCCATGGAAGATGCGTTGGCCCAATCACAGGCGGAGGGGAGTATGAGGGTTGACTGGTTCGGGTGCGGGTGCGTGTTGGGGCTGACGTCGCCGGAGAATAACAGGACATGTGGGGGAATAGAGGGAGGGACTGGCCAACGTTGGAGGGTACGGTAAGGCAGCGGAGGCACAGCCAGCCATGGGAGGTGGGAGCAGGCGGAGCCAACGGGGTGGTTTAGTTTGGGCGGCTAGAGGAAGAAGACAAGAGATAGAAGATACACGACATATGTTGGATGTCAATCCAACGGCTGGTAGGCAGAATTGTTTGTTGACTAGCTAGTAAGTCGACACCACCTTGGATAGGCTATTCCTCGTGGGTCCCAAATGTCAGAATCCAAATTTGTCATGGTCATGCAGCCTTTCCTATGAAAATTTACAGCCCATTTGGTGTGCTAGTTCAAAATAAGTTTGTGGGTGCTGGTGGGGGCTAATCACTTGGCTTCTGTAATGCACAGTGAGCTCAAGCAGCCGGCGAGAGTGATGTTATTTCCCTTGGTTGGGATTTGTTACAATACTTCACTCTAAATTAAACGAATGGCAAGCCATTTTCCTTGTTTCAAATAAAATATGACAGTCACAACCGAGTTGGAAAGGGCAAGAACATCTAACTCCAGCTTACAAACTGTACAAAAGCACAAGGGTTAATTGTTCATCAGGTTTAGACAAAACCCAGGTTGAAAAGGGCAACAACATCTAACTCCAGCATTGTTTTCGGCAGTCACAGTCAGATGGATCGGTCAGGTCCATAGAATGAACATCCTGGGTCGTAAAATTTACTGGATTATGACCACAATATGTTGTAAATCGAAGCCCGACACATTTAGAAGCTCTTTTGTCCACCTGAAACTCCTTTTTTTGCTCTTCGACATACCCATCCGTCAAACCATGCTACTGATAAACTTAAGCCTGATGGGCAATAGTAACCTCGCATTCAGCAGGAAGAATGTGATAAATCTAGTGTTTGCATGTTTGGCTACATATCGTTCTAGCGTTATTGTCTTCAATCGAATGTCATGAGAAGTGAGAAAATCCCCGTGCCTACGAATCCACCGATTGGTTATAACTTTCTTACCCCGGCATGTTGCCTAAATAGACATGAAGATTGAAAACAACTAAGGTCTAAAAAAGAGTGTAGAAGAGCAACAGCTGAACGGATAATTCTAGTACACTATATGCGGGCTTCCAATGTGCGTGAATTTGTCACCTTTATATATATACAACTTCTCCAGACATGGAAAGCATTGCAGCAAGCCAATAATCTTGTTCGGATCAAAACTATTCATTTGGATATATAAGATCTTGACAGAATCCAGCATCATTGATAGGCTATCCATGGAGAAACTCTTCATTGAGCATAGAACATCATATTAGTACAAAATGTGTACTCCAAGACGATATATAACTTATGCGCAGAAATTTAAAATGCAGCTTATGGTTACAAGTGTAGATGATAATATAAAGTACCTGAAGAACTGTGGAGCCAAACACCATCTTGAAATGAGCACAGAGATCATGTATTACACCCAAGGTCTCCAGTTTAAGCTCAGAGAGGACGGTTATTTGCGATGGTGAATAACTAGAATCAAGGAACAACCTTTGAAGTGAAGGGGCATCTTGGATGATGAGCTTCCTTCCGTCAAAAGAAATTCCAATTCTTACAAGGTTAGGCGACTTTATTTGGAGACAACAGATTTTAACTGTGAAAACAAGCACCAAGCACTCCAGGGCAGGGCAACTGGAGTGGATGATGTTGTGCAATGAGGCCTCCGATATACGAACCCGCATAAGTGAAAGTTTCTTGAGAAATGGGAGTCGAAGGTTTAGTACCAGATTGTCTGGTAATAGCACATCACAAAGGTGGCGGTGTGGAGAGAGGAGGAAAACCGTGAGATGGACATCGGTGCTGAGGGCACAAGTACATGGCGTTCGGCATCTCATAGGTGATTTCCAGGGGAATAATTGAACTCAAGCAGCTGTAGTTCTGTGAATTCAGGGGATTTTAGCTAGGCGTCCACCGTGCAGGGCATGGTATGCTTGGTCAGGTATCATGACGGGATGCAGAGGCTTTGAACGGAGCCCTGGTGGGAGGAGATGATGGCTCTGGGGATTTCAAAATCATTGAAGAGAGATAGCTGACGACAGTCGAGATTAAGGGGCACAACGCGCCATAGAGGGCGCTACCGAATTGAGAGGACTTGGGTGCGGCAGCAATCCTTGGTGGGGAGAAGTGAGATGATCTCCCCAAGGACGGCGTCCGGGAGATCGCTAATGCGGTCCACCCGAGATTCTACGGGTTCCTGGGATCCGATGGGGGTGGGGTCGCCGCTTCTCCCCACGCTGCCGGGTGCGGGATCTACAACAGGCGTCGCCGCTAGTGGGAGCCTCATCTTCTTGGCGCTGGGGGTCAGCCGACTCCATTTTCCTCGAGGGTGTCGCGTCGCGCTCACGGATTTGAGCAGAGTAACGAATGACGAGCCTAGTTGTAGTGCGTGTGAAGAAGAACGGGAGCTGGGGTTTTTCTTTAGTAGTGGGGAAGAAGGGCAGCTGGGGTTTTCTGTAGGAGTGAGGTGAGGAATTTGGGGGTATGAGTGGAGCGAGCTGACGTGAGGTGGGTGGGAGTGAGGAGGAAGAAGAGCACCCAGGATTTTTTGGGGGCGGTGTGCTGGGTGTGGGTAGCGCCTCTCATTAAGTAAATATATGGGCTTTTGAATTGATTTTATTATTTACTAGGGTGGATGGGCTGTTTAGTCTTGGGCCCAGAGAAAAAATTACTACTAGTACAGTGGAGACACTCTACAGCTACCCAGAAAAACAATTACTACTAGTACAGTGGATACACTACCGCTTCTGGCTCCTCCTAGGTCATCGAAACGTCTCCCTCTACTGAATGTCATTTTACTTTTGTTCATCGACATGAGGGCCATGCAGTGCACGGGCCCAAATGCCATCCACCAAATTAGAAGGCAGTATGCAGGCGGAGAGTCACCCCGGTCGTAGCGCGGCAGTAACGAGCCGTCGTATCACAAAACCCCACCTCCCCGCAGTCTAAGTTTGACGGACGAAGCAACCATCATTTCACTCTTCGCTGAATCCCCTTCTCCCTCACCGTCTTCAAGAAAGCCAACACTCGCATCTGCCACTGTTCTTCTCTCCCAACGAAGGGAAGGTAAGCGGATCCGTGATGTTGGTATATTTTCGTTCAAAGAAAAAAAGAACTTTTGCAAAGCAGTAACCGATCCTCACTCTCTTTTTTGTTTCATTGTCATTGCGATTGTGTTTTCCTTTCAGTGGTCTACTAGTATTCGTCAGTTTCATGATGGACGAAGGAGAACCAGGCAAAGATCTACCGATATTGGAGCAGACGCAAGAGGCTGATCCCCACGAGACAGAGAGATCCAAGAAGATGGAGGCATCCACCGAGCCGACCCCAGATACGCTCACGGCCACTACTCAGATGGCCAACGCCCCGCTTGAGGTTACAACCCCCGTGGCCTTGCAGGAGCAGTTTCCCCCTTCGAGGATGTGTCCCCTCCCCCACTGAGCTGCCCAAGGTGATTTTCTTCTTTGCCGGTCTCGATTGTGGTTTTTCATCTAAGTATGTAGTGATGAATAATGCAAAATTCTATTAGCTTCGATGCCATGCTATACATAGTGGTTTAAATAACTTGTGTTTCTTATACTAGAAAGTAATTCAGAATTTGTTTCTGTTTCAATTAGAGCCCTGATGCAGACAAGGATTGTGTGGTTGTACATGTCACTCGCGATGAGGCAGATGACCTGAATATACGCACTGGGAAAATAGAGTTCTTAGGCTGTTGGATCCTGGAAGCCATTTGTGCTTATACATATGTCGAGTTGTATTCCAGCCTCACTGTTGTCAGGCGTGTTGTCCAGGGTGTACTGAAGCCCAAGAAGTTCAAAGCTACTCCTTCCTTTGTGAGGCATACTGTTCTTGTCAAGCTTACGCAAGAAGATGACGTGGCATGCCTCCACAAACAAGTTTATGAGTGGCAAGGCCACAAGGTTATCTTCATGAAGGTTCACGGGATTGAGCTGCTGCCGGACGTCCTTGATGATGTTCATGGCAAGGTCCGTCTTGTGTCCAACCCAAATTAGATCGAGGCATGAAATAGTTGCCCCGGCTAGTGTTTAATAGTAGTTTAGACTGTGTCTAATTATCCGAACCTTGCCTATTATCGAGCCCTCTGAGGCTAGTACTCTGTTTAAATCCGTATATGGGAACTGCTGATACTTTTGTGTGCCCGTGAATCATGTGAGAACCATCGTAACTATTGCCGAAACAGATGCGTCCTCACTAGTTTTTTCATGAATATGGCATGGTAAGACATAAGTTGTCATGGTTTATCATACGAGTAGTGTGTGTGTGATGAAATAGAGTACTCGTTCGAGAACTGTGCGCGGACGTATACATAAGTACTTGTAAACACTGTTGGTGCTACCCCACTTGTAAGCAGTTGTGCAAAATATGGCACATTGGCTCAGCTCGCTTCAACACATGACTATCGACCAGCTAACAATTAATAAACTGATGTCTGACATATAAGCAACTACGTATCTTGTTACAGTGGTTCATGCAGTTAACTGAGGCCACAATGTAAATTCCAAACGTTCACACGCTAGTCCGACGTTCATGTGGAACACTCACATTAAACTCGGCTTCATAAAAAACTTGAAAAGCATAAGTTAAGCAATTTTATACATCTCAATGATTCATAGAACATAACAAACATATACTAGTTCACAGCAAAAGACAAAGTTGTGAGAAGGTTTACAAATCAGGAAAAATCAAGCAAGGCTTCTCTGAGCAAAGGGCCTCCCGGCAGGCTTAAATTTCCTGGAGTTCACTCTGGTTTTTTCTTGTTGCCACCATCCAGGGTTAGGTTCTCTCATTCCAGAATAACCCATTATAATTGTGTTCTCAGCTGGAATGCTGAACTGAACCATGTAGTGTACTGAGCATCTGAAATTCTTGTGCATTCCACTAAATTTAAGCACCGCTATTTGCAGAAATAAGCAGACCACAATGCCTCTTGTCCGCACACCTGTCCCAAAAACCTCCGTGAAGCCATGCCAGCTAGTCCTCGGTCCATGGATGAACTGGTAGAAAGTGCATTCCTGACTAGGATGCAGTTGTTTTCGCTCGTCCCTACACTGCAATCAGGAAGTAAAACATATGAATCAGCTTCTTTTAGATTGTGGTGGTCATTCTACCTAGTTACTACCAATGTAGGAATACCTGGAACACTGGTGGTTAGAGGACGACAACTAGGAATAGCCATCTCATTTTGTGCAGTTGTACTAAAACTGAGGTGTGTACTTTTGATTGCGCAGATAGAAACGATATGGAGACAAACATCCCTGTTTGCGCAAATACGAAATATGGTTATTTAAACAGTGACAGATATTTGCAGTGGCGTATGATTAACAGCAACATCTATTGTGTTATAATTGGCACTACATTGACAGTATGAAAGTGCCCTTAAGTAAGTAGCATCACATCGCATCAACACTGCCACTGGATTAACATGCAGAACAATAGCATTTGTATTACTGTCATGAGAGTAGCACATGGTCAGCAAATGTGCAATCAAATTTGTCCAGTTCCACTGGGATGAAGCAATGTTAGCGGTGTCAGATTTATGTGTAACTGCAAAAACACAATTCATGGGAAATAAAGCAAGACGGAAGCACTTCATAAAATGGTGGTGGCATTGCTTCAATTTATCGACGGCACTAGACCATTACTTATAGTGACATTAGGTGGCATTGCTTAATGCTTCATGTGATTTTACATTAACGGTAGTGATATGGGCGTAGGGACCGCAGGGGCATAAAGTGGTGAGGCAGATGTGGTTGCCGAGAGCGGCAAACACTTAGGTAGCATGTCTGCATTTGTCCCATTTTTTATCTCCTCGGTGACATTTTCCTATGTGAGCACAGGAAATCTAGACCTGCTCATTCTCATTTGTGTTGTCCCCCAACACCCCTCACTTTCTTTCCTTTTTCGACCAAGAGACAGGTCCACTTCCCCCCACCCTTCGCCATCCACCATGCTTTCTTCGCCTTTTCAACCAAGAGACTGGTTGGGTAGCCAGTATCTACTACTTTCCCCCGTTTCCTCTTAGAACCAAGTCCTAGATTCATGCTACAGCTTTCCCACTTTCTTCCCTGTTTGAACCAACTCTTAGATTCGACTATATAACTAGCTTTACCTCTAATAATAGTAAAAGTCTAGGTGGCTTTGGAACAGCCAACAGAAGTAGAAAAAGATCCACACATAGCCACGTGGGGAGCTGGGGTAGTAGAGCAAGGCAGGTTTCAAAGGAATATATACCTGAGGGTTGTCGGCATGTGGCAAAGACGGCGTCGGGAGGCTGCATCTTGGCCACAATACCGCAGGGAGGAAGAAGGGGTCGGAGGCCCTCCCGAGCTGGCGCTCTCTCGGAGAGAACGGCACGGCCGCCGATCGGACGCGCGCGCAGCCGTTGGTCTCCTCCCTCGCTGCTGACGACAGCGTGAACGATGCACCTACACCCCTGCCCCAGTTGAGGTGGTCCGGCCGGATTTGTGACCAGCCGTGAGCAGAGAGAGAGTGTGTGGCCACCTACGTCTTGCTTAGATCTGGAGAGCATGAGAGAGTGAAAGAGACGAACCCTAGTAAGCAAGCGCTAAGGCTCCCGCTTATATATATAGTGGAGTGATTTTGTTGTACCAGCTTCAAAAAATGCGCTCCTACGTGTACCCGCGAGTGGGTGTGAGAGAATTAGTGCATGCATGCACCGCTTCTCTTCATGAGAGTACAATATACTATGCCCAAAGAACGTTTGCCACAAGAGTAATAGTATAAGTGTGTGACGTGTGAGTTAAAATAAAAGGTGTGCGATGTCTTTTGTTTTTTAGAACTTCTGAGGGTAGGGTGTGAAGAGCACATATGTGTGTGACGTCTACCTGTAGATAGATGGTGGGTGCGAGAGAACTTGGGAGAGTCGTGACTCGTGAGGGTGCGTGTGTGCGTGAGAGAGGGGGCACGTATCAATGCAATGCATGTGTCTGTAAATCATTATCCGACAAACGTTCGCCACAAGCCGTTTCCTGACAAACGTCGTAAGAACCGTTAGATTAGCATCCGACAGTGTCAGTTTTCCCATGTCATTTAACAGAACAGCCACTCCTCCTACACACAAATCTTCCACGTGGGTGTTAGCAACTGTCATATGCTCCTGTCACGCCCAATATGAGACCCTATCCGAGAGGAACTCGAAGGTCCCACCAAGGATAGACCCGCATATTGAAACACTTTTGCAAGGTGGATATCATTACATCAACATTACATAAAAGATGGGGATACATACAAGGCATACCGATGCCGCAAGAATACATCAATATACATGAGAACAACATCCGACTACGGATGAAACATAAACAGAAACTCAAATGACATCCACCCTGCTAGCCCAGGCTGCCGACCTGGAACCTATCCCCTGACCGAAGAAGAAGCAGAAGAAGAAGTCCAAAACAAGTAACATCGCTCTCGCGTCATGATCATCGCAAAACCTGTACCTGCAACTGGTGTTGTAGTAATCTGTGAGCCACGAGGACTCAGCAATCCCATTACCATGGGTATCAAGACTAACAAAGCTTAATGGGTAAGGAAGGGGTAAAGTGGTGAGGTTGCAGCAACGACTAAGCATGTATGGTGGCTAACTTACGCAAATAAGAGCGAGAAGAGAAACAACGGAACGGTCATCAACTAGTAATGATCAAGAAGTGATCCTGAACTCCTACTTACGTCAAACATAACCCAAAAACCGTGTTCACTTCCCGGACTCCGCCGAAAAGAGACCTTCACGGTTACACACGCGGTTGATGCGTTTTAATTAAGTCAAGTGTCAAGTTCTCTACAACCGGATATTAACTTCTTCCCATCTGCCACATAACCACGGGCACGGCTCTCGAAAGTTTATACCCTGCAGGGGTGTCCCAACTTAGCCCATTATAAGCTCTCACGGTCAACGAAGGATATTCCTTCTCCCGGGAAGACCCGATCAGTCTCGGAATCCCGGTTACAAGAAATTTCGACGATGGTAAAACAAAACCAGCAAAGCCGCCCGATGTGTCGACAATCCCGATAGGAGTCGCACGTATCTCGTTCTCAGGACACACCGGATAAGCGAAGCGTACAGGTACCGACGTAACCCAAGTTGCCAAGGGATGGTCCCGCACGGTGCTCTAGGTTGGGCCAACACTTAGACAAGCACTGGCCCGGGGGGGGGGGGTAAAATAAAGATGACCCTTGGGATGCGCGACTCTCAAGGGAAAAAGGCTAGGTGAGGCAAATGTAAAACCAAGGTTGGGCCTTGCTGGAAGAGTTTTATTCAAAGCGAACTGTCAAGGGGGTCCCATAAATCACCCAACCGCGTAAGGGACGCAAAATCAAGGAACATAACACCGGTATGACGGAAAACTAGGGCGGCAAGAGTGGAACAAAACACCAGGCATAAGGCCGAGCCTTCCACCCTTTACCAAGTATATAGATGCATTAATTAAATAAGAGATATTGTGATATCCCAACATAAACATAATCCAACATGGAGCAATCTTCATCTTCACCTGCAACTAGCAACGCTATAAGAGGGGCTGAGCAAAAGCGGTAACATAGCCAAACAATGGTTTGCTAGGAAGGGTGACAAAGGTTAGAGGTTCATGGCAATCTGGGAGGCTTGAAAAGCAAGTGATAGGTAGCGCAGCATAGCGATAGAACGAAGCAACTAGCATAGCAATGATAGTAATGAGATCCAAGGTTATGGTCATCTTGCCTGAAATCCCGCTAGGAAGAAGAACGAGTCCATGAAGAAGATGAAGCCACGAAGACGAACCAAGCGTAGACGAACGAATCCTCACGATCGCAACGAAACGGGAACTATCGAGAAGAAGCACACAACATGGTAAACACACCACACATGAACAAGGCATGATGCTCAACCAAGTATGATGCATGACAAGGCTACATGAAGCTACTCATGACAAGAGATGATGCATACAAGAACACCCCATCAAAGCAAGTTTAAATGAGGCCGGGACTAACATATAACAATTCCGGTAAGTCCTCATATGCAAATTTCGAAATTGGTCCAGATCTGAATAAACCTTATGTTCAAGTTGTTAAACAACAAGTTAAGATGCACCAAGATGATCTACACGAAATTCTAGTCAAGTTACATATAAAGTTCGTTTAATTCGGAGCTACGGCCTAGAAGATATGAGCAAAACAAGTTAAGCATGGCATTGATGCAAAATGCATTCAAACATCAAGCAAACACCTCAGAACAAGGATGCAACAAGGTAATATAAAACTACATGCAATTCTAAGCAAGTTTCATATAGAGCACACACCAAACGGAGCAACGGTGCAACGCATACACTCCAAACAAGATATAACAACAATCTGTCCAAAACAGCAACTAGGCATCTTGCAAGCATCAAAACAATATGCTACAGTACCCCAACATGAAAATAAAGGCATGGACGTGATGTACAGGTAAAGCATGACAAAACATGAACACTGAGCTATCTCCAGAAATCACTAGAACATGCTAAAAAGGACATGGCAAGATTGCAAATAATAACAGATTCACAGACTTGGCAGAAATCACTGGACATGGCAGAAATAACATCAGGTTGCTAAGTTTAGAGCTAAGCAAACAACATGCTACAGGAATATATCATGGAAAACAAAGGCATGGAATGAATCTACTAATTGCATAGAACAAAAGTTCCTTACTGATCACGAGCCAAAAAGGCACAGAAGACATGATGGCACCCGTGTAAACAGTTTCATAAACAGATTCAGACTTAGAAGAAAAACAGAGAATGACAGAAATAACGATAAGTAGACATGTTCGTGAGCTTGAACCACTCACCACAGAGCATTACATGGAATGGCAAGGTATCTAACAGTAAGAAGGCATAATGATGAAGCTAAGAATTGCAAGAGCAAGTTCATAGGGTGCATGGATCACTAGTAACAACCATGGCAAAATTGATTAACATGTAAGCAATCTGCCAGAAATATTTTATAGCAAAAGTAGATCAAGATTAAGACATGCTAGAGCACTCTATAATTTCAAACGTGGGCATGGATGGATAGAGCATAACATATGTAACAAAACATCCTTAGTGAACATCTCCAGATTATGCATAGAACTCATGGAGACAGCAGGTTTACATGGCAACAAAATATAACAGACTCAGACTTGGCAGAAATCACTAAGTCACAGAAATCAGCAACATCATGGAGGCTACTTTGCATGCTTTTGCTAGTCACCACATAGATCACAAAAATACAAGACAAGCACCACTGTAAATATGGCATGATGTAGTACAAAAATCATGTAGACATCAAGCTCATAGGATGCACACACAAAATGCAATGAAAAAGACAAATCAGCAAGTTATATAAAGTTTCAGCAGATAACATCATATAGCACTCTTGCAACGATGATTTGGGAATCAAGGTGAACTCAAACAAGCATGGCACAATGGGAAAAAATTAAGAGCATCTCATGATGAACATTTTGATATATATATATATATATATATGCATAAATCGGAGAACCGAGCAGGAAGTTACACACATCACAACAATGCATCAGGAAACAGTTTATCAGGGACAGCCAAAATACAGCGAGCGCTGAAAAACTAAACGACGCCCAAGGCGACAGATAGCACAGACGGCGGCTGCTCACCTAAGCGGGCCTGGCCCAGGTCGAAGGGGAAGAGGCCTGGCTTGGCGGGGCTGGGCCGGCAGCTGGGCCTCGCGGAGAGGGGCCCACGCGCGAAGCGCGGCTGCGCGTGCGCCCGCACGCACGCACAGTCGAGGAAGGCGGCGGCTTCCGGCGATGGAGGGGCGTCACGGGTCGCCCGACGACGGAGGCGCGGAGGCAAACGCGGTCGGCGGCGAAGGAGAGGAGCTCGGGGCTGCGGACGGGCGCCGGTGGGGCCGGATCCGGCGACTCCTGGAGCCGCGGCGCGAGATCCAGCCGGGCAGGGCCGGCGACGAGGTCGGAGGACCCGCGGGGTCAGCGCGGCAGGGCGGCCGGCGACGGGAGGTCGGGCGGCGCGACAGGGCGGCCGGCGGCGGAGGAGATCCGGCGGCGGGGCGGAGGACGTGCGCGGGCGGCTCGGGGCCCGGTCGCGGCGCGGGCCGGCCGGCCTCGGGCCCGGCGGGCCAGCGGCGCGGGGAGAGAGAGGAGGCGACGCGGCGGCTCGGGATTGGGCGTGGGGGCGGCGGCGCTGAGGTGGCGGCGCGGGATTGGTCGAGGCGACGTGTCCAGCGGACACGTCCGGCGACGGCGAATTCGTCTGGCGGTGCGGGAGGAGCAGGGCTAGGGTTCATCTGCGCGAAATTTCAGGGAGGGGCACATATATGTAGGTAGAGGGAGCTAGGAGAGTCCAAACGGGGTGCGGTTTTTGCCCACACGATCATGATCGAACGACTGAGAGCATGGAGGGGGTTTGGATGGGCTAGGGGGCTATGGGAAGAGGTGTTGGGCTGCAAAGAGAGAGGGGTTTCGGGCTACGCGGTTAACTGTTGGGGCATCAAACGACCTACAAATGGAACGCAATTTGACGGGCGGTCTACCGGTGCTATACCAAGGGCACTCGGCAAATCTCGGCCCATTCCAAGAACGTTTTTCTCCCTCTCACGAAACAAGGTCTGAGGGGGGCGACGGGCGCGTGTGGGAGTGTCGGATCACGAAACGGACAACGGGGAAAAGGACCGGATGCAAGTTTTGAAAAACATGCAGATGAAATGCAGATGATGACATGGCAAAATGCAACACGCCAGCAAATGACAAGGCAAGGACGGCGAATAACTGGCAGACACCTGGCGCATCGGATCCGGGGCGTTACAGCTCCTCCCTCCGTTCCAAAATGCAGTGCATATAGCTTTATTGAAAATTCGAACCTCGCAAACTTTTACCGAGTTTTCGTGTACCAAAATGCACATATAGAATACCCAGTATATATCATTTCATTCGTCTTCGAGAGGTAACTATAAAGATGGGCGAGGAGTCTACAAAGAAAGACCGTCGTATCACCTGCAACAATTTCAACCATCCTTTGGTGTGGAGGAATGTCATAGGAACTCTATATGATGTGTTTTTTATATGATTTTTTCCTTTAGAGCCAATTGGTCCATAGGAATAGATTCATATACTCCATATTTCAAAGGAAATAAACATGATGTCATTTTTGTAGGCTTAGAGCCACTTGGTTCATATGAATGGATTCCTATACTCCCATAATTTCAAAGGAAAAAAACATTAGCGTATATTCAATAGAAAAGTTCCTATGATGTGAACCAAATGACATCTCTTTTCTAATCCCTCCTCATAGGAATTGAGATACATGTCATCTCTAGATTCGATAGAAAAGTTCCTATGATGTGAACCAAATGACATCTCTTTTCCAATCCCTACTCATAGGAATTGAGATACATGTCATCTCTTTCCCTACAACTTCCATGTATACATCTTCTATTCCTAAATAGCTAGTACAACCCACTAGTAGATTTTTTCCTAGACATGCAACTATGGCACAAGAACACTTCATGCATGCAAGTCATAAATCACATTGTTTTTGTACTCTATGCATGCAAGCACCACATCATCAATTGGTGCATGTTACTCATAAGTTATTTCTTGCATTAGATTTTGTATTGACAATGTATGTGTTGGTCACATGCACACATATGTAGTTCACATTCACATTTTTGTTAGAAATGTCATTCTTTTAACTGCAATTCATTTTTTCTCTTTGTACTCCCTCCGTCTAGGTGTGTAAGTCATCTTCCGAAAACCAAATAATCCCAAAACACTTAGGCATGGTACATTAACTCCCTCCTCGTTTCTTGTTTCATGACATATCAACCAATAAGAGATGTGGGCCGTGCATGCTTTCAATGGCTTGAGACTTTCAAACATGACATGCAGTGGTTAATTAATTGCATGGAATGCTATTAACTAGCAAAAAAACTAAGATGAGTTATACACCTAGATGGAGGGAGTATTACATTTTCATTTTAAGCATACATTCACTTCCCATTAGTTATAGATGTTTTTGGAGGAACTTTTATGCATTATTTTGAGTAGAGTAGCAAATTTCATGCGGCCGCTGGTATATCAAAATGCAGGGCCCATGCATCATTGCCTTTTGGTCGAACCTACGTCCACAATTTTTTGTACGTATATTTCCACTGGTCCCCGAACCCAAAATGCTGCCTCGTTCCCGTAAAACCAAGCGACCCACACATATTAAGGCGTTGACTCGAACTCAATCCCTCTCCCGTTTACTACGACGTGGCCCTGCACGCCGTAGTACTCCTACAAACCCTACCATCGCACGCATCATCGGTTTTCTTCAAGAGGACGAGGGAGAAGCGGATTTGTAGTGGAGGCGCTTTCATAAAAAAGTATTTTAGTGGAGGCCCCCTACCCTAGGGTGCCCTAGGTAGCTGCCGCACGCATCATTGGTTTTCTCTTTTCTTTATGCTCTTGCGCCCTAGAGTGAAATGATGGTTGCTTCGTCCGTCCAACTTAATGCGGGAAAGGTGGGGTTTGTGATTTGACCTCTCATCGCTCATTTACTACTACTGCGGTGCTACGACCGGGGTGCCTCCAAGTCCAACCGCTGCTCCGAACTATAATTTGGTGCATCGCACGTGGAACAAGATGGTGGATGAGCCACATGTCGGCCAAAGGGGCCCTGTTAAGTGTGTCTCCATTTAGTGTGCGGACTGACCCTGCTTGAGTTGCTACGCCAACACGACAGGAGCAGCCTACCACTTGGTTTTGTTCCTTGGTGAATCCCGACTATATTGATCTAAAAATATACTATACTACCCTCTCCGTCTCGGTTTATAGGGCGTGCACGTAGTTCTAGCTCATCCATTTGACTAACAAAATATGAGTTACTATGTCACAAAAAGTATATCATTGGATTCTTAAGCGGATGTAGTTTCTAAACATATACTGTTCATCACATATATAGCCAGTTAAATTCTCAACCTAGAACGACGTGCATGCCCTGTAAACCGATACGGGGGAAGTAGTAAAAATGAGGTGATTTTATCGAGCGATGGGCGGGGGGGGGGGCATGGCCTGTCATGCGGTCCCACGTGTCATGATGTACCAAGGCGATGCGCGTCCCTCTTGCGGCAGAAGAATGGAAGAAGCAATACGTGGTTTTCTTGAAGGAGATGATGGCGAAGCGAAGTGTGAAATAATGGTTGCTTCGTTCGTCTGGGAAGTTGCGGCATTGTGATTTGACGTCTCATTGCTCATTACTACTACTGGGCGGTACGACTGGGGTGCGTCCCCCTATTGTTCTGCAATGTTATTTGGTGCATGACACATCGACCCGGTTGCTATATGTCCCACATGTCGGCGAGAGGAAGTACATAATTCATGAAAGCGAGCGTCGACAGAGGAGTACAAGACACGGCTTGGTTTTTGCTGCTTCGCGTGATCCATCAATACAAACCCAGACTAAAAAAAGGTGAGGGCGGGTCTTTTCCCGTGCGGTAGACAGGGGAGTTTGGCATAGTCTGTTCGAGACAATGAGGTAGGAAGGGAAACAAGCAAATAAAGGTAGACCGACTTGGTTTTGGGAAAAATCTGATTTTACGGAGTACGTACCCACTATGGAGGTAGTACTACTTACTACTCCCTCCTTTCCGTTTTATAGGGCTCATCTAAAAAAATCTTTTTCCGTTTCATAAGTCTCAATTCTACTAGTAGTAGTAGTACCATCACATGTTTGGATTTCGAGGTGCGTTAAATCACCCGATGCAAGCAGTGTCAAGAGAAAACTCACCAATGCATGTAGAAGTTCATGGAAAGTTAGTGGTCATGCATACATTTGTTCTAATTAATGCCTCGGTAAACATAACTTCTTGAGCAAAACGAGCGTACTAATTACTTGTGCAAACTGCAAAATTAATTCCACCACTCACCGTCTACCTTGGTTGGAGAGATTTTGAAATTGAGCCATAAGGCTGGTCATAGTGGGAGTAACAATGGTAGTAACATAGATGCCACATAAGCAAAAATGGTGAGGTGGCAAGTAGTTAATGAGGAGAGAGGCAAATAGAGTAACATAATATGTTACCATCACATAGCACTTCCCAATGCAAAATGAGTCTACAAAGTAATAAATGAAGGCATCTATGTTACTACATATATGACACTACCCACTATGAAGGTAGTAACATAGACTGGTAACATATGCATGTTACTAGTCTAAGTTACTCTCCACTATGACCAGCCTAACTGGAAAGGAGGGAGTAGTAACATAGCCTAGGGTAGCTTGCTGCACCACGGACTCCAAGGAAATTGTTGTAGTAGTACTACTCCTATGTACCACTGTACTACTCCTACTACTAAAAGACATATATTTCAAACAATATGATAATCTCTCTAACCAAGGTAGGGATGAGGAGTAAACGGAGGGAGTACTAGTAAGAAAGCTTCACGTCGTCCTGCGAGCCACCGTGCCCGTGGGCGGGGGAGACGGCGTACTAAGCAAGCTTCTCCTCGTTCTGCGAGTTGACGAGACACATCGAAAGTACTCCAGTGTATAGAGCGTTGCCTCTAAGGTAGGCCCCACATGGTTTGCCTCTTTTTTAACATAACGCGTCAAGTCGCAATTTGTTTGTTCACCCGTGGTACACGATCCTCCATCAAGTGGACAACTAGTACACGTGTCAAATTACCATGTGGGCTGCCTTTTCATACAGAAATGAGCTCCACCGTGTACCCGCGTGTGGTTGGGAAAGAGATGGGAGTACGTGCGCCGTGCGTGCACCTCTTCTCTTCGTGCACGTCCCCCACCTACGTGGGTGTGTGTGGGAGAGATACAAAGCTAGACATAATGCGCCGTCCATCCCCATGCTTCTGCCCAGTCTGACCACCAGTCACCACCACGCCCCACTCCTCCTCACCTTTTCTCTCATCTTTCATTTTTTTCGATGAAATTCTCGAGACACCATTTCTCCGATAAAATTCTTGAGATATCATTAGTTTTTAGACATGGGATTACTCCTGCATGGGTCAGTCACAACAGGTGTTTTGTAAAAAAAATGCATCTTGATGTTTCGTGCAATGCACGGGCATCTTGCTAGTCCATGAAAACAACACATGGCAAAATTTCATGGCGAACGAGGGATTTGAATGTGCTGGGAGGAGTTGTTTGGATCTTGCCCGGGATAGCCAAAATATTGGCGACCCTTTTGTCCACCGGTGCCTTTGCCACCGATGAACGAGGAATGGCTCGGGTGCTCATGCATCCTCCAGCGTGCACGTTGGAGACGAGCTCGCACGAGCTGTGCTTTTTTTTGTCCCACCACGCCGCACGAGCCAGCCGCAGACCGACCGGCGACCCGCAAATTACGCCATCCCATCATAGCCGCACACATTCTGACAGCAACTCAACCAACCGGACGAAATTCATGCAAACACGGCGATATTTCATATAAACAATGATGGAATTCATATAAAATACCGGATTTTCATACAAACATGACGGATTTTATTACATTCAAATTAACTAACGATGCTAGTTCCAGACAGCACAGGTATATAATACCAGGCCTAAAAGGTCGCCCGCCGATCCATTTGTGTTCCTCATGTCCGGCAGCACGATCACCGGACTGCCGGGAGCCCCGGAGGTATATGCTTCAGCGCAAAGGACGACTCGCTTCCCCACTGCCCAACTGATATGGTTGGTTGATGCCCAAGTTGATGGTGGAAGGGGGCTTCTCCGCTTCCGTGGAGCCCATGCGGGGTCGACGAGGGTCCTCGCAACAAAAGGATCCGGCAAGACACCTGTTGTGTACGCCGGTGTCGCCTCCGCGATGGCCTTCATGGGACCCAAGCGGTGGCGGCCTCCCATGTTCTACTTCTCCTCGATGATGGCGGCAGACGCGGAGGCGCTGGCCACTGACTCGTCGCTCTCCGTGCACCCGGCTTCTGTCTCTGCTTGCATGGCGCGGCCCCCGGCATGGGAGTCTCGGCCACAGAAATGGGAGACGCGATCGCAGACACGGGAGGCGCGGTACGAGGCAGCGGCGTGGATGGCAGTGACGACGCCCGTGCGCTGCTCCTCGTCGAGCTGGCCTGGAGCGGCGAGTTGCTAAACCGCGCGCCAGCTTGGGGTGGCAACTGGCTCTGTCGGGCGAGGGAAGGGAGGTGGATCAGCGAGCTGCATAGCTCGTATCTGGCGGGCTCGGCGGGGCACCCAGCCGGCTTTGATGCGGGATAACTACTCTTTGTAAGCCATTGTAAGAGTGGACAAAATGGTGAAGGAGGAGATAGGGGAGCGGCGGAGGTGTGCGATTTTTGGCCGGCGTCTGGCCTTGTTTAAATAGGATATTAAATAGACGGCGGACAGGAGGAGCTCGTGAAGGAAATATGCCCTAGAGGCAATAATAAAGTTATTATTTATTTCCTTATTTCATGATAAATGTTTATCATTCATGCTGGAATTGTATCAACCGGAAACATAATACTTGTGTGAATACATAGACAAACAGAGTGTCACTAGTATGCCTCTACTTGACTACCTCATTAATCAAAGATGGTTATGTTTCCTAGCCATAGACATGAGTTGTCATTTGATTAACGGGATCACATCATTAGGAGAATGATGTGATTGACTTGACCCATTCCGTTAGCTTAGCACTTGATCGTTTAGTATTCTGCTATTGCTTTCTTCATGACTTATACACGTTCCTATGACTATGAGATTATGCAACTCCCGTTTACCGGAGGAACACTTTTTGTGCTACCAAACGTCACAACGTAACTGGGAGATTATAAAGGTGCTCTACAGGTGTCTCCGAACGTACTTGTTGGGTTGGCGTATTTTGAGATTAGGATTTGTCACTCCGATTGTCGGAGAGGTATCTCTGGGCCCACTCGGTAATGCACATCACTATAATCCTTGCAAGCATTGCAACTAATGAGTTAGTTGCGGGATGATGTATTACAGAACGAGTAAAGAGATTTGCCGGTAACGAGATTGAACTAGGTATTGAGATACCGACGATCGAATCTCGGGCAAGTAACATACCGATGACAAAGGGAACAACGTATGTTGTTATGTGGTCTGACCGATAAAGATCTTCATAGAATATGTAGGAGCCAATATGGGCATCCAGGTCCCGCTATTGGTTATTGACCAGAGAGGTGTCTCGTTCATGTCTACATAGTTCTCGAACCCGTAGGGTCCGCACGTTGAACAATCGTTGACGATATAGTACTATGAGTTATGTATATTGGTGACCGAATGTTGTTCGGAGTTTTGGATGAGATCACGGATATGACGAGGAACTCCGGAATGGTCTAGAAGTAAAGATTGATATGTGGATAGTATTGTTTGATCTTCGGAAAGGTTCTGGAATCCATCGGAAGGGGTTCCGGATGTTTCCCGAAATGTTTGGGCACGAGAACACTTTATCTGGGCCAAAGGGGAAAGCCCACAAGGTTTTTGGAAAGCGCAAAAGGAAGTTTTGAGGAGTCCAGGGGCCAGACGCCAGGGTCCCTAGCGTCTGGGTCCAGACGCCGGGAACCCTGGCGTCTGGCCCTGGAGTCCGCGATGGACTCTTGCCTTTCGGGTGAAACCAACTTTGTGGAGGCTTTTACTCCAAGTTTCGACCCCAAGGCTCAACATATAAATAGAGGGGTAGGGCTAGCACCCAAGACACATCAAGAAACACCAAGCCGTGTGCCGGCAACCCTGTCCCCTCTAGTTTATCCTCCGTCATAGTTTCTGTACTGCTTGGCGAAGCCCTGCAGAAATTGTTCTTCACCAACACCGACACCACGCCGTCATGCTGCCGAAACTCATCTACTACTTCGCCCGTCTTGCTGGATCAAGAATGCGAGGACGTCATCGAGCTGAACGTGTGCAGAACTCGGAGGTGCCGTGCGTTCGGTACTTGGATCGGTCGGATCATGAAAATGTATGACTACATCAACCGCGTTGATAAATGCTTCCGCTTACGGTCTACAAGGGTACGTAGACAACACTCTCCCCTCTTGTTGCTATGCATCACCATGATCCTATGTGTGCGTAGGAATTTTTTTGAAATTACTACGTTCCCCAACAGTGGTATCAGAGCCAGGTTTTATGCGTAGATGTCATATGCACGAGTAGAACACAAGTGAGTTGTGAGCGATACAAGTCATACTGCTTACCAGCATGTCCTACTTTGGTTCGGCGGTATTGTTGGATGAAGCGGCCCGAACCGACATTACGCGTACGCTTACACGAGACTGGTTTTACCACCGTGCTATGCACACAGGTGACTAGCGGGTGTCAGTTTCTCCAACTTTAGTTGAACCGAGTGTGGCTATGCCCGGTCCTTGAGAAGGTTAAAACAGCACTAACTTGACGAACTATCGTTGTGGTTTTGATGCGTAGGTAAGAACGGTTCTTGCTCAGCCCGTAGCAGCCACGTAAAACTTGCAACAACAAAGTAGAGGACGTCTAACTTGTTTTTGCAGGGCATGTTGTGATGTGATATGGTCAAGACGTGATGAAGATATAAGTTGTTGTATGAGATGATCATGTTTTGTTGAAGTTATCGGCAACTGGCAAAAGCCTTATGGTTGTCTCTCTATTGCATAAGATGCAAGCGCCAAATAATTGCTTTACTTTATCGCTATGCGATAGCAATAGTTGCAAGAGCAATAGTTAGCGAGACGACCATGTGATGACACATTGATATAGATCAAGATGATGGAGATCATGGTGTCATGCCGGTGACGATGGAGATCATGACGATGCTTTGGAGATGGAGATCAAAAGCACAAGATGATGATGGCCATATCATGTCACATATTATGATTGCATGTGATGTTTATCTTTTATACATCTTATTTTGCTTAGTTCGGCAGTAGCATTATAAGATGATCTCTCACTAAATTTCAAGATAAAAGTGTTCTCCCTCAGTATGCACCGTTGCCAAAGTTCGTCGTGCCCAGACACCACGTGATGATCGGGTGTGATAAGCTCTACGTCCATCTACAACGGGTGCAAGACAGTTTTGCACACGCGGAATACTCAGGTTAAGCTTGACGAGCCTAGCATATGTAGATATGGCCTCGGAACACTGAGACCGAAAGGTCGAGCGTGAATCATATAGAAGATATGATCAACATAGTGATGTTCACCATTGAAAACTACTCCATTTCACGTGATGATCGGTTATGGTTTAGTTGATATGGATCACGTGATCACTTAGAAGATTAGAGGGATGTCTATCTAAGTGGGAGTTCTTAAGTAATATGATTAATTGAACTTTAATTTATCATGAACTTAGTCCTGGTAGTATTAGCATATCTATGTTGTAGATCAATAGCTCGCGTTTAGCTCCCCTGTATTATTTTTTGATATGTTCCTAGAGAAAACTAAGTTGAAAAATGTTAGTAGCAATAATGTGGATTGGATCCGTGATCTGAGGTTTATCCTCATTGCTGCACAGAAGAATTACGTCCTTGATGCACCGCTAGGTGACAGACCTATTGCAGGAGCAGATGCAGACGTTATGGACGTTTGGCTAGCTCAATATGATGACTACCTGATAGTTTAGTGCACCATGCTTTGCGGCTTAGAATCGGGGCTTCAAAGACGTTTTTGAAATGCCATGGAGCATATGAGATGTTCCAAGAAGTTGAAATTTGTATTTCAGACTCATGCCCGTGTCGAGAGGTATGAGACCTCTGACAGTACTTTGCCTAAAAGATGGAGGAGAATAGCTCAATCAGTGAGCATGTGCTCAGATTGTCTGGGTACTACAATTGCTTGAATCAAGTGGGAGTTAATCTTCCAGATAAGATAGTAATTGACAAAGTTCTCTAGTCACTATCACCAAGTTACTAGAACTTCGTGATGAACTATAATGTGCAAGGGATGATGAAAAACAATTCCCAAGCTCTTCGCGATGCTAAAATCGGCGAAGGTAGAAATCAAGAAAAACATCAAGTGTTGATGGTTGACAAGACCACTAGTTTCAAGAAAAGGGGCAAAGGGAAGAAGGGGAACTTCAAGAAGAACGACAAGCAAGTTGCTGCTCGAGTGAAGAAACCCAAGTCTGGACCTAAGCCTGAGACTGAGTGCATCTACTGCAAAGGGACTGGTCACTTGAAGCGGAACTACCCCAAGTAATTGGCGGATAAGAAGGATGGCAAGGTGAACATAGGTATATTTGATATACATGTTATTAATGTGTACTCTGCTAGTGTTTATAGCAACCCCTCAGTATTTGATACTAGTTCAGTTGCTAAGAGTAGTAACTCAAAACGGGAGTTGCAGAATGAACAGAAACTAGTTAAGGGCGAGGTGACGATGTGTGTTGGAAGTAGTTCCAAGATTGATATGATCATCATCGCACACTCCCTATACTTTCGGGATTAGTGTTGAACCTAAATAAGTGTTATTTGGACTTTGCGTTGAGCATGAATATGATTTGATCATGTTTATTGCAATATGGTTATTCATTGAAGTTAGAGAATAATTGTTGTTCTGTTTACATGAATAAAACCTTCTATGGTCATACACCCAATGAAAATGGTTTGTTGGATCTCAATCGTAGTAATACACATATTCATAATATTGAAGCCAAAAGATGCAAAGTTAATAACGATAGTGCAACTTATTTGTGGCACTGCCGTTTAGGTCATATTGGTGTAAAGCGCATGAAGAAACTCCACACTGATGGGATTTTGGAATAAATTGATTATGAATCACTTGATGCTTGCGAACCATGCCTTATGGGCAAGATGACTAAAAACTCCGTTCTCCGGAACAATGGAGCGAGCAACTGACTTATTGGAAATAATACATACTGATGTATACAATCCGATGAGTGTTGAGGCTCACAGCAAGTATCATTATTTTTTGACCTTCACAGATGATTTGAGCAGATATGAGTATATCTACTTGATAAAACACGAGTCTGAAACATTTGAAAAGTTCAAAGAATTTCAGAGTGAAGTGGCAAATCATCGTAAACAAGAAAATAAAAGTTTCTACGATATGATCGCAGAGGAAAAATATTTGAGTTACGAGTTTGGCCTTCAATTAAAACAATGTGGAATAGTTTCACAAACTCATGCCACCTGGAACACCACAACATAATGGTGTGTCCGAACGTCATAACCATACTTTATTGGATATAGTGCAATCTATGATGTTTCTTACCGATTTACCACTATCGTTTTGGGGTTATGCATTAGAGACAGCTGCATTCACGTTAAAAAGGTCACCATCTAAATCCGTTGTGACGACACCGTATGAACTGTGGTTTAGCAAGAAACCTAAGCTGTCGTTTCTTAAAGTTTGGGGTTGCGATGCTTACGTGAAAAGTTTCATCCTGATAAGCTCAAACCCAAATCGGAAAAGTGCATCTTCATAGGATACCCAAAAGTTACTGTTGGGTACACCTTCTATCACATATCCGAAGGCAAGATATTCGTTGCTAAGAATTGATCCTTTCTAGAGAAGGAGTTTCTCTCGAAAGAAGTGAGTGGGAGGAAAGTAGAACTTGATGAGGTAACTGTACCTTCTCCCGAATTGGAAAGTAGTTCATCACTGAAATCAGTTCCAGTGATGCTTACACCAATTAGTGAGGAAGTTAATGATGATGATCATGAAGCTTCGGATCAAGTTACTACCGAACCTCGTAGGTCAACCAGAGTGAGATCCGCACCAGAATGGTATGGTAATCCTGTTCTGGAGGTCATGTTACTTGACCATGATGAACCTACGAACTATGAGGAAGCGATGGTGTGCCCAGATTCCGCAAAATGGCTTGAGGCCATGAAATCTGAGATGGGAACCATGTATGAGAACAAAGTGTGGATTTTGGTTGACTTGCCCGATGATCGGCAAGCCATAGAAAATAAATGGATCTTCAAGAGGAAGACGGACGCTGATAGTAGTGTTACTATCTACAAAGCTAGACTTATCGAAAAAGGTTTTTAACAAAGTTCAAGGTGTTGACTACGATGAGATTTTCTCACTCGCAGCGATGCTTAAGGCTGTCCGAATCATGTTAGCAAATTGCCACATTTTATGAAATCTGGCAAATGGATGTCAAAACTACATTCCTTAATGGATTCCTTAAAGAAGAGTTGTATATGATGCAACCAGAAGGTTTTGTCAATCCTAAAGGTGCTAACAAAATGTGCAAGCTCCATCGATCCATCTATGGACTAGTGCAAGCATCTCGGAGTTGGAATATACGCTTTGATGAGTTGATCAAAGCATATAGTTTTATACAGACTTGCGGTGAAGCCTGTATTTACAAGAAAGTGAGTGGGAGCACTACAACATTTCTGATAAGTATATGTGAATAACATATTGTTGATCGAAAATAATGTAGAATTATTCTGCAAAGCATAAAGGAGTGTTTGAAAGGAGTTTTTCAAAGAAAGACCTCGGTGAAGCTGCTTACATATTGAGCATCAAGATCTATAGAGATAGATCAAAACGCTTGATAAGTTTTTTCAATGAGTACATACCTTGACAATATTTTGAAGTAGTTCAAAATGGAACAGTCAAAGAAAGTGTTCTTGCCTGTGTTACAAGGTGTGAAATTGAGTAAGACTCAAAGCCCGACCACGACAGAAGATAGAAAGAGAATGAAAGTCATTCCCTATGCCTCAGCCATAGGTTCTATAACTATGCCATGCTATGTACCAGATCTATTGTATACCCTACACTGATTTTGCCAAGGGAGTACAATAGTGATCTAGGAGTAGATCACTTGACAATGGTCAAAATTATCCTTAGTGGAATATGGATATGTTTCTCGATTATGGAGGTGACAAAAGGTTCATCGTAAAAGGGTTACGTCGATACAAGTTTTGGCACTGATCCAGATGACTCTAAGTCTTCATCTGGATACATATTGAAAGTGGGAGCAATTAGCTAAAGTAGCTCCGTGCAGAGCATTGTAGACATAGAAATTTGCAAAATACATACGGATCTGAATATGGCAGACCCGTTGACTAAACTTCTCTCACAAGCAAAACATGATCACACCATGGTACTCTTTGGGTGTTAAGCACATAGCGATGTGAACTAGATTATTGACTCTAGTAAACCCTTTGGGTGTTGGTCACATGACGACGTGAACTATGGGTGTTAATCACATGGTGATGTGAACTATTGATGTTAAATCACATGTCGATGTGATCTAGATTATTGACTCTAGTGCAAGTGGGAGACTGAAGGAAATATGCCCTAGAGGCAATAATAAAGTTATTATTTATTTCCTTATTTCATGATAAATGTTTATCATTCATGCTGGAATTGTATTAACCGGAAACATAATACTTGTGGGAATACATAGACAAACAGAGTGTCACTAGTATGCCTCTACTTGACTAGCTCGTTAATCAAAGATGGTTATGTTTCCTAGCCATAGACATGAGTTGTCATTTGATTAACGGGATCACATCATTAGGAGAATGATATGATTGACTTGACCCATTCCGTTAGCTTAGCACTTGATCGTTTAGTATTCTGCTATTGCTTTCTTCATGACTTATACATGTTCCTATGACTATGAGATTATGCAACTCCCGTTTACCGGAGGAACACTTTGTGTGCTACCAAACGTCACAACGTAACTGGGTGATTATAAAGGTGCTCTACAGGTGTCTCCGAAGGTACTTGTTGGGTTGGCGTATTTCAAGATTAGGATTTGTCACTCCGATTGTCGGAGAGGTATCTCTGGGCCCACTTGGTAATGCACGTCACTATAAGCCTTGCAAGCATTGCTACTAATGAGTTAGTTGCGGGATGATGTATTATAGAACGAGTAAAGAGACTTGCCGGTAACGAGATTGAACTAGGTATTGAGATACCGACGATCGAATCTCGGGCATGTAACATATCGATGACAAAGGGAACAACCTATGTTGTTATGCGGTCTGACCGATAAAGATCTTCATAGAATATGTAGGAGCCAATATGGGCATCCAGGTCCCGCTATTGGTTATTGACCAGAGAGGTGTCTTGGTCATGTCTACATAGTTCTCGAACCCGTAGGGTCCGCACGCTTAATGTTCGTTGATGATATAGTACTCTGAGTTATGTATGTTGGTGACCGAATGTTGTTCAGAGTTTTGGATGAGATCACGGATATGACGAGGAACTCCGGAATGGTCCAAAAGTAAAGATTGATATGTGGATAGTAGTGTTTGATCTCCGGATAGGTTTCGGAATCCATCGGAAGGGGTTCCGGATGTTTCCCGAAATGTTTGGGCGTGAGAACACTTTATCTGGGCCAAAGGGGAAAGCCCACGAGGTTTTTGGAAAGCGCAAAAGGAAGTTTTGCGGGGTCCAGGGGCCTGACGCCAGGGTCCCTGGCGTCTGGGTCCAGACGCCGGGAACCCTGGCGTCTGGCCCTGGAGTCCGAGAAGGACTCTTGCCTTTCGGGTGAAACCGACTTTGTGGAGGCTTTTACTCCAAGTTTCGACCCCAAGGCTCAACATATAAATAGAGGGGTAGGGCTAGCACCCAAGACACATCAAGAAACACCAAGCCGTGTGCCGGCAACCCTGTCCCCTCTAGTTTATCCTCCGTCATAGTTTCTGTAGTGCTTGCAGAAGCCCTGCGGAAATTGTTCTTCACCAACACCGACACCGCGCCGTCGTGCTGCCGGAACTCATCTACTACTTCGCCCGTCTTGCTGGATCAAGAACGCGAGGACGTCATCAAGCTGAATGTGTGCAGAACTTGGAGGTGCCGTGCGTTCGGTACTTGGATCGGTTGGATCGTGAAGACGTACGACTACATCAACCGCGTTGATAAACGCTTCCGCTTACGGTCTACGAGGGTACGTAGACAACACTCTCCCCTCTCGTTGCTATGCATCACCATGATCCTGTGTGTGCGTAGGAATTTTTTTGAAATTACTATGTTCCCCAACAGCTCGGCCGGCGTTGCATTTAATGCCGGCCCGGTCATGAATGGACGTGTGTCCAGAGTGGGTTTCTCGGCTTCCACACGGGTTTCATGGAGGCGTTTGAATGCGGCAAGGAGGCATGTTCAGCCAGGCGTGCAGCGAGTGGCGCCCTTGACTCTGACGTACGACACTGCACCGTTCTTCCACCGACATGTGGGCTCTTTGGGTACATGGCATGCATGTCAGTCACCTAACGCAGGCAGCGCACGGCAGAGGAACTTTTGGTGGACAAGGGCGGTCAGAAGCGAGCATTTCATAAACCGATGATTGTTCATTGAGTGTGACGTCATCTATTTCATGTAGATAAGCCTACTATATAATGTAAGAGAATTTTAAAATTTTCATATATACATTGATAGCCCATTCGATACGTTGTGATTCATAAAGACCGCTGCAAACATCAATGTTCTGCTTATCACAGATAAGATTGATTAATACCCGTAACAATCCATGTCCTTAACAAAGGGTGCATGCATGTATAGGTTGAGCGTGTGTCTTGCGTCGTGTGTTGTGTGCATGCAGGCGTGCGAGTGTTGCGTGTGTGCATGTGTACGTTTCAGTGTTGCATGCATGTGTGCGTATGTCCGTGTGTTCGTGAGTGCATGTGTACGTGTTAGTGTTGCACGCCTGCATGCGTGTGTGTGTTCGTTATGTGTACGTGTCAGTGTTGCACGCCTGCATGCGTGCGTGTATTCGTGCTAGTGTTGCATGCGTGCATGTATACGTGCGGGGTGAGGCTACACGTTAGTCGACTGACTTTTTCATCTCCGGTCAGTCGATTTTCCAGCCGTTGGATACGAAATCAAGGGCCTGCAGTTTATCTTCAGCCTCCACCCCCCTAAGCCGCCAGCCACCACCGACCGAACCGCCGGCCCCTGCCGCCCGCGGCCGGCCCGCGCCTCCATGACACCCGGCCCGCCCCGAAACCACTCCCCACCGCTGGTCCACCGCCGCCTCGGCCATCCCTCTAGCCCCCCCCCCGCCAAGCTTTTTCTCCAGCGATCCCCATGCCACCGCCCAATCACCGCGCCCCACTGCCGGCGACTGCCAACCAGAGGTCTCACGACTTTGAATCCCCACCGACCACTAATTTGTTGCCATTTTTGTCTTTCATATACGCGCTGATGGGTGGGCCCTATGGTAATGTGCGCTGCTGAATGTGGACCGTTTGACTGGTCAATTGATCGTGTCATCATCAAATTACGGAGCTGTATGGTGAGCCAGTAACCGTATGATCACCCTAAAATGTATTTTATTAACATAGTATAGACTCAAACTACCATTTCTTTCTTTCATATACTCGCTGACAGGTGGGCCCCACGGTTACGTGCCCCGATGGTGCAACACTAGTTGCGCCACGTGGAACGTTTGACTGGTCAATTGATTGTGTCATCAACAAAATACGGAGTTGTACGGGTGAGCCAGTGACCGTATAATCACGACATGTATTTTTTTAACACGGTACAGACGCAAGCGCTCATATATACGCGCAAGCACTCACCGCTATAAGCGCACACACGCAGACCCTATCCCTATGAGCACCTTTGAGAGAGTGAGCCAGCATATGATCTTGAGATTTTACGAAGTCACCATAGGTGCCTCGTAGTCGAGTGGAACGTCTCCTCCCACTGAACGCACATCGCCGGAAAATACTGAAATTAACCTAGGGTAAATGCGAGCACCAGGACTTTAACCCTGGTGGGCTCGGGAAACCACTGTCCTCCTAACCATCCAACCACAAGTTGGTTAGCACCACACAATGTATGTGGTGACCGTGATGGGCTTATTCTGAAGTCCAGTGACCATATCATGCTTTCGCTTCAAATACAATGACTGTAAGTGTTGTCAACAAAATACGGAGCACGCATCAAATACAATGTCCGTCGGTGTCATCAAAAAAAATATGGAGACGTATTGTGAGCTAGATACCGTATGATCACCACGAGAATGTGTACGGTGATCGTAATGAGCATATTCTGAAGTCCAGTGACTGTATAGTGCTTTCGCTTGAAATACAGTGACCGTCACGTGTGAATGTGTCAGGGGCATGCATACTTTAGAGGGCCGAGAGATAGTTTGTGTGCGTACGTGAAAGTGGTGTAGAAAGAGGGGGTGTCCAGTGGAGACAATGAGAGATATCCCGTTCATTTCTCTTTCCCGTGACTAATATTTTAGGAGAAAATATAAACATTCACAATGCAGAACAAATATTTTTGGATGCACCATGCAATTAACTTTCATGTATAACACTGTACTATTGTATATGCTTATTTTCTTAGTGGCCAACTCCATCTATGTTGTCTCAACATAGCCGATCCCAAGCCCGGGTAAAGGAGGAGGGTTGTGATAGGCTTGGCGAGCCAACGTAAAAACTCAACCACTCTTATGGAGATGAAACCCAAAAGATTTTCGTTGGGGCGTAACCCTCTCAGCGATGCGCCACATCGGAACCCGGGTGTGGTGGAAAATGAGAAAGGGTCGGGCCGTCACTGCCCAAGTGGCGCACCGTATCTTGATCCGGATACGGTGGCAAGTGAGCGAGGATCGGGTCGTCACATCCTTAGTGGCGCGCTACATCGGCGCCCGGATGTAGTGGAAAATGAGCAAGGGTCTTCGCATTTGACTCGACGAGTGCGAAGGGTAAGGAAGCTAGCCGAGCCTAGGAGGATTCGCTTAGGTAGCTGGAACGTAGGGTCTCTGACAGGGAAGCTTCGGGAGCTAGTTGATGCAGCGGTGAGGAGAGGTGTTGATATCCTTTGCGTCCAAGAAACCAAATGGAGAGGACAGAAGGGGAAGGAGGTGGAGGATACCGGCTTCAAGCTGTGGTACACGGGGATGGCTGCAAACAGAAATGGCGTAGGCATCTTGATCAACAAGAGCCACAAGTATGGAGTGGTAGACGTCAAGAGACGTGGGGACCGGATTATCCTGGTCAAGCTGGTAGTTGAGGACTTGGTTCTCAATGTTATCAGCGCGTATGCCCCACAAGTAGGCCACAATGAAAACACCAAGAGGGAGTTATGGGAAGGCCTGGAAGACATGGTTAGGAGTGTACCGATTGGTGAGAAGCTCTTCATAGGAGGAGACCTCAATGGCCACGTGGGTACATCTAACACAGGTTTTGAAGGGGCGCATGGGGGCTTTGGCTATGTTATCAGGAATCAAGAAGGAGAAGATGTCTTAAGCTTTGCCCTAGCCTACAACATGATTGTAGCTAACACCCTCTTTAGAAAGAGAGACTCACATCTGGTGACTTTTAGTAGTGGCCAACACTCTATCCAGATTGATTTCATCCTCTCGAGAAGAGAAGATAGGCGTGCGTGCCTAGACTGTAAGGTGATACCTGGAGAGAGTGTTGTACCCCAGCATAAGCTCATGGTTGCTGACTTCTACTTTCAGATTTGTGTCCAGCGGGATAAGCATGCCAAAGTCGCTAGAACGAAGTGGTGGAAGCTCAAGGGGGAGGTAGCTCAGGCGTTCAAGGGGAGGGTCATTAAGGAGGGCCCTTGGGAGGAAGGAGGGGATGCAGACAATGTGTGGATGAAGATGGCGACTTGCATTCGTAAGGTGACCTCGGAGGAGTTTGGAGTGTCCAGGGGAAGGAGAAGCAAAGATAAGGATACCTGGTGGTGGAATGATGATGTCCAGAAGGCGATTAAAGAGAAGAAAGATTGCTTCAGACGCCTATACCTGGATAGGAGTGCAGAAAACATAGAGAAGTACAAGATGGCGAAGAAGGCTGCAAAGCGAGCTGTTGGTGAAGCAAGGGGTCGGGCATATGAGGACCTCTACCAACGGTTAGGCACGAAGGAAGGCGAAAGGGACATCTATAAGATGGCCAAGATCCGAGAGAGGAAGACGAGGGACATTGGCCAAGTCAAATGCATCAAGGACGGAGCAGGCCAACTCTTGGTGAAGGACGAGGAGATTAATCATAGATGGCGGGAGTACTTCGACAAGCTATTCAATGGGGAGAATGAGAGTTCTACCATTGAACTGGACGACTCCTTTGATGAGACCAACATGCGTTTTGTGCGGCGAATCCAGGAGTCTGAGGTCAAGGAGGCTTTAAAAAGGATGAAAGGAGGCAAGGCGATGGGCCCTGATTGTATCCCCATTGAGGTGTGGAAAGGTCTCGGGGACATAGCGATAGTATGGCTAACCAAGCTTTTCAACCTCATTTTACGGGCAAACAAGATGCCAGAAGAATGGAGACGGAGTATATTAGTACCAATCTTCAAGAACAAGGGGGATGTTCAGAGTTGTACTAATTACTGTGGAATTAAGCTGATGATCCATACAATGAAGCTATGGGAGAGAGTCATTGAGCACCGCTTAAGAAGAATGACAAGCGTGACCAAAAATCAGTTTGGTTTCATGCCTGGGAGGTCGACCATGGAAGCCATTTTCTTGGGACGACAACTTATGGAGATATATAGGGAGCAAAAGAAGGACTTGCATATGGTGTTCATTGACTTGGAGAAGGCCTATGATAAGATACCACGGAATGTCATGTGGTGGGCCTTGGAGAAACACAAAGTCCCAGCAAAGTACATTCCCCTCATCAAGGACATGTACGATAATGTTGTGACAAGTGTTCGAACAAGTGATGTCGACACTAATGACTTACCGATTAAAATAGGACTGCATCAGGGGTCAGCTTTGAGCCCTTATCTTTTTGCATTGGTGATGGATGAGGTCACAAGGGATATACAAGGAGATATCCCATGGTGTATGCTCTTTGCGGATGATGTTGTGCTAGTTGACGACAGTCGGATAGAGGTAAATAGGAAGTTAGAGTTATGGAGACAAACCTTGGAATCGAAAGGGTTTAGGCTTAGTAGAACTAAAACCGAGTACATGATGTGCGGTTTCAGTACTACTAGGTGTGAGGAGCAGGAGGTTAGCCTTGATGACCAGGTGGTTCCCCAGAAGGACACCTTTCAGTATTTGGGGTCAATGCTGCAAGGGGATGGGGGTATTGATGAAGATGTGAACCATCGAATCAAAGCCGGATGGATGAAGTGGCGCCAAGCTTCTAGCATTCTCTGTGACAAGAGAGTGCCACAAAAGCTAAAAGGCAAGTTCTACAGGACAGCGGTTCGACCCGCAATGTTGTATGGCGCTGAGTGTTGGCCGACTAAAAGGCGACATGTTCAACAGTTAGGTGTGGCGGAGATGCGTATGTTGAGATGGATGTCTGGCCACACGAGGAAGGATCGAGTCCGGAATGATGATATACGAGATAGAGTTGGGGTAGCACCAATTGAAGAGAAGCTTGTCCAACATCGTCTGAGATGGTTTGGGCATATTCAGCGCGGGCCTCCAGAAGCTCCAGTGCATAGCGGACGGCTAAAGCGTGCGGAGAATGTCAAGAGAGGGCGGGGTAGACCGAATTTGACATGGGAGGAGTCCGTTAAGAGAGACCTGAAGGATTGGAGTATCACCAAAGAGCTAGCTATGGATAGGGGTGCGTGGAAGCTTGCTATCCATGTGCCAGAACCATGAGTTGGTTGCGAGATCTTATGGGTTTCACCTCTAGCCTACCCCAAATTGTTTGGGACTAAAGGCTTTGTTGTTGTTGTTGTTGTTGTTGTTGTTATTTTCTTAGTGGTTGATTGCATGTGTGGTGTGGTGGTCACATTATTTCTAGTTGGGGTGGGCACATCATTTCTAGTTGTGGTGGGTCAACATGAGGACTCATGGGTCGGTTCCATCCTACGCCACATAGGTTGGACCGAGACGCGTTATACGAAGACCCATGTGGAGGACTCGGCGTACAAGACGAAGCTACCAGAGTCGTGGAGGACTCTATCCCCACTGGTGATAAGCCGACTATATATGATTTGTAACCCTAGGCCCCGAGTATGTTATAGAAGCCTGGGGGCTAGTTCGTCGATAGTATACACACACGCACAATGCCTGGTATTCACGTGTACTATGTACACACCCCTATCACTAATATACAGTACCAGGAGTAGGCTTTTTCCTCAACTGCAAGGGCCCGGACTTGGGTAAAACTTTGCCTCGTATTACCATCCAGCCTAACAGTCAGGGATATCCAACCGAATGATCTGATGGAATCATATCTGCCAACTACTAAGAGAGAGGTGTGTTTGTGGGGGGGGGGGCAATGTGTGCGAGAGAGGCCTAAAGATAATGTGCGTGTGGGAGACACGTAGGCACATATATGTGCGTATAGAGGGCTAGTAGAGACCGTGCGTGTGTGTATATATGCATGTGAGAGAAATAGTGTTTTCCAACTGAGATTAGTGAAAAGAGTGGTATATAGTAGTCAGAAAGAGAGAGGGAGATATAGAGAGAGTGTGTGCGTGAGACACCCCGACACCCCGGGAGAGATTGTGAGCATGTGTGAAAGAGAAATGCCGATGTATATAAAGTGTGTGCACTTATGCGTTAGATAGAGAGATATATAGCGCGCGTGTGAGAACGGGCCGAGGCATAGTGCATCTATGTGTAAAAGGCGGTTCTACGCATTAAATTAAAATATAAATGGCATTATTATTTTTGGATGAGATCATGAATTTTGCAATTTGCGTATGAACGAAAATCGGTCTATCAGACACCCATACTCTATTGAATTCTAGCATGTGCATGTGTTTACTTCATATTATCGATCTATAGAGTGAGAGCGGTTTGAAATACAAGCAATGCATTGCTTTTGCAATTCATATATAAACATTAATTAGTGCACTCCATGTTGTTAGTGTGAAGCACTTTATACATTTGTCACTTACATGGATACATTCCAAATTGCTAGCTATGAAATAGAATACATGTTGAATTCAACATAAAGGGGGTTTCGAAGATTCGAATTCATAGGAAGTGCATTCATCTATTTGAATCCGAGATAATGGCATTTTTAAATCAGATCTAAAGGGAGGCATCAATCTTTGTTGTGCGTTTGAACATGCTATATATTCATACGCATGTCTAACTATTTTTTTGCCACCAAGGAGATTATATCTGAAACCATGCATGAATTGGGGTAAGTTGCATATTTTTTAATATATACTCATGTATAATGTATATTCAAATGTACCCCCTCCATTCCAAAATAATCGTAGTTTTAGGATTTTCAAGAGTAAAGATTTGTGAAGTTTGACAAATCCTGAAAGTTCAATTCAAGAGAACCGAAAACATTAATGCTTCTGCTCCCAAATATTGAACGAAGCGCCAAATAAGCCTCTGGTCACCCGAAACCGCGCGAGACTAATGTTTGGTGGTAGGAAATTATTGTCCTGACTCTGGCCCGTGTAGCCTATCGGCCCGATGTCCAAAGGTCTAAACCGGGGTAGGTTTGTAACTTCACCAAGATGCCAGTCTCAACCGCCTCCGAGAAGACTTCATACGCCGTGGGTGCCTAAACACCCATGCGCTCGGCCGAAATCTATCCCGCCCACCATTTGGGTCACCTGAGATTACTATCCTACCCCCAACCCGCAATATGTCTGAAATTTTAGATGGGGGCAAAGTTTGTAACTTTCCCCAAATTTCAAACAAGCGCGTCCCAAACCAAAACATTGTTCCCCCTTAGTTCCCCCATCCCTCTGTTTCCCCATTCATACTCCATGGGCGCCAAAACGCCCTCTCCACCAGCCGCGAAACCCCAGCCTCCTTCGTCCTCCACCCCATCGCGCCCAATCCATCGCCGCCCTCCTCCATCACGCCGGAGCCGGTACCCCGACGTCATCGTCCAACGCAACCAGAACCGCAACGCCCTCAAGGACTTAGCAGTTGAAGCCGAGGTAGAGCTGCCTCCACGACGCCGATGCCGACGTGCGCCGTACCAGAACCACTTCGACCACGCCGTCCTGCGCCTCACCGCTGCCACTCCACTGTCGCAACCGTCCACCGCACCAGAGCTGTTCCCGCTACGCCGTCGTTCGCCGCCTTGGATCTGGTTCCCCGCCGCCGACAAACGGCCACCGCACCACTCTCAACAACTTGGCCATGGGTTCGTCCAAGGCTCCACCATCCTCCACAACTTCTCGTTTCTAGCGAACCAAAAGAAGATCGTTTGGAAAACAGAAGGAGGACACAACACTGCCAGCAGAAAGAGGTACTCCTCTTCCCTTATTCGTGCAAATCTTACGTCTCTGCTCACACCGTATTCATCCCACATAAGAAACTAGTTGAGCGCTTCTTACTACATCTTCTTCGTGATACTAAATGCACAAGGTTTTCTCCCATTTACTATTTCTCCTTGGCTATAGGTCGCCTGGATTTCAATTCAGGGTCAGTTGAATCACACTTAAAAGAAGCAACACCCGCTTAGGCACGCGGAGCACCTAGTCTGCATGTTCGCCGTGGAAGTGGCACATCGTTGTTTATCATAGGGTGTGGGGCACAGGAGCTGTTTGCCCCCGATCTGGAGGTCGGCAGGCCTTGAAGGGATGGTCGGGGGCAGTGCCAAGCACGACGGTGCGGTGAGGTCGAGGGGATGGCGGAGGCAGGGGACTGGGCCGGTGGTTGCTAGCGTTTCGAGGAAGATCGTAACACTGACTGGCTGGAGGTAGATGAAGGCGATCTGCCGGTTCTTTGTACATCGAACGGTGCAGAACAAATGGACTGACCTATTTGTTTTCAGTCGACTGTTATTTTCATAGGACCACACCTTGTGGTGTGCTGGAGGAGCATCTGCATTTCCTAGCCATCCCTGTGCTCATATTTCAAAATCCTAGAATCTAGTAATTTCGTGTGCCATGCATGTTGTAGAGCTATCATATGTCTCCCGGCATTTATTACTCACCGACCAGCTATCTGCTACCTTTACACTGTACTACATGTGCACACACTTCACCCATACTCACACTATTGTTTTTTTATGCATGGGTATTTCAGACTCTGACGCAGTGTTGATGAATACAAAAAAGAAAAGACAGAAGTCGCTCCAATGTAATTCGAAGATAAGCACTAAGCATTTCAGCGCTCTAAAGGGTGTAGTGTCAGCAGATGGAGACAGTAAACATAGCTCTGAAGTTGATGATCTCAATTGCCACACACAACCATCCTAGGTGCTTGCTTTAACTTCGCACTGTCAAATGTGGTTGCATGTTGCATATGGTGTCTAGCTTGTATTGCTTCCAGTTTGGTTAAATTGCATCTGCTTACTTTACACATTATACCTTTGATAATGACATGCCTTTCTGTTTTTGATACATACTACATATGTCTATTAACCATGTTCGTACATCAAACTAATGCTCTTTTGTATCCCTCATCAATCACTTATGATGAGACAATCAACCAATGGGTTACTGTGAGACGCGCTACTCGTTTAAAGAGTGCGGTGTCATCCTCCCCACATGATTCTCAAGAAGCAGCAAGGCTAAATGAAAATAGTCAACGTAGCTATCTAGTTGATGACCGCAATTCCCCCACACCACCGTCGCAGGTGCTTGCTCTTACTTGGCAGTGTGATATGTGGTTGCATGTTGCATATGGTGTCTACCTTGTAATGCTTCTAATTAGGGTAAATTGCATCTGCTTAGTTAACAAATTATACCTGTGAATATGACATGCCTTCCTGTTTTTGGTACATACTATGTCTTTCTATTAACCATGTTCTTACATCAAACTACTTTTCTTGTGTATCCCTTATCAATCACTTCTATTGAGACACCTTCAAGTTGACAGTGTGATATTGGTTGCATCTTGCATATCATTTCAAACATGTATTGCCTCTAATTTGTTGAAGTGCCACTTATAATGAGACACATCTAACTTGGTAGAGTGATTTTGGTTGGATCTTTCATATGGTGTCTAGATTGCATTGCTTCCAATTTGTTGAAATGCCTTCTGCTTAGCGTTTTTCGTACATACTCCATCCTCCTACAATGTGGTTGCCATACATAAAAGTTGTGTTCGTCAGTATCATGCATCAACGAATTTGGAAGTGCGAATTTCATTCCTTTTTCTTGTGTGTTTACTTGACAAGGCAAAATCTAAAAGGACGAAGGCACAGAATGATGGTGGTCCTACCGATTTGATCTATCCAGCGCCACCGAGTTCACTTGACATAGCCACTGCCAGAAACCCTAATCAGTTCGGTCTCACCGATGGGATCCCGGTCACATCGAGATGGGCTTGCAAACTCTCTGGTTCTTGTTGCATTAATTTTGGTCTTACCGAGATATGCAATCAGTCTGACCGAGTTTGGTAAATTGTGTTTAACAGTTAGATTTTGTGTGGAGGCTATATATACCCCTCCACCCACTCTTCATTTGTGGAGAGAGCCATCAGAACGTGACTACACTTCCAGCATAAATTTTCTGAGAGAGAACATTCTATTCCAACCAGAAGAATCTTATCTCTAGCCTTCCCCAAGTTGCTTTCCACTCAAATCATGTTTCTACCAAATCCAAATCTGTGTGAGAGAGTTGAGTGTTGGGGAGACTATCATTCTATGCACAAGAGCAGGGAGTTCATCATCAACACACCATTTATTACCTTTTGGAGATTGGTGTCTCCTAGGTTGGTTAGGTTTCACTTCGGAGCCTCCATCAAGATTGTGGAGTTGAACCAAGGAGTTTGTACGGGCAAGGAGATCGCCTACTTCATGAAGATCTACCCTAGTAAGGCAAGTCCTTCATGGGCGATGGCCATGGTGGGATAGACAAGGTTGCTTCTTTGCGGACCCTTCGTGGGTGGAGCCCTCCGTGGACTCGCGCAACCGTTACCCTTCGTGGGTTGAAGTCTCCATCAACGTGGATGTACGATAGCACCACCTATCGGAACCATGGGAAAAATCTTCGTGTCTCCAATTGTGTTTGCATACTCCAATCCCATCCCTTTACATTCTTGCAACTTGCATGCTTTACTTTCCGCTGCTCATATACTCTTGCCATGCTTGCTTCAAATGTATTGTGAATGCTTAAACTTGTGCTAAAACTCCACCTTAACTTGAAGAACTTAAAAACTGCTACTTTTCTTTGTTGAGGGTCTAATCACCCCCCTCTAGACACCTCTTCTCGATCCTTTCAATTGGTATCAGAGCATTGGTCTCCATTGCTTTGGTTTAATCACCATTGGAGGAAGATGGATTTGTCTACGTTGGGGAGTCTTAGACATAGAGTGCCTATACTTGATGGGGAGTTCTTTCATGAGTGGAAGAATGAGATGCTTGTGATTTTCAATGAATATCATTTGAACAAGTACATTACTAGCCCTTGTGCACCCCATGTTGATCCTTTGCATCCTACCCTTGATGAGTCTATTGACATGATCCGCAACCTTAGAACTGTCAATCTTATCACTAGAGGTTTGCCTAGAAACTTGACTAGTTGCTTGCCTACTCTTGATTGTGCCTACAATATATGGAGATTTCTTGAGGAACGATTTCCATGAAGGAAATATGCCCTAGAGGCAATAATAAATTTGTTATTTATATTTCCTTATATCATGAAGAATGTTTATTATTCATGCTGAAGAATGTTTATTATTCATGCTAGAATTGTATTAACCAGAAACTTAGTACATGTGTGAATACATAGACAAACAGAGTGTCACTAGTGTGCCTCTACTTGACTAGCTCGTTGAATCAAAGATGGTTAAGTTTCCTAGCCATAGACATGAGTTGTCATTTGATTAACGGGATCACATCATTAGAGAATGATGTGATTGACTTGACCCATTTCGTTAGCTTAGCATTTGATCGTTTAGTATATTGCTATTGCTTTCTTCATGACTTATACATGTTCCTATGACTATGAGATTATGCAACTCCCAAATACCGGAGGAACACTTTGTGTGCTACCAAACGTCACAACGTAACTGGGTGATCATAAAGGTGCTCTACAGGTGTCTCCGATGGTACTTGTTGAGTTGGCATAGATCAAGATTAGGATTTGTCACTCCGATTGTTGGAGAGGTATCTCTGGGCCCTCTCGGTAAAGCACATCACTATAAGCCTTGCAAGTAATGCAACTAATGAGTTAGTTGTGGCATGATGCATTACGGAACGAGTAAAGAGACTTGCCGGTAACGAGATTGAAATAGGTATTGAGATACCAACGATCGAATCTCGGGCAAGTAACATACAGATGACAAAGGGAACAACGTATGTTGTTATGCGGTTTGACCGATAAAGATCTTTGTAGAATATGTAGGAACCAATATGAGCATCCAGGTTCCGCTATTGGTTATTGACCGGAGACGTGTCTCGGTCATGTCTACATAGTTCTCGAACCCGTAGGGTCCGCACGCTTAACATTCGGTGACGATCGGTAATATGAGTTTATGTGTTTTGATGTACCGAAGGTAGTTCGGAGTCTCGGATATGATCACGGACATGACGAGGAGTCTCGAAATGGTCAAGACATAAAGATCGATATATTGGATGACTATGTTTGGACTTCGGAAGGGTTCCGAGAGAGTTTGGACAAATACCGGAGTACCGGGGGGTTACCGGAACCCCCCGGGGAGTGTAATGGGCCTCATGGGCCTTGGTGGAGAGAGGAAGGGGTGGCCAGGGCAGGCCGCGCGCCCCCTCCCCCTCTAGTCTGAATTGGACAAGGAAGGGGGGCGGCGCCCCCCTTTTTCCTTCCCCCTCTCTCCTCCTTCCTTCCCTCCTACTCCTACTCTTGGAAGGAGTGGAATCCTACTCCCGGTGGGAGTAGGACTCCCCTTGGGGCGCACCTAGGAGGCCGGCCTCCTCGCCCTCTCCACTCCTTTATATATGGGGGAGGGGGGCACCCCATAGACACACAAGTTGATCATTGATCTCTTAGCCGTGTGCGGTGCCCCCCTCCACCATAATCCACCTCGGTCATATCGTAGCGGTGCTTAGGCGAAGCCCTGCGTTGGTAGCTTCATCATCACTGTCATCATGCCGTCGTGCTGACGAAGCTCTCCCTTGAAGCTCTACTGGATCGTGAGTTCGTGGGACGTCACCGAGCTGAACGTGTGCAGATCGCGGAGGTACCGTACGTTCGGTACTAGGATCGGTCGATCGTGAAGACGTACGACTACATCAACCGCGTTGTCATAACGCTTCTGCTGACGGTCTACGAGGGTACGTGGACGACACTCTCCCCTCTCGTTGCTATGCATCACCATGATCTTGCGTGTGCGTAGGAATTTTTTTGAAATTACTACGTTTCCCAACAGTGGCATCCGAGCCGGGTTTATGCTTAGATGTTATATGCACGAGTAGAACACAAGTGAGTTGTGGGCGATACTAGTCATACTGCTTACCAGCATGTCATACTTTGATTCGGCGGTATTGTTGGATGAAGCGGCCCAGACCGACATTACGCGTACGCTTACGCGAGACTCGTTCTACCGACGTGCTTCGCACAAAGGTGGCTGGCGGGTGTCAGTTTCTCCAACTTTAGTTGAATCGAGTGTGGCTATGCCCGGTCCTTGTGAAGGTTAAAACAGCACATACTTGACGAAATATCGTTGTGGTTTTGATGCGTAGATAAGAACGGTTCTTGCTCAGCCTGTAGCAGCCACGTAAAACTTGCAACAACAAAGTAGATGGCGTCTAACTTGTTTTTGCAGGGCATGTTGTGATGTGATATGGTCAAGACATGATGCTAAATTTTATTGTATGAGATGATCATGTTTTGTAACGGAGTTATCGGCAACTGGCAGGAGCCATATGGTTGTCGCTTTATTGTATGAAATGCAATCGCTATGTAATTGCTTTACTTTATCACTAAGCAGTAGCGATAGTCGTAGAAGCAATAGTTGGCAAGACGACAACAATGCTACGATGGAGATCAAGGTGTCCTGCCGGTGACGATGGTGATCATGACGGTGCTTTGGAGATGGAGATCAAAGGCACAAGATGATGATGGCCATAGCATATCACTTATATTGATTGCATGCGATGTTTATCTTTTATGCATCTTATTTTGCTTAGGTCGACGGTAGCATTTTAAGATGATCTCTCACTAAATTTCAAGGTACAAGTGTTCTCCCTGAGCATGCACCGTTGCGAAAGTTCATCGTGCCGAGACACCACGTGATGATCGGGTGTGATAAGCTCTACGTTCACATACAACGGGTGCAAGCCAGTTTTGCACACGCAGAATACTCCGGTTAAACTTGACGAGCCTAGCATATGCAGATATGGCCTCGGAACACTGAGACCGAAAGGTCAAGCGTGAATCATATAGTAGATATGATCAACATAGTGATGTTCACCATTGAAAACTACTCCATCTCACGTGATGATCGGACATGGTTTAGTTGATTTGGATCACGTGATCACTTAGATGATTAGAGGGATGTCTATCTAAGTGGGAGTTCTTAAGTAATTTGATTAATTGAACTTTAATTTATCATGAACTTAGTACCTGATAGTATTTTGCATGTCTATGTTGTTGTAGATAGATGGCCCGTGTTGTTGTTCCGTTGAATTTTAATGCGTTAGAGAAAGCTAAGTTGAAAGATGATGGTAGCAACTACACGAACTGGGTCCGTAACTTGAGGATTATCCTCATTGCTGCACAGAAGAATTACGTCCGGGAAGCACCGCTAGGTGCCAAACCCGCTGCAGGAGAACGCTAGATGTTATGAACGTCTGGCAGAGCAAAGCTGATGACTACTCAATAGTTCAGTGTACCATGATTTACGGCTTAGAACCGGGACTTCAACGATGTTTTGAATGTCATGGAGCATATGAGATGTTCCAGGAGTTGAAGTTAATATTTCAAGCAAATGCCCGGATTGAGAGATATGAAGTCTCCAATAAGTTCTACAGCTGCAAGATGGAGGAGAATAGTTCTGTCAGTGAGCATATACTCAAATGTTTGGGTATAACAATCACTTGATTCAACTGGGAGTTAATCTTCCGGATGATAGTGTCATTGACAGAATTCTTCAATCACTGCCACCAAGCTACAAGAGCTTCGTGATGAACTATAACATGCAAGGGATGGATAAGACAATTCTCGAGCTCTTCGCAATGCTAAAGGCTGCGGAGGTAGAAATCAAGAAGGAGGATCAAGTGTTGATGGTCAACAAGACCACCAGTTTCAAGAAAAAGGGTAAAGGGAAGAAGGGGAACTTCAAGAAGAACGGCAAGCAAGTTGCTGCTCAAGTGAAGAAACCCAAGTATGGACCTAAGCCTAAGACTGAGTGCTTCTACTGCAAAGGTGTAACGCCCACGATGCGGCTATATCTCCCACGTGTCGAGGCACGACTTAGAGGCATAACCGCATTGTGGTTTTGTCGCAAGAAGGGTCATCTTCACACAATCCCATGTAATGAACAAGAATGGGATAAAGAGTTGGCTTACAATCGCCACTTCACACAATACATAAATATAATTCATACATCATCCAAAATACACACATAGACCGACTACGGTCAAGATCCAAATGAAAATAAGATAACCCCAAATGCTAGATCCCCGATCGTCCCAACTGGGCTCCACTACTGATCATCAGGAAAAGACACATAGTAACGACCACGTTCCTCATCGAACTCCCACTTGAGGTCGATGCCATCATCTGCACTGGCATCGTCGGCACCTGCAACTGTTTTGGTAGAATCTGTGAGTCACGAGGACTCAACAATCTCACACCCGCGAGATCAAGACTATTTAAGCTTATAGGAAAGGATGGTGTAATGAGGTGGAGCTGCAGCAGGCACTAAGCATATATGGTGGCTAACAAACGCAAATGAGAGCGAGGAGAGAAGCAACGGAACGGTCGTCATCTAGCAATGACCAAGAAGTGATCCTGAACTCCTACTTACGTCATTCATAACTCAAACCGTGTTCACTTCCCGGACTCCGCCGAGAAGAGACCATCACGGCTACACACACAGTTGATGTATTTTAATTGGGTCAAGTGACAAGTTCTCTACAACCGGACATTAACACATTCCCATCTGCCTCATAACCGCGGGCACGGCTTTCGAAAGATAATACCCTGCAGAGGTGTCCCAACTTAGCCCATCATAAGCTCTCACGGTCAGCGAAGGATAAACCTTCTCCCGGAAAGACCCGATCAGTCTCGGAATCCCGGTTTACAAGACATTTCAACAATGGTAAAACAAGACCAACAAAGCTGCCCGATGCGCCGACAAATCCCGATAGGAGCTGCACATATCTCATTCTCAGGGCACACCGGATGAGACATCCTACGAGTAAAACCAGACCTCGAGTTTCCACGAGGGGGCCCCGCAGTCTACTCAGTTCGGACCAACACTCGAAGGAGCACTGGCCCGGGGGGGTTAAAATAAGATGACCCTCGGGCTCGCGAAAACCCGGGGGAAAGGCTTAGGTGGCAAATGGTAAAACCAAGGTTGGGCCTTGCTGGAGGAGTTTTATTCAAGGCGAACTGTCAAGGGGGTCCCATAAATCACCCAACCGCGTAAGGAACGCAAACTCAAGGAACATAATACCGGTATGACAGAAACTAGGGCGGCGAGAGTGGAACAAAACACCAGGCATAAGGCCGAGCCTTCCACCCTTTACCAAAAATATAGATGCATTAATTAAATAAGAGATATTGTGATATCCCAACATATCCATGTTCCAACATGGAACCAACTTCAACTTCACCTGCAACTAGCAACGCTATAAGAAGGGCTGAGCAAGCGGTAACTTAGCCAAACAATGGTTTGCTAGGAAAGGATGGTTAGAGGATGACATGGCAATATGGGAGGCATGGTAAAGCAAGTGATAGTTAGCGCAGCATGGCAATAGAACGAACAACTAGCAAAGCAAAGATAGAAGTGATTTCGAGGGGTGGTCATCTTGCCTGCAAGGTTCTCAGAGTTGTCGAAAGTTTGATCCTCGTAAGCGTACTCAACAGGTTCCTCGTTCACAAACTCGTCTCCCGGCTCTACCCACAACAAGAACAGAAGCAACGGAACCACAATCAATCACGGGGAATGCACAAGCAACATGATGCAATCATGAATGATATGCAAGATATGATATGCGATGCATATGCGTGCTCCGGAAGAAAAATGATGAACAAGGCAGTAACTTGGCAAACCAAGTATGCCACTGGAAAGATGAGATGATTTCGGTCGAAATCGATATAAAGATCAACGGAAACGGATGCACGGTTTGCAAATGGCAAGCAAAACAAGAATGACAAGAATCTGCGATTAACAGCACGATAGCACTTAGAATGCAACAAGTAAAAATGCTACAGCACTCCAACATAGGAACAAAACATATAGCAGTAATCTACAGGAGATGCTTGACAAAAGATGAACACTGAGCTACGGCTAGATCACAACATAACAAGCTCAAACAAGCATGGCAAAAGTGCAAAAGGTAACAGGTTCACAGACTTGGTGAAATTACTGGACATGTCTGAAACAGCATCAGGTAGCAATGTTCAGAGCACGAAATCAACATGCTATAGGAACTTAACATGGCAAAACAAGGCATGACAGTATTCTACTAAATGCATATGACAAAAGTCCCTTACTGACCATTAGCCAAAAAGGACCAGAAGATATGATGGCAACCATGCAAACATAGCAAGTTTCGTTAATAGGTTTCAGACTTGGCGGAAAACAGAGCATGGCAGAAACAATAATATGAAGGCATCTTGGTGAGATTGATGCACTCACCACAAGGCAATTCATGACGAAACAATCATACCTAGAGCAAGATGGCATGTTTATGAATCTATCCATGGCAAGAACAAAAGCATAGCATGTATGGAACAACTACAACAAGCTTGGCAAAATTGAATAACACGTAAACAATCTGCCAGAATTATTTTATAGCAAAAGTAGAGCAAGATTGAGTCATGCTATTGCACTCTATAATTGCAAACAAGGGCAGTAATGGATCAATTACAACTATATCTACAAAACATCCTTAATGAACATCTCCAAAATACGCATGGATCTCTCTGTAGCATCAAGTTTACATGGCAACAAAATAACAGCAGACAAAGACAGAGAAATCACTAAGTCCCTGAAATCAGAAACATTACAGAGCCTAGTTTGCATGCTTGTGCTAGTCACCACAGAGATCACAAAAATACATGGCATACACCCTTGGAAAGATGGCATGGCATACAACAAAACACATGTAGAGCTCATGCCCATAAGATGCACAGATTAAATGATACAAAAATAACAAATCCACAAGTTCTGCTAAGTAACAGCAGATAACAGCAACTAGCACTCTTGCACCAGAGATTTGGGCATCAATATGGCTTCTAATGAACATGGTGGAATTGAACAAAATGTAGAGCATCACGAGACGAACAATTCAATATATTACACGCACGAAACGGAGCTATGTGCAGTTAGTTATGCCATGATGAACAGGTGCACATACTGCAAAACATTTATGACTTGGAAGATTTCGGAGGGGGAAAGAAAAGTCAACCGTCTCGATGCTCGATTGGATCTGGCCGGGACGAGCTCGGGCTCGAGCCGAAGCTCGCCAGAGCAAGCGGGCGGCGGTGGAAGGAGGCCGGAGGAGAGGTCGGGGCGGCGGGCGGCGGCTCGGGGAGGGGGTGGAGGAGGAAGAGGGCGGCGGGGCTCGGGCGGCGGCGGACGCGGCGGCGCGCGGAACGGCGGCGGCAGGCGCACGGCGGTGGCGGCGGCGCGCGAGCGGAAGGCGGCGGCGCTCGGGCTCCCGGGGGCCAGCGGCGGCGTACGGGCCGGGAGGGCCCGCGGCGGGCCGGGCGCGCCGGCGCGGTGGAGGCCGCCGGGCGCTGACGTGGCGGCCCCCGATTTGCCGGGCGCGGCGGCGGGGAGGTGTCCAGTGGTGGCGGACACGTCCGGTGGCGGCGGGGGGGGGGGGAGTTTGGCTAGGGTTTCATCTTCGATTGTATACGGGAGGGGATGCATTTGTATAGCTAGAGGGAGCTAGGAGAGTCCAAATGAGGTGTGGTTTTCGCCCACACGATCGTGATCGAACGACCTATAGCATGGAAGAGAGTTTGGTGGGTTTTGGGCTGTTTAGAGAGGGGGTTTCTCTGCAACACACAGAAGGCATCTGCGGTTACCCGGTTAACCGTTGGAGTACCAAACGGCCTCCAAATGGAACGAAACTTGACCGATGGTGGTATACCAGGGCCACCTGACAAGCCTCGGTCCATTCCGAGAACGTTTGACACCCGCTCACGAAACGAAAACAAGAGGGGTGCACCGGAGGAGATGGGAGCGCCGGATTGCAAAACGGACAACAGGGAAAATGCTCGGATGCAAGAGACGAACACGTATGCAAATGCAATGCACATGATGACATGATATGAAATGCATGAAATGAACAAAATGCAAAACGAAAGACAAAACCCGAACACGGAGGGAATATCGTAACACATAGCCGAAAATGGCAAGAGTTGGAGTTACAAATATGGAAAGTTACATGCGGGGTGTTACAAAAGGGACTGGTCACTGGAAGCGGAACTGCCCCAAGTATTTGGCAGATAAGAAGGATGTCAAGGTGAACAAAGGTATATGTGATATACATGTTATTGATGTGTACCTTACTAATGCTCGCAGTAGCACCTGGGTATCTGATACTGGTTCTGTTGCTAATATTTGCAACTCGAAACAGGGACTGCGGATTAAGCGAAGATTGGCTAAGGACGAGGTGACGATGCGCGTGGGAAATGGTTCCAAAGTCGATGTGATCGCGGTCTGCACGCTACCTCTACATCTACCTTCGGGATTAGTTTTAGACCTGAATAATTGTTATTTGGTGCCAGCGTTAAGCATGAACATTATATCTGGATCTTGTTTGATGCGAGACGGTTATTCATTTAAATCAGAGAATAATGGTTGTTCTATTTATATGAGTAATATCTTTTATGGTCATGCAACCTTGAAGAGTGGTCTATTTATATTGAATCTCGATAGTAGTGATACACATATTCATAATATTGAAGCCAAAAGATGCAGAGTTGATAATGATAGTGCAACTTATTTGTGGCACTGCCGTTTTGGTCATATTGGTGTAAAGCGCATGAAGAAACTCCATTCTGATGGACTTTTGGAATCACTTGATTATGAATCACTTGGTACTTGCGAACCATGCCTCATGGGCAAGATGACTAAAACTCCGTTCTCCGGAACAATGGAGCGAGCAACAGATTTGTTGGAAATCATACATACTGATGTATGTGGTCCAATGAATGTTGAGGCTCGCGGAGGGTATCGTTATTTTCTCACCTTCACAGATTATTTGAGCAGATATGGGTATATCTACTTGATGATGCATAAGGCTGAAACATTTGAAAAGTTCAAAGAATTTCAGAGTGAAGTGGAAAATCTTCGTAACAAGAAAATAAAGTTTCAACGATCTGATCGTGGAGGAGAATATTTGAGTTACGAGTTTGGTCTTCATTTGAAACAATGCAGAATAGTTTCGCAACTCATGCCACCCGAAACACCACAGCGTAATGGTGTGTCCGAACGTCGTAATCGTACTTTACTGGATATGGTGCGAGCTATGATGTCTCTTACTGATTTATTGCTATCGTTTTGGGGTTATGCTTTAGAGACGGGCATTCACGTTAAATAGGGCACCATCTAAATCCGTTGAGACGACACCTTATGAACTATGGTTTGGCAAGAAACCAAAGTTGTCGTTTCTTAAAGTTTGGGGCTGCGATGCTTATGTGAAAAAGCTTCAACCTGATAAGCTCGAACCCAAATCGGAGAAATGTGCCTTCATAGGATACCCAAAGGATACTGTTGGGTACACCTTCTATCACAGATCCGAAGGCAAGACATTCGTTGTTAAGAATGGATCCTTTCTAGAGAAGGAGTTTATCTCGAAAGAAGTGAGTGGGAGGAAAGTAGAACTTGATGAGGTAATTGTACTTGCTCCCTTATTGGAAAGTAGTTCATCACAAAAATCTGTTCCTGTGACTCCTACACCAATTAGTGAGGAAGCTAATGATGATGATCATGTAACTTCAGATCAAGTTACTACCGAACCTCGTAGGTCAACCAGAGTAAGATCCGCACCAGAGTGGTACGGTAATCCTGTTCTGGAGGTCATGTTACTTAACCATGACGAACCTACAAACTATGAGGAAGCGATGATGAGCCCTGATTTCACGAAATGGCTTGAGGCCATGAAATCTGAGATGGGATCCATGTATGAGAACAAAGTGTGGACTTTGGTTGACTTGCCCGATGATCGGCAAGCCATCGAAAATAAATGGATCTTCAAGAAGAAGACAGATGCTAACGGTAATGTAACTGTCTACAAAGCTCGACTTGTTGCGAAAGGTTTTCGACAAGTTCAAGGAGTTCATTACGATGAGACCTTCTCACCTGTAGCGATGCTTAAGTCCGTCCGAATCATGTTAGAAATTGCTGCATTTTATGATTATGAAATTTGGCAAATGGATGTAAAGACTGCATTCCTGAATGGATTTCTGGAAGAAGAGTTGTATATGATGCAACCTAAAGGTTTTATCGATCCAAAGGATGCTAACAAAGTGTGCAAGCTCCAGCGATCCATCTATGGACTGGTGCAAGCATCTCGGAGTTGGAATAAACGTTTTGATAGTGTGATCAAAGCATATGGTTTTATACAGACTTTCGGAGAAGCCCGTATTTACAAGAAAGTGAGTGGGAGCTCTGTAGCATTTCTAATATTATATGTGGATGACATATTGTTGATTGGAAATGATACAGAATTTCTGGATAGCATAAAAGGATACTTGAATAAGAGTTTTTCAATGAAAGACCTCGGTGAAGCTACTTATATATTGGGCATTAAGATCTATAGAGACAGATCAAGACGCTTAATTGGACTTTCACAAAGCACATACCTTGATAAAGTTTTGAAGAAGTTCAAAATGGATCAAGCAAAGAAAGGGTTCTTGCCTGTGTTACAAGGTGTGAAGTTGAGTCAGACTCAATGCCCGACCACTGCAGAAGATAGAGAGAAAATGAAAGGTGTTCCCTATGCTTCAGCCATATGCTCTATGATGTATGCAATGCTGTGTACCAGACCTGATGTGTACCTTGCTATAAGTTTAGCAGGGAGGTAGCAAAGTAATCTAGGAGTGGATCACTGGACAGCGGTCAAGAACATCTTGAAATACCTGAAAAGTACTAAGGATATGTTTCTCGTTTATGGAGGACACAAAGAGCTCGTCGTAAATGTTTACGTCGATGCAAGCTATGACACTGATCCGGATGACTCTAAGTCACAAATCGGATACGTGTTTATATTGAACGATGGAGCTGTCAGTTGGTGCAGTTCTAAACAAAGTGTCGTGGCGGGATCTACGTGTGAAGCAGAGTACATAGCTGCTTCGGAAGCAGCAAATGAAGGAGTCTGGATGAAGGAGTTCATATCCGATCTAGGTGTCATACCTAGTGCATTGGGTCCAATGAAAATCTTTTGTGACAATACTGGTGCAATTGCCTTGGCAAAGGAATCCAGATTTCACAAGATAACCAAGCACATCAAGAGACGCTTCAATTCCATCCGCGATCAAGTCAAGGAGGGAGACATAGAGATTTGCAAGATACATACGGATCTGAATGTTGCAGACCCGTTGACTAAGCCTCTCTCACGAGCAAAACATGATCAGCACCAAGACTCCATGGGTGTTAGAATCATTACTGTGTAATCTAGATTATTGACTCTAATGCAAGTGGGAGACTGAAGGAAATATGCCCTAGAGGCAATAATAAAGTTGTTATTTATATTTCCTTATATCATGATGAATGTTTATTATTCATGCTAGAATTGTATTAACCGGAAACTTAGTACATGTGTGAATACATAGACAAACAGAGTGTCACTAGTGTGCCTCTACTTGACTAGCTCGTTGAATCAAAGATGGTTAAGTTTCCTAGCTATAGACATGAGTTGTCATTTGATTAACGGGATCACATCATTAGAGAATGATGTGATTGACTTGACCCATTCCGTTAGCTTAGCATTTGATCGTTTAGTATATTGCTATTGCTTTCTTCATGACTTATACATGTTCCTATGACTATGAGATTATGCAACTCCCGAATACCGGAGGAACACTTTGTGTGCTACCAAACGTCACAACGTAACTGGGTGATCATAAAGGTGCTCTACAGGTGTCTCCGATGGTACTTGTTGAGTTGGCATAGATCAAGATTAGGATTTGTCACTCCGATTGTCGGAGAGGTATCTCTGGGCCCTCTCGGTAAAGCACATCACTATAAGCCTTGTCGGTAATGATGCATTACGGAACGAGTAAAGAGACTTGCCGGTAACGAGATTGAACTAGGTATTGAGATACCGACGATCGAATCTCGGGCAAGTAACATACCGATGACAAAGGGAACAACGTATGTTGTTATGCTGTTTGACCGACAAAGATCTTCATAGAATATGTAGGAACCAATATGAGCATCCAGGTTCCGCTATTGGTTATTGACCGGAGACGTGTCTCGGTCATGTCTACATAGTTCTCGAACCCGTAGGGTCCGCACGCTTAACGTTCGGTGACGATTGGTAATATGAGTTTATGTGTTTTGATGTACCGAAGGTAGTTCGGAGTCCCGGATATGATGACGGACATGACGAGGAGTCTCGAAATGGTCGAGACATAAAGATCGATATATTGGATGACTATGTTTGGACTTTGGAAGGGTTCCAAGAGAGTTTGGACAAATACCGGAGTACCGGGGGGTTACCGGAACCCCCCGGGGAGTGTAATGGGCCTCATGGGCCTTGGTGGAGAGAGGAAGGGGCGGCCAGGGCAGGCCGCGCGCCCCCTCCCCCACTAGTCCGAATTGGACAAGGAAGGGGGGCGGCGCCCCCCTTTTTCCTTCCCCCTCTCTCCTTCCTTCCCTCCTACTCCTACTCTTGGAAGGAGTGGAATCCTACTCCCGGTGGGAGTAGGACTCCCCTTGGGGCGCGCCTAGGAGGACGGCCTCCTCCCCCTCCTCCACTCCTTTATATACGGGGGAGGGGCACCCCATAGACACACAAGTTGATCATTGATCTCTTAGCCGTGTGCGGTGCCCCCCTCCACCATAATCCACCTCGGTCATATCGTAGCGGTGCTTAGGCGAAGCCCTGCGTTGGTAGCTTCATCATCACCGTCATCACGCCGTCGTGCTGACGAAGCTCTCCCTCGAAGCTCTACTGGATCGTGAGTTCGTGGGATGTCACCGAGCTGAACGTGTGCAGATTGCGGAGGTGCCGTACGTTCGGTACTAGGATCGGTCGATCGTGAAGACGCACGACTACATCAACCGCGTTGTCATAACGCTTCCGCTTACGGTCTATGAGGGTACGTGGACGACACTCTCCCCTCTCGTTGCTATGCATCACCATTGCGTGTGCGTAGGAAATTTTTTGAAATTACTACGTTTCCCAACATTCCAAACTATTCCTTTCAAAACTTAGATGAAATTCTTCATAAGTATGTTGCCTTAAGTAAGATGAATTCCAATGATCCTAAGTTTGGTGATTGTCTATTTGAGATTACTAACCTCATGCGTACCAAAGGAGATGTTGGAATCATTAGCAATATCATCTCCGAAGCTATTAGAATTCATAAATATGAACATTGTGATGATCATTTATCTAATGAATCACTCTCTCTAGGAATTGATCAATCACAAGACGATGTTGAACATGGATACTATGATGAGGATGATGATAGTGAATTTGATCTCGATGAGTCTATGAGACACTTTGGTCTTATGACTAATCTTCGCGGCTACATGGCTGGAGGAAAGGAATGGGTCCTTGATAGTGGATGTACCGATCACATGACCGGAGATAAGGATATGTTTCATGAGCTTGTTGAAAACGACGGCCCTCGAAAGTATGTCACCTTCGGTGATAACTCAAAGGGTAAGGTGGTTTGGCCTTGGTAAGGTGGCCATCTCACATGATAGCTCCATACAAAATGCTATGCTCGTTGAATCTCTTGGATATAATCTACTTTCCGTATCTAGACTTGCTGACTTTGGTTTCAATGTCCTATTTACTGAAGTAGATTGCCAAGTGTTTCGTAGAGATAACCACAATATGGTCTTTACCGGTATCCGTAGAGGTGATCTTTACATTGTTGATTTCACTAAAAAGGCTCAACCTAGAACTTGCTTAATTGCTAAATCTTCTAAAGGTTGGTTGTGGCATAGAAGATTAGGTCATGTGGGCATGCGAAATCTTAATAAGCTTATTAAAGGTAATCATATCCTTGGAGTAAAAGATGTTATATTTGACAATGATAGATTGTGCAGTGCTTGTCAAGCAGGAAAACAAGTTGGAGGAAGTCATCCCGTGAAGAACATCATGACCACGAGAAGACCGCTCGAGCTACTTCATATGGATCTCTTCGGTCCCAATGCCTACAAAAGTCTCGGTGGCAACTCATTTGGTCTAGTCATAGTCGATGATTTTTCAAGATTACGTGGGTGTTCTTTCTTGATGATAAATCGTAGGTCCAAAAGATCTTCAATAACTTCGCTAGGAAGGCCCAAAATCAATTTGAAGTGAAGATCAAGAAGGTTCGCAGCGACAACGGAACAGAGTTCAAGAACACAAAAGTGGATACCTTTCTTGACGAAGAAGGGATTTCACATGAGTTCTTGGCTACGTACACACCTCAACAAAATGGAGTTGTTGAGAGGAAGAACCGGACTCTTATTGAGATGGCTAGAACGATGCTTGATGAGTACAAGACGCCAAAACACTTTTGGGCGGAAGCGGTTCAGACGGCTTGTCATGCAACAAATCGCTTGTATTTACACAAGCTACTCGGCAAGACGGCATACGAGCTTCTCACCAGTAAAAACCCCCAAGTTGGATACTTTCGAGTATTCGGCTCAAAGTGTTACATTCTTGATAAGCATCATCGTTCTAAATTTGCTCCTAAATCTCATGAGGGTTTCCTACTTGGTTATGGCTCAAACTCTCACACTTACCGTGTCTACAACAATTTCACCCGAAAGGTTGAAGAGACGATAGATGTGAAGTTTGATGAATCTAACGGCTCGCAAGTAGAGCAATTGCCAATTGATGTAGGAGATAAAGATCCTTCGGAAGCAATCCAAGACTTGTCTATTGGAAAGATTCGTCCAACGAAGGTGAAGGAAAGTACCTTGTCCGTCCAAGTGGAAGCTTCTACCTCACGTCAAGGTGAACCAAGAGTTGACATGGAATTCACACCAAGATGAAGAAAACGAGGAAGTACACCAAGATGAACCTCATCAACCTCCTTCTCCACCACGACAAGAGAACGACAACGCCAACAATGAAGAAGGACAAGAAGAAGAACAAGATGATGAAGAAGATGTTCCATCCCGACCCAAGCTAAAGCTCTCACGAGTTCAAGCAAGAGTCTCAAGAGACCATCCCGTCGAACAAATCTTCAATGATATCCAAACCAGGAGAATCACTCGCTCTAAAACTCGTTTGGCTAATTTTTGTGAACATTATTCGTTCATCTCTAGCATTGAACCTATGAAGGTTGAAGAAGCATTGGAAGATCCGGATTGGATAAATTCCATGCATGAAGAGCTACACAACTTTGAGAGAAACCAAGTGTGGACATTGGTTGAGAAGCCCGACAACAACCACAACATCATCGGTACCAAATGGGTGTATCGCAACAAGCAAGACGAAGATGGACAAGTCGTTCGCAACAAAGCACGTCTCGTCGCCCAAGGCTACACTCAATTCGAAGGTATGGACTATGGTGAGACATACGCCCCCGTTGCTAGACTTGAGTCCATCCGCATCTTACTTGCCTATGCTAATCACCATGATATCACCTTATACCAAATGGACATTAAAAGTGCTTTTCTAAATGGTGAAATTGAGGAGGAAGTTTACGTTAAACAACCTCCCAGATTTGTTAATCCTAAGAAACCCGACCATGTTTACAAACTTCACAAAGCTCTTTATGGTCTTAAACAAGCTCCTAGAGCGTGGTATAAATGCTTGACCAAGTTCCTTATTGAGAAAGGCTTTGAGATTGGAAAGATTGATTCTACTCTTTTTACTAAAAGGGTTAATGGTGAATTATTTGTGTGCCAAATTTATGTTGATGACATCATATTTTGTTCGACTAACCCTCATCTTAGTGAAAAGTTTGGGAAGCTAATGTCGAAGAAGTTTGAGATGTCTATGATGAGTGAACTCAAGTTCTTTCTTGGTTCGCAAATCAAGCAAACTAAGGAAGGCACCTTTGTTTCTCAAACAAAGTACACCAAGGACTTATTCAAGAAGTTCAACATGCAAGAAAGCAAAGGTATGAAAACACCCATGCCTAGTAGTGGACATCTTGACTTGACTAAGGATGGCAAATCGGTTGACAAAAAGGTTTATCCTTCTACGATTGGTTCATTGTTATATCTATGTGCCTCCCGTCCCGATATTATGCTAAGTGTGTGCATGTGTGCACGATATCCAGCGGCCCCAAAGAGTGTCATCTTAAGGCTGTGAAAAGGATAGTGAGATACTTAATTCACACACCAAATTTTGGCATTTGGTATCCTAAGAGGTCTTCGTTTGATCTTGTTGGCTACTCCGATTTGGACTATGCCGGAGACAAGGTTGATAGAAAGTCCACTTTGGGTACTTGTCAATTTCTTGGTAGATCTCTTGTGCCTTGGTCCTCCAAGAAACAAAACTCGGTATCCTTATCCACCGCCGAAGCGGAATACATTGCCGCCGGTTCATGTTGTGCTCAATTACTATGGATGACCCAAACTCTTAAGGATTATGGCATCTATGTGAAACATGTTCCATTGCTTTGTGACAATGAAAGTGCTATTAATATTGCTCATAATCCCATGCAACATTATCGAACTAAGCATATTGAAGTTCGTCATCATTTCATTCGAGATCATGTTGCTAAAGGGGGCATTGATCTTAAGCATGTTCGTACCGATAAGCAATTGGCGAATATATTCACCAAACCGCTTGATGAGAAAGTATTTTGCCGTTTGAGAGGTGAATTGAACATCATTGATGCTTCAAACTTGGAGTAGAAACTCCATTTGGATACATGCAAGGCATGAGCCTTTGACTAATCCTTGATATTTCTCTTATGATGATGATCATATGTCTTGGATATATTTGCACCCTTGCATGCTATCTAACCCTTGTAGGTACTTGGATGAATCTAAATCTATGAGATTGCAACTCACTCACATCTTGAACAATCTCCACATCACCAAGTCTCTACAATTTGGTGGTTGAAGTCAAGGAAGCATAAAACCCTTCAGTATATCCTTTGAGAAATTTTGTATATCAAATTTCATTTGGTATATGTCGCGGAATTGTCACGGCAGATGTCCTCGTGCAAGGACTTAGTCGTGGAGCCATCGCAGCTAGGAAGCTTAAAGGGGTTAAACGGGACAAGGAACACGAGGGTTATACTGGTTCGGCCCCTTACAGTGAAGGTAAAAGCCTACGTCCAGTTGAGGTGGTATTGCTTAGGGTTTCGATGACCAGGGAGCTTAATCGCTATGCCCGGCTCTTGATCTGTTGTCCCTCTCCCCTGAACCGCCGTCGGGTCGTCCCTTTATATAGATAGGTTGACGCCCCGCGGCTCTCAGAGTCCCGGCTGGCTTATAACAGTATCTGGCTCGGACTCTTATCTACTCTTGCCTTACATTACAAGTCTTGCCATAATGGCGGTTTATCACTACGGGCCTTAAGCCGCCTCCGGGTCTTAAGCCCACTATTGATCCGCCATAGTCCAACCTGGTATTGGGCTTCACGTGATGATCATTATAACGTAACCCGGCCCCTCCTGGGCGGGTAACTCTAATGGTTATATCCTCAACATTAGGCCCCAGATTGATTTGAACCGGTTCATGTCAATCTTCAATCCCTTTGAAAGAAAATCTTCCGGCTTCTGCTTGTGCGAAAGTTATAACCCGCCGTGACGTCATCTTCTGGATTCTTGGTAACCCGTCGTGACATCATCTTCCATTAAATTCATTTTTTATTCTGTCATATCCCAACGGATCTTATCTTTTAGTGACCATCCCGAAAATCGAGGCGTTTCTATGGCGAGATGATCACGTCTTGGCCTCCTCGTTTCTCGCGCCCATTTATCAGTCACCCTTATAAATAGGCCCAGCCCATAAGCCTTCATTCACTCCTCTCCTCCATCGTCTTCCTCCTCTGACGCCCGAGAGCTCGAGCTCCGCCGCCACCGCCGTGCCCCTTGTCTTCCTCAACCTTGGCCGCTGCATCACCCTGAACTGGTCCAGAGAAACGGCGGCGACCTCCACATCTCATCAGCGCCAGTAAGTCCTTGCACCTCCCTACAGTAGATCCGCATTAGGGTCCTGTCGTTCTTCCCCTGTTCTTCTCCGTTCATCTCAAGTTCTTCACAGTTCCGCCACCGAGGTTCCCTTTGATCTAAAAATGGTATAGACCCCCTGCGGTAGTAGTTTCTCACTCATTTTTACGCTAGTAGATCCCCTTTGTCCGCAAAAAGACCTCGTTCTGAGCTTATGAACTTCTCTGTATCAGCTTTCTAGGTCTAGAAATTTTTCCTTTCTAGACGATCGTTTAATCCAAAATAATTACTGCGATCTGTGAAACTTGTTTGTGCCACACTTAGTCTGCATCTGTTAGCTATGGCGACTCATATCTCCGGCTTAAAAGAGGCCATGCGCTGTGAAATTTCCGGCTCATTTATGATAGAGTTTTAAACAACTTGAATTACTCATGATGCCCACAGCGGCTTAGATAACCCGACACAATTAGCCATATATCATTAGGCCCCTTCATAAGCCGCCATCTTGAATACTGAACTGGAATCTTCCTCCGGCTTATATTTGAACCGGACATTTCCATTTGTCATAGGCTTTCGTCTTTCACAATGCCGCCCAAGGCTCCCAAGGCACCCATTACGTGCAACTGGGTGAGGTCCAACGTTACTGATGACACCTTAGATGATTTCGTGAAGACGGGTTACCTGCCTAAGAAGGAGGTCATGTCCTATCGTGCCCCTGACCCGTCGGAAGAAAACCTCAACCAAGAGACGGAGAAGTTGTGATATTTGCTGATCACATGAGCCGGGGTTTTGCACCTCCTGGCTCAAAATTCTTTAGAGACGTTCTGAACTTCTTCGATCTGCAACCTCAAGACATTGGACCCAATTCCGTGTCGAACATTTGTAACTTTCAAGTGTTCTGCGAAGTATACCTTGGAGAAGAACCCAGCCTACTGCTCTTTAGGGAGCTGTTTTATCTGAACCGCCAGAACGAGTGCGCCGGCCTAGCTTGGAACTTGGTGGAATTTCAATCCAACGACGGAGAGATTGCCTCTTTCCTTATGCTGAACCGCCAAGCCACCCAAAGGACTGGAACCAGACATGGTTCTACTGCCAGGATACTTCTTCGGCTGATGAGAACCCTCTGCCCGGCTTTCGCGCCCTGCGTCTGGAGTCAAATCACCCCCTGCCAGACAAGCTATCTCAAGCTGAGCGACAACCACTTATCCCCACCATCAACAAGATCAAGGCTCTTCTGGGAAACGGCCTTAACGGTGTTGATCTGGTCCGGGTCTGGATTGCTTGGCGGGTGATTCCCTTGAGCCGCCGCCCCGGCTTAATGTGTGATTACACGGGCCGGAAGGATGATCCTCTGCGGCACAGCCCCAACGACCTACCTAAGGATGTCGTTGACGACATGACCAAGTCCCTTTTGTACGAGAGCTTAGCAGACTACGGGAGGACGGGCTTAAGTCCCTTCTGCAAGGCTAACCCGGCTCCGGCGGTAAGCTACTGATCTGAGCACCTTACTTTCCAATTTAACAATTTTCATCTTAACCTCAAGAAACCTTTGTTGTATTTTTCAGGCTAATGATAAGTTCTGGAAGGTCAGGTATGACCATGAGGTTGCTAAGAAAGCCAGGAAGGTTAAGAAAGCCGCCAGGAGAGCCGCTCCCCGCAAGAAGGGGAGTAAGCCTAGTGCCTCAGAGCTGCTTCAGCTGGATGACTCCTCCGAGTCAGAGGTAACCCTTCATTCTTACGCTCTTCTCCTGTTTTTTGTTTGTTCTTAACCACCTTATTGACATTGATTATCAGCAGGAGGACACCGGAGCGAGTAACCCGGTGATTGAAGAGGTAACTATACTTTCCTCCAACTCGGACCCCTTGCCAAGGCTGAAAGTCCGAAGAATAACCCGGAAAGTAAGATTTTCGCATCCTTTAGCTTATCAAGATCCTCAATTTCTTTTGAAGCAACAGATTCATGAGAGCCGGAGGCAAACCCGGGCCAGCAAGGATGCAGACCTCTCCTCCGGCTTACCCGAAGCATCAAGGAAGCGCCGGACTGAGGTTATCTCCAACTTATATCCTTTTCATCCTTTGGCGGGCATCACTCGCCAACCACTCAATTCTTCTGATTCAAACTATAAGGAAACTTCACCTTCCTCCGGTGACTCCATGCAATCTAACTTGCCGGCTTTCAAGACTGCACCCGGGTAATGATGATCATCTCATTTTGTGCTTATCTTATTTATGTTTTTTGCACTAACCTTTTGACTTTCAGTGCCCAAGCCAAGCTCAGCAAGAAGGCAAAGAAAAGTAAACCGGTCGAAGAGCCGGACTTAACTGAACCCAACGCCTCTGCCTCTGAGCTGCCATCTGCACCAGCACCGGACACCACCGGTTCAACTAAAGAACAAACCATGGCGGGTTCTGACAACCCGGAGATTCCCAGCTCAGCTCAACCGGCCGATGACCCGGATGTGGTGATTACCCGGACCGAATATGTTGAGCCGGGAAGACCCACTGTGCTGGCCAGATGCTCTGCCAAAGAAGAACTGCTGGAGCGCCGCAGGGCCAGACTGGAGATCACTGACTATGCTAACTTGAGCATTGGAGACATTGTTTCTGGTTACATTGGTCAAGTGCACAACAGCCGGGACCTTCATGAACCGGTACTTATAAATAGAATCTTTCAGCATACATTAGCCCCCAAGTGCCAAGTGTCTTTGCTTGCAAAGTGCTTGGGACTTTAATGTTGCATGATAATTACTCAAACTGTAACCCGGAATTTGTACAGGCTGCCTGCAAGAAATTTGAATCGGAAATCTCTGAGCTGAAGAACCGCCTGAAGACTCAGGAAACTGAGACCCGGAAGGCCAATGCCAAGTTTGAGTTCAGTGTTGCTGCACAAGAAAAACTGAAGAAAAAATTTGAAACAGAAAGAAAAACTTGGGCCGACGAGAAGACTGCCTTGCTCAGCCGGGCCGAACAAGCGGAGGCTGCCCTTACTGAAAGAACCACCGAACTCTCCGGCTTGAAACACCATGTGTCACAGATGGTCTCCGCAATCTTCGGTAAGTTATTCTGTGAGCTTTTAACAAGTTTACATTCTTCATGGCTCATAAGTCCCATCGTTGCCATCAGCTCACCTGACGTTATTATGCAGGTCCCAGAAGCTCCAATCTGAATCAGAACGTGCTGACCAAGCTGAAGGCGGTTTACACCTTGGTGGAGCAACTCTACACCGGGTCACAACGTGCCTTAGCCGTTGTGGCTCTGTCCAATGAGGTTCCGACTCACCTGGCTGACGTACTCAGGCGGCTCGCCGTTCTTCCTCAACGCTTCCAAGAGTTGAGACGGGCTTCTGCTAGAGCCAGAGCTATAGCTGCTCTGAGCCGGGCCAAAGCTTTTCTCCCGGAGCTAGACCCGGCCGACATCGCTCTTGGATACCCCAGCCTGAAGGAAGACGGTACCCCCTTTGACCAGAAAGACTTTGCCGCCTGTGTGAAGAGCGTGCGCCCGGTGGCCACCTTGATTGGGAATGACACCGACCTTACCAAATATCAACCGGGCTATGACGCGGAGAATCAGAGGATCCCCACTCCACGCTATGAAGCAATCAGTCTGATCCCTCCGACTCGTAAGCATACCTTCGCCCCAGAAATTGACCCGGCCGGGTTAATCGATGACGGGGCTCAGTTTGAAGCTTTGAGCGGCATTGACTGGAAATCATCAACCTTCCAGGTCGTGGGAACAGCCGGAGGAGCGGAGAGGGATGAGCCGGGAACTTCAGCCCAACAAGCATCTTGATTTCTTAGGCGGCTCATGGTTACACCTTAAAACAATGGCTCACCTTTTGGACTCGAGGAGTCCTATAATAGAGTAGGATAAAACACTTAATTTTGTCGTGCCATCGTGCATGTGTAGAATGCTTAACTCTGTTGAAGCTGCTCCTTTATATTCCTTCGGGTTATGTTTGTTCTTTTACTTTCCTTTGACGTAAAGAGCTGTCTTTAATTGTCCTGCATAGAAAGCAAATCACAAGTCTTTTAGGCGGCTTACCGCACTGAAAGTCATATATTTTACAAATAACCCGGAATATGAACCAAAGTCATAAAAGACCGGCTCTCAATTATATCCTCGAGGTAACCATAACAGCATACTTGCAAGCCTTCAAGTACACTTCCGGTTTATGTAACCCAAATAATAAGGTTGAAAACTCAACTCCGGTTCACCAGCATCAATAATGCTTATTGTGTGCTGCCAAAATTGTCAAACAAAATTAAGCCGGCGGAGTAAGAACCGCCCTTGCGCACTATTGATATGATCAAAAGAACTTGTTGCACACCAAAAGATCAAAACTTAGGGGCTTCTGATTCGAATACGACCAGAGAACCGTCCCAAAGGGGTTAAGCTAAGATTCGAATGTGATCATATAGCCCCCAGTGGCTTTGGCGTTGCCGATCAAGAGGGTACCGACAGCTATGTTCTCTTCGGTTCGAATACGACCTATGTTTGAACAGGAAGCCCCCAAATGACCTTAAGAGTTGTTTAACGACGCTGATTCGAATACGATCCACGTCGGTTCCCAAAGGGGGTTGAGCTATGATTCAAATATGATCAAGAAAAACTCCCCAATGAGCTCGGCAATTTGCCAATCAAGTGGGTATCGACAGCTATGTTCTCTTTGGTTCGAATACGACCTATGTTTGAACAGGAAGCCCCCAGGTGATCATATTGTTAACAGCTAGATTTGAATACGATCGTAAGCCGGATCCACCTCCAAGTGACCATGTAATGTTGTAATTAACACTTTTGCCTTTGAAGGAGAAAAGGACAGAGGTCATGCGTTATTATTTATCATAATATATACATGGCTGTAGAAATATGTATATTATGAGAGCCGGTGGCTCAAGTGTAATAAGGCCGAAGCTGAGCTATGTTCCACGGCCGACGGGTCTCTTCCTCCGACTTATGTGAATCTTTGTGCTCCCGAACATCGATAAGGTAGTATGACCCGTTGTGCAAGTTCTTGCTGACCACAAAGGGCCCTTCCCAAGGCGGGGATAACTTGTGTGCATCTGTTTGATCTTGGATGAGCCGGAGCACCAGGTCACCTTCCTGGAAGACTCTGGACTTAACCCGACGGCTGTGATAGCGACGCAGGTCTTGTTGGTAAATCGCCGAGCGAGCCGCTGCCACATCGCGCTGTTCATCCAACAAGTCAAGAGCATCTTGGCGAACCCGCTCACTATCCGCCTCAACATAAGCCGCCACTCGAGGCGAGTCATGACAGATGTCGCTTGGGAGGACCGCCTCCGCTCCATAAACCATGAAGAAAGGCGTGTAACCCGTAGACCTGTTAGGAGTGGTATTGGTGCTCCATAACACGGAGGGTAACTCCTCCACCCAACAACCCGGTGTCCGTTGCAAAGGGACCAAAAGTCGGGGCTTGATGCCTTTCAAGATTTCCTGATTAGCTCTCTCAGCTTGACCATTGGATTGAGGGTGAGCCACTGATCAAACATCAAGCCGAATATGCTCTCATTGACAAAACTCCTCCATGGCGCCTTTGGACAGATTGGTACCATTGTCAGTTATAATGCTATGTGGAAAACCAAAGCGAAATATCACCCTCTTCATGAACTGAACCGTTGTGACCGCGTCACACTTGCTAACTGGCTCTGCCTCAACCCACTTTGTGAACTTGTCAACCGCCACCAAGAGGTGGGTCTTCTTATCCTTGGACCTTTTAAAAGGCCCAACCATATCAAGCCCCCAGACCGCAAATGGCCAAGTAATTGGAATCATCCTCAATTCTTGAGCCGGCACATGAGCCCGTCGCGAGAACCTCTGGCAACCGTCACATTTACTGACCAAATCCTCTGCATCAGCATGAGCCGTCAGCCAATACAAACCATGACGAAAAGCCTTGGCCACAAGGGATTTTGAGCCGGCATGATGGCCACAATCCCCCTCGTGAATCTCACGTAAAATTTCTTGACCTTCCTCAGGGGAAATACAACGCTGGAAAGTTCCAGTGACACTGCGACGATGCAGATCACCATTGATGATTATCATTGACTTAGACCGCCGGGTTATTTGTCTGGCCAAAGTTTCATCCTCAGGCAATTCTCCCCGGGTCATGTAAGCCAAGTATGGTACTGTCCAGTCTGGGGTGATGTGGAGAGCTGCCACCAACTGTGCCTCCGGGTCAGGGACAGCCAAGTCTTCCTCTGTAGGCAACTTAACGGAAGGGTTATGCAAAATGTCCAAGAAAGTATTAGGTGGAACCGGCTTTCGCTGAGAGCCCAGCCGGCTTAATGTATCAGCCGCCTCGTTCTTCCTGTGATCGATGTGCTCTACTTGGTAACCCTGAAAGTGTCCAGCAATGGCATCAACTTCGCGGCGATAAGCCGCCATGAGAGGGTCCTTGGAATCCCACTTGCCTCACACTTGTTGAGCCACTAAATCTGAGTCGCCAAAGCACCTTACCCGGCTCAAGCTCATCTCTTTAGCCATCCGAAGACCATGGAGCAAGGCCTTGTACTCAGACGCATTGTTAGTGCAGGGAAACATCAACCGTAACACATAGCAAAACTTGTCACCTCGAGGGGAAGTTAATACAACTCCAGCCCCCGAGCCCTCCAATTGCCTAGACCCGTCGAAGTGAATAGTCCAGTATGTATTATCCGGTTTCTCTTCAGGCACCTGCAGCTCTGTCCAATCATTGATGAAATCCACCAATGCTTGAGATTTGATGGCAGTGCGTGGCACGTATTTCAGACCATGAGGCCCAAGCTCTATATCCCACTTAGCCACTCTTCCTGTGGCTTCTCCGTTTTGGATGATATCCCCTAAGGGAGCAGAACTAACCACAGTGATAGGGTGACCCTGGAAATAATGCTTGAGCTTCCGGCTTGCCATGAATACCCCGTAAACAAGCTTCTGCCAATGTGGATACCGTTGTTTGGACTCGATGAGCACTTCACTGACGTAGTAAACCGGCCGCTGAACCGGATACTCCTTACCCTCTTCCTTGCGCTCCACCACCACAGCCACACTGACGGCTCGTGTGTTAGCGGCTACATATAGCAATAGGGGCTCCTTGTCAATAGGAGCAGCAAGAACTGGGGGCTCAGCTAGCTGTCTCTTCGAATCCTCAAAACCAGCATTAGCAGCATCATTCCAGACAAAGTCATCTGTTTTCTTCATCAACTGGTACAGTGGCATGGCCTTTTCACCCAAACGGCTTATGAACCGGCTCAAAGCAGCGATGCGGCCCGCCAGACGCTGGACGTCGTTCATGCACGCCGGCTTAGCCAGAGAGGTGATTGCCTTGATCTTTTCCGGGTTAGCTTCAATGCCTCTGTGAGAAACCAGAAAACCCAAGAGCTTGCCTGCGGGAACACCAAAAACACATTTGGCCGGGTTAAGCATCATCTTGTAAACCCGGAGATTATCAAAGGTTTCTCTAAGATCATCTACCAGGGTCTCCTTCTCCCTGGATTTAACCACGATATCATCCACATAGGCATGAACATTGCGCCCAATCTGGTTATGAAGACAATTCTGCACACAATGCTGGTAAGTCGCCTGTGCACTCTTGAGCCCAAAAGGCATAGACACATAACAGAAGGCTCCGAAGGGAGTGATGAACGCCGTCTTCTCCTGGTCCTTAACTGCCATTTTAATCTGATGGTATCCAGAATAAGCATCCAAAAAACTTAAGCGCTCACAACCCGCCGTAGCATCGATAATTTGATCAATACGGGGGAGAGCAAAAGGATCAGCCGGACAAGCCTTGTTTAAATCCGTGTAGTCCACACACATCCGCCAGGTGCCGTTCTTCTTGAGCACGAGCACCGGGTTAGCTAACCATTCTGGATGAAAAACTTCAACAATAAACCCGGCCGCCAAGAGCCGGGCCACCTCCCCACCAATGGCTTTCCACCTCTCCTCATTAAACCGCCGAAGGAATTGCCTGACCGGCTTAAATTTCGGATCAATATTGAGAGTGTGCTCAGCGAGTTCTCTAGGTACACCTGGCATGTCAGAAGGTTTCCATGCAAAAATGTCCCTGTTCTCACGGATGAACTCGATGAGCGCGCCTTCCTATTTCGGATCCAGATTGGCACTGATGCTGAACTGCTGAGATGAGTCACCTGGAACAAAGTCAACAAGTTTAGTATCATCAGCTGACTTAAATTTCATTGCCGGCTCATGCTCCGTGGTCGGCTTTTTCAAAGACGTCATATCTGCCGGGTCAACATTGTCCTTGTAAAACTTCAACTCCTTTGTCGCACAAACAGATTTAGCGTAAGCCGCGTCACCTTCCTCACACTCCAAGGCTATCTTTCGGCTGCCATGAACCGTAATGGTCCCATTGTGACCCGGCATCTTGAGCTGCAAGTACACGTAACACGGCCGTGCCATGAACTTGGCATAAGCCGGCCGCCCAAATAAAGCATGATACGGACTTCTTATCTTAACCACCTCAAAGGTTAATTTTTCCGCCCTGTAGTTGTACTCATCTCCAAAAGCCACTTCCAGCTCGATCTTACCAACTGGATATGCTGACTTACCAGGCACCACACCATGGAAAACAGTATTGGACTGGCTGAGGTTCTTATCAATCAACCCCATACGACGGAAGGTCTCATAATAGAGGATGTTAATGCTGCTGCCTCCGTCCATGAGCACCTTAGTGAATTTATATCCCCCCACCTGAGGAGCCACCACCAGGGCCAGATGACCCGGATTATCAACCCGGGGAGGGTGATCTTCCCTACTCCACACAATAGGCTGCTCAGACCATCTTAAATAGCGTGGAACCGCCGGCTCAACAGCATTCACAGCCCTTTTATGAAGCTTCTGATCTCGCTTGCACAGACTGGTGGTAAACACATGATACTGTCCACCATTGAGCTGCTTTGGATTGGTCTGGTATCCCCCTTGCTGCTGATGATGACCCTCGCCGGACTGCTTATTAAAGCCCCCTTGAACATTCTGAGAATTGGAATTTGAACTGCCGCCCGGGCCATGAAAGCCGCCAGCGCCTGAGCCGCCGCCCGGGCCACTGTTGCCATTGAAAGCATTGGAATTTTTAAAGGCCTTCATGATTGTGCAGTCCTTCCACAGATGAGTGGCCGGCTTTTCCCTAGAGCCATGCCTTGGACAAGGCTCATTTAACAATTGTTCAAGCGTCGGGCCTGACCCGCCGGCTCGAGGAGGTGGTCTCCCCTTGCGCCAGTGGTTGTTACCCTGTGAGTTGGTGTTAGCCACAAATTCCATACTGCCATCAGCCTTACGCTTGTTGCCTCCTTGGTTCGCAGGGTTATGCTGGGGGCCCTTGCCATTGCCATTCCGTTTTCCCTTCCCTGTCCTTTCATCATCCGACGCGGGATCCTTGGTACTATCAGAGTCGGCGTACTTGACCAGAGCCGCCATCAGCGTACCCATATCATTGCAATCGCGCTTGAGCCACCCGAGCTTCATCTTCAAGGGCGCAAAACGACAATTCTGCTCTAACATTAAGACTGCAGAGCCGGCATCCATCTTATCAGATGAATGTATTATTTCTTTGACCCGGCGAACCCAATGGGTCGTAGACTCACCCTCCTGCTGCTTGCAATTAGTCAAATCCACAATTGACATAGATTGCCTACATGTATCTTTGAAGTTTTGGATGAACCGGGCTTTTAGTTCAGCCCAAGACCCGATAGAGTTCGGTGGCAGTCCTTTCAACCAAGTGCGGGCAGTCCCATCTAACATCATGGTGAAGTACTTGGCCATTGCCGCTTCGCTGACCTCCAGCAACTCCATAGCCATCTCGTAACTCTCGATCCAAGCTCCGGGTTGTAAATCAGCCGTGTAATTAGGTACCTTCCTAGGCCCTTTGAAATCCTTGGGCAGACGTTCATTGCGGAGAGCCGGCACCAGACAAGGGACACCTCCAGTCCTCGTAGGTATACCCGCATCAATAGAAGTCGTCGGATAAGCCGGGGGTGGCTGGTAAGCCGTCAACTGAGGCACCTGCTCCGCCTCTTGCCGTGCTCTGTCTTGGTCTACCGCGTGAAAGGCTCCGTTATGAGTCGGGCCGTGGCCAGGAGGCAAGTCATGGCGTCGGACATTGCTTGAGCCGGTTGCTGAGACCATGTGTCTGCTATAACTCGGGCTCTGGCCTGGACGAGGGGTTGAATGAATCCTGTCCCGGCTATAAGAATATGCCTCCTGCTGTGCCAGAGCCGTCTGAAGGAGTTCTCTGACCCGGCGGGTTCCAACCGCCGTTGGAGAGTCGCCGTCGATTGGGAGAGCCGCCAGTTGCGCCGCCGCGGCGACCATGTTTTCCAACGGGTTGGCATAATGACCCGACGGTATTAGCACATACTGAGGCGGGGCAGCATTCACCCGGGGAGGCCCCATCACTTCAGGCTGAATTGATGTTCCAGCCCCGGGCGTCGTGATCTCTGGCGGTTTACTGGGCCCTGCACCAGGCGTGTTGAAGAGGTTTCGAGGATCGTAAACCGGAGGGAGTCAAGATTGGGCCTTCTGATGCCTCCTTCTCATGACCTCATTGGACGCGTTCTGATCCATCGTGAGCCGGAAAGACTGTGCCTGAATCAGCTGAGTCTGGGCGTCGAGAGCCGCCCTCTCCGCAGCCATCCTGATCCCCTCCGCCGCCAGATCCTCCTTTGCTTTTGCTAGATCCAACTTTAACTGTGCCACCTCCGTGTCATGCTGAGCTTGATCCGTTGGGGCGACCGTAGCTGTTAACAGGGCCGTCATCTTGTCTGTGAGGTCCATCAGCACCTGAGCCAGCGAGGGCACAGGGCTTCCTACCCCGGTGGTGGGGTTTTGAACAGGTTGCGCGCCAGCCATGAAGATTCCAACCCGGCTCGGCGGCTCAAAGGGGTCCGGAATACTGTCGCCATCGGAACAACCCCTAAGCCTGCCATCTTGAAGTTGGTATAACGAATCGGTCTCCTCTGTGGATGACTCGCCGTCAGAGCGAGTGGCCTTCTCATCACCAGATCCCGATCCTTCAGAGAGCTCTCCATGGACGCATCCCACGAAAGCACGCTTCAAGGCAGGCAAGGTCCGGGTGGGTCATGCACGTTGAGCCGTCTCGATGAGATCGGCGCAGAGGTCCGGCTCAGGGCCCGGCTCACCAATCTTGCCAATAAAGACATGGATTCCGCCGAAGGGGACCCGGTACCCGTACTCAATTGAGCCGGCGTCGGGGCCCCAGTTTGCGTCGTCGATGTAGAGCTTGCCGCGACGACTCTTGGTCATCCGGCCCACAGCGTATCCCTTGAGCCATTCGAAGCTGCCCTTCAAGAACTCAAATCCACCATGCGCTGGCCCCACGGTGGGCGCCAACTGTCGCGCAATTGTCACGGCAGATGTCCTCGTGCAAGGACTTAGTCGTGGAGCCATCGCAGCTAGGAAGCTTAAAGGGGTTAAACGGGACAAGGAACACGAGGGTTATACTGGTTCGGCCCCTTACGGTGAAGGTAAAAGCCTACGTCCAGTTGAGGTGGTATTGCTTAGGGTTTCGATGACCAGGGAGCTTAATCGCTATGCCCGGCTCTCGATCTGTTGTCCCTCTCCCCTGAACCGCCGCCGGGTCGTCCCTTTATATAGATAGGTTGACGCCCCGCGGCTCTCAGAGTCCCGGCCGGCTTATAACAGTATCCAGCTCGGACTCTTATCTACTCTTGCCTTACATTACAAGTCTTGCCATAATGGCGGTTTATCACTACGGGCCTTAAGCCGCCTCCGGGTCTTAAGCCCACTATTGATCCGCCATCCTCCAACCTGGTATTGGGCTTCACGTGATGATCATTATAACGTAACCCGGCCCCTCCTGGGTGGGTAACTCTAATGGTTATATCCTCAACAGTATCAAATTTCATGATTGTCATTTAGGATACACAAGTTCTCTTCCTTGCAAGACTAACCCATGTAGGTAGATGAACTCAAACTACAACTGGTGCTCCCAACCATTGATGAGCTACATCAACCTTGAGCATCCCACACAGTTCAACTACATGATCAAGATCAACACCACCACCCAAGGTATGTTATTACATCTTAGAGAAGCTTTACCCCAAGACATGGGTCAAAGCAGCTCAACAAGATGCGAATACATCAAATGATTAAACAAAAAATGGTAACCCCATTTTGAGCTTAAACGATGAGTATGACCTACGATCAAGTGTTCTCACTTGACTCCTCAGTCAATATACTCTAACATAGGTGACTTTGTCGCCGACCAATTCTAGATAAAGTTCTCTAGTGTTTCTCTGTGTTCTTGCATTTGTTTCTTGCATCTTTGTTTCCCTTCTTTATTCAAAAAAAACCTTCATCTAGATTTCATTTCTTTGTTCTGCATTCCCTACATCCAATTCATTGCAAATCCTTCAGTTAATTCCTTGCAAATTTTTGTGAGATCTTATCTGCCTAGTGAGTTGAGAGGACAAAATGTTGTCTCTGTGTTGAACTCGGACACACCGGATTGCCACTTTCGGTCAACCCGAACCATCTCGGTGCCACCGAAGAAAACAACTCGGTGTTACCGATTTCAATGCAGAGAAGACACTTTGCCATTTGCATTCTGCATATTTGTTCCAGTTCCACTCAATGATTCGTGTCCTCTACCAGCATCACATTCTGTATGCTGCTTTGTTGTGTAACTCAAGGACCAAACCTATTTTGACTCACAATCCAGAAGATCCCTTCTTGGAAATTGATGTCAAAGGGGGAGAGACAGATCACATCAAAGCTTAATCACTTCAAAAGGGGGGATACTTCAAAGGGGGAGAGTGCTTAATCACATCAAAGAGCCCCAGATGCTTGGTATTCAAGAGGAGAGAAGTCACATGTCTTCAAGAGGGGAAAGTCATGTTAGTTTGTGCTATGTTTTTGTGTGCTCTGATTTGTTTTGCTCTGATTTTCTTTTCCTTTTGCTCTGATTTTCTTTTCCCTACCTTCTCCCATTATCCAATATAAGATTCAGGGGGAGAAAGACATCTAAGGGAAAGAAATCTTGAATTCATTGCATATCTTTTACCTTTGGGGACATGTCTATATCCAATAGGAGTACCTAGTACTCATTCACTACATGTCATCCCAATGTTGGTACTCTTGTGGTTTGCAGTTATTGCTCTGTCTAATAGATGTATCTGTGTTATCTAACATTGTTTACTCAGGTTCATCTCTTCCTACGCCAGCTCAAGACCACTAGGTAAGTATATGCATCACATTCATGTGCATGATGATCTCTTGCTGATGTACATATTGTTTGCAAGAAGGACTCATGAACATGAAGGTACAATTCCTATATTCATATCATTTGCTCTCATGCATATAGCCAAGATACATGTAACTCATTGCTTGCTCTGTCATGCTTATGCATTCACATGCTCTCATACTCTATATTTACATGATTGCATACATGTAGGGGGAGCCTATGCATGTTACATGTCTTTCCAAAGCTTTACTTTCTATTCTTTATATCTTTATCTAAAGCTTTGATGTATGTTGTCATCAATTACCAAAAAGGAGGAGATTGAAAGCACAAGTGCTCCCTGGGTGATTTTGGTAATTAATGTTAACATATCCCTTGTTGGACTAATACTTTTATCCAGTATATCTCAGATGAGTCCAACAAATGGAGTGGCATGGATTAGGAATGTGGACCCCTCAAAATGCTAAGGACTCTTATTAGCTCAAGCTCAAGACTCTACATTTTCATTTTAGTGATCCAAGATCACATTGAGTCCATAGGAAAAGCCAATACTATTAAAAGGGGATGAGGTGTTGCTTAATGGCTTGCTTGCTCAAAGTGCTTAGTGATATGCTCCAAAGCCCTCAACCACTTTCTCATATCCACATATGTCCCAAACCAAAAGTCAAACTCTACCCTACCGATTTCATCTATCCGGCGCCACCGAGTTCACTTGACATAGCCACTGCCAGAAACCCTAATCAGTTCGGCCTCACCGATGGGATCCCGGTCACACCGAGATGGGCTTGCAAACTCTCTGGTTCCTGTTGCATTAATTTCGATCTTACCGAGATATGTAATCGGTCTCACCGAGTTTGCTTGACCAACTCTCTGGTTAGCTTATTACCAAAGTCGGTCCACCGAGTTTGTGTAATCAGTCAAACCGAGATGAGGTTTTTCCCTAACCCTAGCACATCAGTCCCACCAAGTTGATCATATCGGTCCCATCGAAATGCCTAACGGTCACATTATGAACTGAATCGGTCTGACCGAGTTTTCTGATTCGGTCCCACTGAGTTTGGTAAATTATGTGGAACGGTTAGATTTTCTGTGGAGGCTATATATACCCCTCCACCCACTCTTCATTTGTGGAGAGAGCCATCAGAACGTGCCTACACTTCCAGCATACATTTTCTGAGAGAGAACCACCTACTCATGTGTTGAGACCAAGATATTCCATTCCAACCACAAGAATCTTGATCTCTAGCCTTCCCCAAGCTGCTTTCCACTCAAATCATCTTTCTACCAAATCGAAATCTGTGAGAGAGAGTTGAGTGTTGGGGAGACTATCATTTGAAGCACAAGAGCAAGGAGTTCATCATCAACAAACCATTTATTACCTTTTGGAGAGTGGTGTCTCCTAGATTGGTTAGGTTTCACTTGGGAGCCTCCGTCAGGATTGTGGAGTTGAACCAAGGAGTTTGTACGGGCAAGGAGATCGCCTACTTCGTGAAGATCTACCCTAGTGAGGCAAATCCTTCGTGGGCGATGGCCATGGTGGGATAGACAAGGTTGCTTCTTCGTGGACCCTTCGTGCGTGGAGCCCTCCGTGGACTCGCGCAACCGTTACCCTTAGTGGGTTGAAGTCTCCATCAACGTGGATGTATGATAGCACCACCTATCAGAACCACAGGAAAAACCTTTGTGTCTCCAATTGTGTTTGCATACTCCAATCCCATCCCTTTACATTCTTGCAACTTGCATGCTTTACTTTTTGTTGCTCATATACTCTTGCCATGCTTGCTTGAAATGTATTGTGAATGCTTAAACTTGTGCTAAAACTCCACCTTAATTTGAAGAACTTAAAAACTGCTACTTTTCTTTGTTGAGGATCTAATCACCCCCTGCCCCTCTAGACGCCTCTTCTTGATCCTTTCAAAATTGCATCTCCTTAGCTTACACATTATACATGTGAATATGACACGCCTTCCTATTTTTGGTACATACTACATCTGCCTATCATACCATGTTCTTACATCAAACTATTGTTCTTGTGTATCCTGCATCTATCGCTTATGATGAGACAGTCACGCACGTGGGTTAGTATGAGATGCGCTACTCTTATAAAGAGTGCAGTTTCATCCTCTCCACATGATTCTTAAGAAACAACAAGCCTAAATGAAGATATTGAACGTAGCTCTGTACTTGAAGACTGCACTTCCCCTACATCACCATCGCAGGTGCTTGCTCTAACTTCGCAGTGTGATATGTGGTTGCATGTTGCATACGGTGTCTAGCTTGTAATGCTTCTAATTAGGGTAAATTGCATCTGCTTAGTTTACACATTATACCTGTGAATATGACATGCCTTCCTATTTTTGGTACACACTACATCTAGGGCATGTTTGGTTGCCATCGGCAACAGTACCCGCATTGCATATACTTCTCCACTCAGCCTGGCTCTCGAAAAATAGCCTCATATGCGACATCTGCAACTTGTTTGGTTGCCTGCATATGGACTGCCTGCATCAGTGGATCAACTTTGGCGTGTTGTTTCGTTGCCTGCATTGTCTCGGCGCATACAACTACACGCTGTTTGGTTGCCCGCATGGGGTATGATTAAGACTTAGCACTTGCACTTAGCACACAGGATTAAGAGCTAGCAGAGGAAGGGGGAGAAGAAATGCAGTGTGCGCCGGACCATGGCAACTGCGGTGGACAGTGGCAGTGGCGCCGTGTCCGACATGACAAGCATGGATTCGTGGATGAGCGACCCCGTCATCGGCACGGCGAGCGACACCGTCGACGAACTAGTTACGGTGCTCGCGCAAAGACAGTGGACAGAGGAGGAGAATGCAGTGCTCGTGCCATGGTATCGTTAGTGCAGTGGACGAGAGCGGAGGCCGAGATGATCGACGCCGGAAACGACTCCAGTGTAGTAGGGCGAGAGAGAGGAGGCGAAGATGATCGACCCCGTCGGCGGCGCGGCGAACTGCAGTGTGCGCGGAGGCAGAGGACACAAGAAAGCAGTGTGCGCGCCATTGCAGCGTCAGTGCAGTAGGAGGACGACAGAGAGTAGGCCGAGATGAGCGACGCCAGAAAAGACTCTAGTGTAGTAGCACGCGGGCAAGGAGATCAAGGGGAAGGGCTTCGGCGTCGAGAGGGACGAATAGGAGGGCTCGGAGCAGAGGACAGAGGAGCTCGACATAGCGGTGTTAGTGCAGTAGACTGCTGTTGAAAGAGAGATGAAGCTACGATCGTCGAAACCAAAAACTTACAACACGAATGTTGTGAGGAACTGCGAGATTAGGCTGCTGGTCAAAGGAAATTTCAAATGATCGATCGTGCGCGACGAATCTGACAAAATTCGTCCAGAATAGCTCCAAATGGGAACACAAGATTAAGAACTAACGGCCGACGAAACTACGAACAGATCGCCTGAATGGAACCGTGGCATCGAGGTGCATCTTTTTCGTGCAGAGCTTACCTTGAATCGAAGCACCGTTGTGTAGATCAGAGAGAGGAGATTAGATAGAAGCTTACTGGAGGTTGAAGAAGACATCACGTAATCAGCTCGCATCTCTCCCATCTCCACTCGTCCAAGGGCCCCCTCGCTAGCGCTCGCCTGGGCCTGGCTCGCGAGAAACTGCCGATTCGAGCGTTTCCAGCGAGCCAGGCTCTGGGCTGCTTTAAGAAGCGTGCGATGCAGGCCCGACAGTGTAAACGGGCAACCAAACAGGCTTCTTTCTTACCGCACGGGCCTGGTTGGGCCCGATGCGGGCAACCAAACACGCCCCTATGTGTTAACCATGTTCTTACATGAAACTACCTCCCTTCTGTATCCTGCATCAATCACTTACAATGAGACACCTTTATTCGTTGCATGTTGCATATTATTTCTAGCATGTTGCCATGTATTGCTTCTAATTTGGTCAAATACATTTGTTAGGCCACCCTTTTAATTTGGCAGAGTGATATTGGTTTCATCTTTCATATGGTTTCTAGCTTGCATTGCTTCTAATTAACTAGTTCAAACACCTTGTGCTTAGTTTACACTTTATACATCATACATGTCAATATGTCATGCCGGCCTGTTTTTCATACATATTCCATCCTCCTATCATGCGGCTGCCGTACATGAAAGTAGTGTTCGCCAGTATAATGCATCAATGAGTTCTGAAGAGCAAATTTTATTCCTTTTTCTTGTGGGTTTGACTTGACAAGGCAAAATCAAAAAATAGGAAGGAAAAGAGTAAGGAAGGCGATGATGGTTGTCCTCTGCAGCAACGTAAACGGATCATCTGTACAGATTCTCCTTGTACTGCAAGTGCATTACAAGTTCCAAGTCTCCGCTCCCCTACTCCACCATCCAAGGTGCTTGCTCTAACTTGGCAGTGTGATATCTGGTTGCATGTTGCATATGGTGTCTAGCTTGTATTGCTCCTAATTAGTGTAAACTGCATCTGCTTAGCTTACACATGATACGTGTGAATATGACGCGCTTTCCTGTTTTTGGTACATACTATATCTGCCTATCACACCATGTTCTTACATGAAACTACTCTTCTTGTGTATCCTGCATCAGTCACTTATGATGGGACACCTTTAAGTTGGCAGTGTGATATTGGTTTGCGTCTTGAATATGATTTCTAGCATGTAGTGCTTCTAGTTTGATGAACGCCACCTATGACGAGACAGTTTTGACTTGGCAGAGTGATATTGATTGCACCTTCCATATGGTGTCTAGCTTGCAGTGCTTCTAATTTGTTGAAGTGCCTTCTACTTAGTTACCACATCATAGGTGTGAATATGTCAAGCCGTCCAGTTTTTCGTACATATTCCATCCTCATATCATGACTTTGCCTTTCATCAGAGAAGTGCTCGTTAGTATCATGCATGAATGAGTTATGAAGAGCGAATTTTATTCCTTTTTCTTGTCGGTTTGACCTCACAATGCAAAATCAATAAAACAGAAGGAAATTGGTAAGGCATTGAATGATGGTGGTCCTTCCGAGCAACTGAAACGGAGGGCCTCTACATATTCTACTCCGCCATCCTCCCAACAAGATTCGCAAGACAACGCAAGGCTAGACAGTCAACGTAGTTGTGTAGATGATGAGCACATCTCCCCTACTCCACCATCACAGGTGCTTGCTCTAACTTGGCACTATTATATGTGGTTCCATGTTGCGTATGATGTCTAGCTTGTATTGCTTCTAACTTTGTTGAATTGCATCTTCTTACTTTACACATAATGCCTGTGAATATGACACATGTTCCTGTTTCTAGAACATACGTGTAGATGATGAGCACATCTCCCCTACTCCACCATCACAGGTGCTTGCTCTAACTTGGAACTGTTATATGTGGTTGCATGTTGCGTATGATGTCTAGCTTGTATTGCTTCTAACTTTGTTGAATTTCATCTGCTTACTTTACACATAATGCATGTGAATATGACACGTGTTCCTGTTTCTAGAACATACTATATCTGATCACACCATGTTCTTACATCAGACTATTGTTCTTGCATATCCCGCATCAGTCACTTATGATAAGGCACCTTTAAGTTGCCACTGTGATATTGGTTGTGTCTTGCATATGATTTCTAGCATGTACTGCTTCTAATTTGTTGAAATGCCAGAGAGTTTGAACTTGGCAGAGTGATATTGGTTGCACCTTTCATATGGTGTCTAGCATGCAATGCTTCTAATTTCTTGAAATGTCTTCTGCTTAGTTACCACATCATAGGTGTGAATATGTCACCCCGTCCTGTTTTTCGTACATATTTCATCCTCGTATCATGTGTTTGCCTTTCATACGACTAGTGTTCGTCAGTATCATGCATGAATGAGTTCTCAAGAGCAAATTTTATTCGTTTTTCTTATCGGTTTGACTTCACAATGAAAAATCAATATAGCTGAAGGAAATTAGTCCGGCAGTGGATGATGGTGGTCCTTCGGAGCAACTCAAATAGAGGGTCTCTACAGATTCTACTTCGCCATCCTCCCAACAAGATTCGCAAGACAACACAAGGCTCGACAGTCAACGTAGCTGTGTAGATGATGAGCACATCTCCCCTACCCCACCATCATAGGTGCTTGCTCTAACTTGGCACTATTATATGTGGTTGCATGTTGCATATGATGTCTAGCTTGTACTGCTTCTAACTTTGTTGAATTGCATCTGCTAATTTTACACATAATGCCTGTGAATATGACACATGTTCCTGTTTCTAGAACATACGTGTAGATGATGAGCACATCTCCCCTACTCCACCATCATAGGTGCTTGCTCTAACTTGGAACTGTTATATGTGGTTGCGTGTTTCATATGATGTCTAGTTTGTATTGCTTCTGATTTTGTTGAATTGCATCTGCGTAGCTTACAACTTATACCTGCAATGATCACTTACCCATAAGACACATTTAACTTGGGAGTGTGATGTAGGTTGCATCTTGCATCGTCTTCTAGCTTGTACTGCTTCTAATTTCTTGAAATGGCACTTACTACGAGACACTTTTTACCTGATAGAGTGATATTGGTTGCATGTTCATATGGTGCCTAGCTATCATTTGTTCTAATTTTGTTGAAATGCCTTTTGCTTACTATTTTTCATACATATTCCATCCTCCTATCGTATGTGTGAATATGTAATGCTGGCTTTTTTGTATATATTCCATCCTCCTATCCTGCGCTTGCCTTACATCAAAGTAGTGTTCGTCTATATCATGCATCAACCAGTTATGCAGAGCTAATTTTATTCATCTTCTTGTGGTTTTGACTTCATAAGGTAATATCAGAAAATAGGAAGGAAAAGAGTAAGTTAGGGTATGTTGGTGGTCCTCCGGGCCGACGCAAACAGAGACTCTCTAGATTTGCCACTGCTACTGCTAATGAAGTTGAAGTCCCAAGTCTACATGATGAGTTCATCTCCCGTACTCCACCATCGCAGGTGCTTGCTCTAAGTTGACAATGTGATAATTGGTTTCATGTTGCATATGTTGTCTAGCCTGTATTTCTTCTATTTTGATAAATTGCACCTGCTGAGTTTATACGTTATACATGTGCATATGACATGCCTTTCTGTGTCTAAAATACACTGCATCTATCTATCATACCATGTTCTTACATCAAAGTACTGTTGTTGTGTATCCCGCATCAGTCACTCATGATTGGACGCTTTTAACATGGCAGTTTGATATTGGTTGCATCTTGCATTGATTTCTACGTTGTACTGCTTCTAGTTTTTCGAAATGCCACTGATGACAAGACACTTTTAACTTGTCAGAGTGATATTGGTTGCATCTTTCATATGGTGTCTAGCTTGCATTACTTCTATTTTCTTAAAAATCCTTCTGCTTAGTTTACACATCATAGCTGTGAATATGTCACGCCGTCCTGTTTTTATTACATATTCCATCCTCATACGGTTGTCTTACATCAAAGTATTGCTTGTCTGTATCATGCATTAATGAGTTCTGAAGAGCAATTTTATTCTTTTGTGTTGTGGGTACGGCTTGACATGGCAAAGTCAAAAAAGAGCAAGGAAAAGAATATAGTAGGGAATGGTGTTACTCATCGGGTGAAACGGAAAAGGATCTGCCCTCGAGATTCTGCTGGTACGTATAGTGCAGTAGAAGGTCCAAGTCCACCGGCTAAATCTACAAACGCAGTATCACCTGCTCCACTAGCCGCAACATCCGCTTCAACCGTACCAGCATCTCAACGAGTTACTCGTTAGTTTGCTCCGGAACTGGCTAGTTCCCAAGCTGCCTTCACACCTAACACTACTTCTGAAGCACTGCTCACACACCAGGACTTGGCAAGATCAGATGAACCTCATGAGCATCAACACCAGGACGGTACCTGACCGAGTCAAGTTGAAGTTGCATGCTCCTTTATATGTACTCTCACAGTTTGATGTGCAATAACACTTTCCATATTCGTTGTTGAACTAGCACCACGGCGCAAGCGGAAACAGACATCGGGGATAATGCTTGACAGATTAACAAAATCTAAAGGAGGAAGAATGGAGATCCATTTTGAGGCAGTTTAAAAAGGCCACGTGATGATACGGAGTCAGCCAAGTTAGTATTAGAGGCAGCCGTTGCCGTTAGGTGTCATGCACGTATCCTCCCAACGTGGATCCAGTACAGGAATGAGAAAGACAATACCCAGTTTAACACCTTCCATGACCATATATCTGTAAGTAATGTTATTCATCGCAATTTGTAATATTGTCTTGCTCTGTCCCATACTTTCTAGCTTCCTACTAATAAGACTCACATTATTTTTTCAACAGATGAGGTTCAAGTTGGATCTGAAAGATGATGCAACTAAACAAGCATGCACTCATGTTTTCAGTCTGCTCTGCGATAGTATCGGTACCACCTTAGAAAATCTCACGTTGAAGGCAAGGCTAACAATGAAATCGCCAAACATCTCCAGTGGAACATATTACACATGAAGACTGGACAGCCCTTGTTAAACATTGGTCTGATCCAAAGTATCAGGTAGGGTATATGTATTTGATCAGACCACATATTGAACTTGTATTTATGTATGTGCCTTACAAGTGTATCTTCTTCTAGGCTAACTATTTGAAGAACAAGACCAACCGTTCTAAAGTGAAATTCCAACAGACAACAGGATCTCGTAGCTATATTGCACACTGCGAGGCTCTTCTAAATAGCTGCTAGTTCCTTCTTTTTTCTGTGCCATATTATCATATCTATATTGACTTGTTCCAAATACAGAGGAAAGCCCATGTGGACCAAAAAGAACCTGAACCGAATGCAGTGCAAATCTTCAAGGATTGCCACACCAGCAAGATGAAGGGCATGAGCACACCAGTTCAAGCCGTTGTTGTAAGTCCTTACTCCTCCTGCCTTTGAACTAATTGGTATTGTGATGTGTTCATTTAACTGCTTGGTTTGCAGCCAATGTCAGTTACTCTGTTCACTTTTATACACAGTTGTCTTAACGTATCATTTCAGCTTAGATCGTTTAAAAGAGATGAAGGATATTCTTTTGGTCTTGATCTGTAATCTAGTTGTGATGTTCATGTGCGCACACAATGATACAATAGCATGTTTGTTTTATATCTGTTTGCCCATGATATGAATGATGTCATACTATGTTCATCCTACTTTAAACCATGTCTCTTTATCCTTAGATGTTAACAAATGTGAGGAAATAGACAATACAGTAGGCATGCTACATGGACATATGTTCCGAAAGTGATTTTATTATGTAGTTGGCACTACAATACATGCTAATGTATTACAATAGTTCACCAAAATAAGATATGTATAAACGTGAAACCTACTTTGTTTGTTTTTGTCTCATTAGTAACTTATCTGGTACCCTAATCTACAAGTTCAAACTTTCATCAAGCTATGGAACAAATGATTGAACAACCACAACCACCTGAAGGTGACGAGGCTACCACAGGCACAATGTCACCTCTTGCTGCAGTGCGTCAGTATCTCTCCACTAACAGTGCAAAAAGCACCTTCCTGCGTAATTCTAGGTTGGTTGCCAAGGTACCTTGTCCAAATCGCCTACTGAGCAAAATCCTCCGGCTAGACAGAGTGATATATCTATGCTCCAGACACAAGTCCAATCCCTAATGGACTTCGTTTCGGAAACAAGAATAGTGGTTGACAAATGTCATCAAGATATGAATGGTTTTGAAACCAGACTATCAGACATTTGCTTCATTGTTCAAGAGCAATGATGGAAAAAAGGGGAAGATCATGCTGCTCCATCAGATTCTACAGCCAGAAACATTAGCACTCAGGTCAAATGATTTGTGCTTCTATACATCTAATGGTGCTTTATTTGCAAGAACTATAAACTTTATGCCAACAGGCCTTTTGTTGTATGGTTGGAATTTATTTTGTTGTGATACAGCATTTATGATGCTGCCAAAGGCTGCAGTAATTACGACGCTATTTTTGTATAGTGTAGGTTTATCTTAGTAATGTATTCGGCCGAAAGCTTCATAGGAGCCCAACATGCCAACATTCGTCGGGCCCATTCCAATTGGGCTAAAAACGATTATGGGCCAAAATTTCCATGTAGCCCACTAAAAATATTTGGGCCTAAATCAGCATAAGCTTTCATATTTTTCTGGTACGCCTGTGCCCATAGTGGGCCTTTAACAGGCCTAAACATAATTTGGGCCCTCAATAACAATAGGCCGTTTACAGGTATAAATATCTCGAGCCAATAAAAAACATGGGCCTTTAATAGGCCGAAAGTGAGATTGGGCCCTGATTGTGCCAAATAACCCACTGGTCTTAGCAGGACGAAATGGTGGCCCATTTACAATGCGGATCGTTCACAAGCCGAAATTCTGATGGGCCGTAAATGCGCCGACCTACTACACGGGCCTTTAACAGCCCGGAAGTTCGGTCGGGCTTGATTAGTGTCATTTTTATATGGGATGTTAGTAGGCCCGATGTGACGTTGGGCCACATATGGCCCATGGATTTCGTCCGACGTTAACAGGCCGAAAGTCACAACAGGCTGAAAGTGGCCCAAATCTATAGTGGGCCTCTAACAGGCCGAATGTCAGACATGGCCGAATATGACCCAAATCCTTCACGGTTGTTTACGGGTTGAAAGTTTCAATGGCCTATAAATGGGCCCAAATGAAGCAAGACCTTTAACAGGCCGGAAACACACCGGGCCGTAATTCGGCCCATATACTTAGCAGGCTGTTAACAGGCAAGAAGTGACCATGGGCCGTGATGATGACAAGTTTAGGACGGGCCGTTGACGGGCCGATTTGACACTAGCCGTACGGGCCTTAACTGAGAATGTTGGGCCTTTAGCTGGGCCGGCCCATTATGGTCTGCAAAATCATGTGGGCCTTTAGCTGGGCCGGCCCATTATGGTCCGCTAAATCTTGTGGGCCTTTAGTTGGGCCGGCCCATTTAATCTTTATGGGCCACTTTTGGGCCGGTCAACGTGTCAACATATCATAGGCGCATCTCGCCCATTGGATGAGTGACACCTGTGCCAACGCGGAGTTGACACGTGGTTCCGTCAGCCAATGAGAATTTTACACGTGGAAAATCGGCATTGGTCGTGGTTGTTAGCGGGTTATCGGATCCAAAACCGGACCTGATAGCTTAATGGCGACCCGTTACGGTGGATGCCATGTGTCGGTCACCCTTGACGAAAGCACTTCCATGACGCGGATAATTTTGGTAATGTCATGGAACACTTCTACAATGGCACAGGTATGACTATCTTGATTCTGTCATAAAATCGTCATGGATGTACATGCATGACAGAAAACGTGACCTACTGTGACAAACACGTATCATCACGGAAGTGTATTTTTTTTGGTAGTGGCAGCACCCAAGCACCGGTCCACCCACATATCAAATTAACAAAGTAACAAACGCGAATCATATGAGCATGATGAAAACTAACTTGACAACAATTCCCATGTGTCCTCGGGAGCGCTTTGCTTTATATAAGAGTTCGTCCAGGCTTGTCCTTTGCTACAAAAAGGATTGGGCCACCTTGCTGCACCTTAGTTACTTTTGTACTTGTTACTCGTTATGAATTATCTTATCGCACAACTATCTGTTAGTGATAATTTCAGTGCTTGCAGAGAATACCTTGCTAAAAACCGCTTGTCATTTCCTTCTGCTCCTCATTGGGTTCGACACTCTTACTTATCGAAAGGACTACGATAGATCCCCTATACTTGTGGGTCATCAGTCTCTGGATCCCATTGTTTTGCAGGTCCACGAACAACTGCAAAACAGGCCATCAGAACTCCAAATGCCCTCTCGACATCCTTTCTAGCTGCTTCTTGTCTTTGGGTAAATTGAGCCTTTTTCCGGCCAACTGGTTTAGAGATGGTGCTGACAAAGGTAGCCTACGGAGGATAGATACCATCAACATGATAGTATCCCATGTTGTACTCACGTTCTTCTTTAAGACGAAGTAGTTATCATAGGACAGGACGACATGGTACAAATGATTGAACACAGTCTTGTGCATCAAAAAATGCAGGCGAAAATGGTCAGCGAAGAGTGCATCTGGGGCAAAGTAGTCGACCATCAGTACAAAATGGCCGCGCGCCCTGTTGCGGTTGAGCACTCGATGACCCTTGATCGAGCCCTTGAAATTGAGAACATGCTCCCCCGCACGCTCTGCGTCTTCAAGGACCGCCTGCATCATCGTCATCTCATCTGATTACCCCTCCTCGTCAGATGAGCCATCGAATGACTCAACATAGTGCTTGTATGTGTACAAAAAATCGGAATCCATTGCTAGAAAGAAGAAGGGAAAACTGATTAGCTCCGGTAATTCGTCAAACAGTAGCAGCGCATGGTGAGTGTAGCCGCGGCGGATGGTACATGGCGAGAGGACAGGGGTTGAACATCGACGGAGGAGAAACGGGGTGGAGCTCGGCTGGAACGTTGGAGGTGACGGAGACATAGAGTTCCAGCAGGGGTGTGTGTGGCGGCCGGGGTAGTGGAGCGGCAGCGAAGGCAAGAGAGAAAGAAGGAAGGGTAGAAGATGTGGAGGATGGAGGCTCGGTGTCTGGGAAGGGCTTTGGGTGGGCCGGGGGTGTCGAAGTCCTACGTGTCTGGTGTCCGGACTCCGGCAAAGCTCCCCCAGTTTTGTCTCCGGTTTGCGGGAGAAAATGCGTCCGGACCGCGCCGCGGACCGTTACAGGCCCGCGTTGGATGGCTTCCACGGTTCGGACAACGCGGTCCGGACGTATGCTAGCGATTTGCGGGTCCGCCTTGGAGATGCGCTTACGCATTATATACAACCTCTGTTCGGTTCTGCCCGGGCCCGTTTGCTCCACTTACGCATTTGTCCTTTGATTGTTTAACTCTCACTTTGAAATCTTCATAACAAATTGATATTAACTTAAAAGGTGCAAATAAGATATAAAAATGTTCAAAAAAACATCACCTATATGTGCATGTTGTTTGCGTTCAATACAAAAGTTTTGCTTAAACCAAATGGGATTATTAATGTTATTAACCTAAAAATGTATGAACAACACCTTTGTCATTAATGCAAATGACATGCACATATAGGTGATATTTTTTTGAACTTTTTCATTTTTTATTTGCATTTTTCTGGGTTAATATGAATCTGTTATGAAGTTTACAAAGTGATGGTCAAAGGGCAAAAGCATAAGAGGAGAAAATGCACTTGGGCATGACCAAGGGTTTTTGGAAAGTAGGGGCAAAAAAACCAAGTGGGACACAACTAGGGGCATAAAATTAATTATCAAAATTAAGGTTTTTGCACAGCTGGAAATATTAGCACTTTTCCAATTGATTTAACCCCTAAATGAATCATGAACATGGTATTCACAGTATGAAGTTCATACTGATATCTAAACGTGTGAGCACGTACTGAACATAGAAACGAAATATCTATGAACACGGTAAATACGACTAGCACATGAACAAGAAAATAGGGGAAGAACATAGCATACCCTCTGGTAGGCCAGACTAAAGTCGCAATGGCAGCAACGACTGTGTCTTCATCCAGAATCTTCTTCTTGCCGGCATTGTCGTCAGCCATGCCATCAGTGTAGGGGAAGTAGTCGAAGTAGAGGACGAGGATGAATACAAATAGGGAGTGGTTGCACAAAGACGGTCCCCAAAAACCTTATAGTCCTTCTCTCGATGCAGGGTCATAAAGGACGAGGTTTCGAAGACCTACTCTCCCGAATGGTCGTGCACGCGGTCAATGGTGAAAGGATCGATATGGTCAACTAGAGGGAAGGGGGTGAATAGGCGACTAATAATTTTTATCTTGTTTTAACAATTTAGGCTCAACATGATAATAGGTTGTCTAGATATGCAACTAGGTGGCTATATGAAAAGCACAATACGACAACTAATGGAAGCACAAGATACAAACACAATATAATCTAGCACAAAGTAAAGGTAAGATTTAACCGCGGGTGGAGTCGATTGAGATGATGATGTGTTTACGAAGTTCCCTCCTTTTGGGGGGAGGTACGTCTCCGTTGGAGCGGTGTGGAGGCACAATGCTCCCCAAGAAACTACTAAGGCCATTTTATTCTCTTCACACCCTCGCGCAATGTAAGATAGCGTGATTCCACTAGCGGTGCTTGAAGGCGGCTACCGAACATTTACAAACAAGGTTGAGGCTCTCTCCACAACTTAATTGGAGGTTCCCAAGACCATCACGAAGCTTCACCACAATGGTATGTTGCTCCGAGGTGACCTCTTCTGTCTAGGGTGCCCAAACACCCACGAGTAACAAGATCCGCAAGGGATTAATGAGGGAATTAAATTTCTCTTGGTGAAAGTGTAGATCGAGGCCTTCTCCTCCAAACCCTAGAGTATCAACAAGTTTTGATGGCTAGAGAGGAAGATCAGGCGAGTTTGAGTTTTAGGGAAACAATCGAACAATGGGGGAAAGAGGTAAGTCTTCTTGGGGAAGACGATCCCCTTTATATAGTGGGGGTTCAAACAAACCGTTATGCACACTGGTCGTGCTCAAGTGGTACTACTACTTGGGAGAGCAGTACTACTGCTTATCACGGTAGTTTCACCAACACCCATTGAGTACCATTGCGGTACTCGCACGATAGTTCCTCTGGAGCGGTACTACCAGCTACATCAAGCGGTACCACCGCTAATTGTCAACAGGTAACAGAGAAACCAGCGGTAGAACGAGCGGCACCCGAGCAGAAGTACCGCATAAGCGGTACTACCATTGGCAGCCACAGTACTACCGCGAACTGGTAGAGGGCAATAGAAGACTCAACCCAAGTGGAAGTAGTCGCGATACCCACTAGCGGAAGTACCGCACAAGCGGTACTACCCCGAGTAGCAAGCGGTACTATCACTAATTACCAAAATGCATATAGAAATTTCGAGGTAGTGCCAGCGGTACGGCAGTAGAAATATCGTACATGCTGTAGTACCGCTACAGCCACCGGTACTACTGTGAAACATCTTCTGCCTAATAGAGAGATCGGCGGTACTCGGCATAAGTTGGTGCCAAAGTATTTAGCAAGGTTAAATAAAAATCCTTTTCATAACTTGATTCATAATTATGCGGTGGAAACCACCCCTTTGCTAGACATGCCGTCAAATTGGGACATTCAACGTCCCGAGGATACTAGTGTAGAGGAAGATGGTGGTTGTGGCCATTCAAATAATTGGATCATGAAGAATATCGAATACAATATTGTGTTTCTCTAACCGCACCTCAACCAAAACAAGGATTTGGAAGATATGCTTCTGAGTTTTGGGGGAAGCTTCCACAACAAGCCTTTGTCACCACAAAAGGACCAAGCATGAGTATACGGGTAAAGGCATCCTCCTAGGCTTGTTCCAAGCTTGTGGGAGGTGTCGCGGTATCTTTTACATTGTTCTTATTTCCTTTTTATATTATAATCCTTAGGTTATATCATGATTTAGACAAGTTATAGTTTGGTATAGTGGTTGCAAGATGTCATATCTACTCCTTCAGAGCAATTATCAGTGTATCCTTTGGTGTGAGGTTATATAATAAAGAGATGGCATGAGACTTCCTTTTGCTTTTTTGTTATTATGTATTCTAACACCGCAATTCATGCTTATAGAATTATCTTGTGGGAGGTCGTGAAATTACATGTGGGGTATAATAAATAAAAGTTATTGAGAATTAAGAAACAAGCAATGGTCACTTAAAGCAATTCACGAAAGTTAGTGCAAGGAAGAGAGATATCACATGCAAATATATTATGTTAGGCATCTTTTATGATTGTGAGCTCTCAATGTATATTTCTAAACTTGAGCAAAGTGTTTTGGCTATACATGGAAGACAACCTAATGAACACCTTGTTATGCATCTTTTTATTTATTTTAAATTGCCATTGACCCCCCAACATGCTAGATTTATTTCGATCTTTGTTAGCCTTAATTCCTATAGTAAGCATGAATTCTGCTTGAGCATCTAAAAACCCAGAAACCCAGTCTCCTCCATGAGTGTCCACTGTACCTACCTATTGTCCGAGAAAGACCTTCCAAGTAAATTCTCATCTTTGCATGCATCAAAGTTGCCATTTAATTAAGTGTGATTTTTTATTGGAAGGAAATTAAAACTTTGTACAAACTTGTGATGGGGCTGAAAACCATAACAATAACGTAAATGAGTGCCATCATAAGGGGCAGTGTAAAGTGATGTTTCTTTTCAATAAACTCTTATGCAACCAAAATCGCCAAAAGTGCATGACAATCTCTGCTTTCATCTGTGAAGGGTCTATCTTTTATTTTTTTATGTTGAGTCAATTCCCTTAATCTCTGCTTCCCAAATTGTTGTCATATGTTGACTGATTTTGCTCGTGTGATCTTTCAATGCTATCCTAGAGAGGATAATGACGTAGCTCATGAACTAGCTCGTCTTGCTAGATTTGAGAATCCTAGTGTATGATTAGATGATGCCCCTCGGGGTTTAATTTCCTTTCTTGTCAATGATGTAACTGCTATCACCAATCTATAAAAGATGGTTTAAAGTGTAAAAAAGAACTCAGAGCAACTATTTGGAGGGTTCCCCCCTCGCGGGGCACCCCAGCGCGCACTGACTTATTGCTCTTCTGAAGACAGAAAATTGTGCTTACGCATGTAAATACAATTGTGCTTCTTGTGTGAAAGCACAAATGTGGTTCTCCAGATTTATGTGTTTTCACATGGAGCATAGTTGTGTTTCTGCGTGGAAGTATAAATGTTGTTCCTCAAAAAGTGAAGTACGAATGTGTTTTCATGTGAAGCACAGTTATGCTTCTGCGTAAAAGCATAATTGTGCTTCTATGCTTCCCCAGAAGTGAAGCTCGGGCATGCTTCCGCATCGCGTGAAAATACAATTGTGCTTCTCCGAAAAGCGATAGATAAGTGTGCTTCTGTGAAGCACAACTATGCTTCTCGTGTGAAAGCATAAACTGTGCTTCTCTTCCGCGTGAGTCGTAGGTATGATTCCACGTGAAGCACAACTATGCTTCTCGTGTGAAAGCACAAAACATGCTTTTTTTAAATGAAGCACAGTTCAGTACAGTTATGAAGCACAGGGTTAGTACAGTCATGAAGTCGGGGTTAGTACAGTTTCGGTGCATAAATTTTGACTAGAAAAAGTTTGTCAAAACCTATCAATGGGATCTAGTTTCTAAGATCTCGACACGAGGAAAGTAACCTAGAAAACAATTGTGATTTGGCACATGGTTCGAGAGATAATAAATAAAAAACCGAATCTATGAAAAAAGCACAAATAAACCACCCATCGCTCCTCCATGTTGGAAGAAATCCTACCAAAACACTCTAGTTACGACAAGTGGTTGTGGTACTTACCACCACAAGAGGAGGTTGAAGTGACCTTTGCAGGGTACTCCCTCTCTTCCAAAATAGATGACTCAACTTTGTACTAACTTTAGTACAAAGTTAGTACAAAGTTGGGTCATCTATTTTGGAACGGAGAGAGTACCTCTATTAGTGATCTAAACGCTCTTATATTAGTTTACGGAGGGAGTAGTTTTCTAGGTCAAACACACTGTTGATTGCAAAAGTTGGGTTATTTTAGGGTCGATTGCAATTTTTATTTTTATTTTAGGGTATTGCAAAAGTTGGTGGAAACAAAACCAAACTACCACTTATATTTGGAAAAGAACTTGCAATGGAAAGTCTAAAACTCGCACCTTCTTTTAGACAACCTCGCGAAGTTTTTATTGATTTGTCACAATGTTTACAGGGACAGATGGAAGATCTCCCGGGTGTCCCAACCACACATGGCGACCAATCCTGAGAGATAAAGCAAACTTTGCTATGTTGTGAGCTTTGACATTCGGGCTCCTAAATTCATGACTAAACTTACAAAAGGCAAAATCTAAAGAGTGGTGTATAATCTCATGTATGATAGCGCCATAAACTGATGAGTTCTTCCTCTTTAGGTCCTCGGCCACCACTTTGCAATCAGATGCCACATGTACCCGCCTCTAGTAAAGATCATCTGCTAGAGCTAAGTCTTCCATGATTGTCATCGCTTCGAGCGTCGTTGGATCTGTAATATGTTTAATTACCAGCACCGAGGCTCCCAAAAAGGCTCCTTCCGAGCTTCTACAGACGGCCCCTACTGCCCCATGTCTGGCATGGTTCGAGACTGTCGCGTCAACATTTATCTTAACGCTTCCTTCCTCCGGTACCTGCCACCTATTTGGTCTTGGGATTGATGGAACTGTCGGCTGTCGACAAGTGGAGTTGATAGCCTGGATTTCTGAGAGGTAGCTCATGATGAACCCGTCGATATTATGAGGAGATTGATAAATATCTTCATATATTGCTTTCCTCCTCGCTCCCCAGATGGCCCAAAGAGTGACGGTCAGCCGCACAAATGCATCACTGTCCAGAGTATCATGAAGTGCAAAAAGCCATTCCCTGGATCCATCCTCCTGCCTGTCAACCAAATGCATTGCAAGGGCCTCCGGTGCTAGGGCCCATACCCCAGCAGCCATCGGGCACGATAAAAGGGCATGCTTCCAGGTATCCCTCGCTCCACAAAGGTGACAAGTATCTTCAGTAAACATATTTGTATGTTTCAATAGCTCCCCGGTTGGCATGGATCGTCTCGCAAGCCGCCACAAAAAGTTTTTCAACTTCAAGGGGACCTCGATGTGCCAGAGTTTGCTCCACTGATCGCCTTCATTCTGCAGTGTGGAAGTTCCGCCTTGTTCATTCAGCCATGATTCCTGGCTATGTTTTATACTCAATACCATGCGATAAGCCGACCGTACTGAGAACAATCTCCGGCTCCCCTCGTGCCATGCCCAGAAGTCGTCTACTCTGCGCATGCAAATCGGTATCTTCAGAATATCTATTGCATCAAAATGTGTAAATGTAGCCCGAACCAGCTCCTCGTTCCACGATGAGCTAGTTGCATCAATCAGCTGAGAGACCATCTGAGGTGGGTTTTCAACAAGAGAAGTAATGGGTCTCTTGAAACTGTCACGGGGAATCCAATTTTGATGCCATATGTTGGTGGTTTCACCATTCCGAATTCTCCTGATAACACCCTGCGTTAAAATGTCCTGACCATCTAGTATCGCCCTCCATATCTGGGATGGATGCATCCCCAACTCCACCTCTAGCAATGTACTGCTCGGATAATACACAGCTTTCAAAATTTTGCCGCTCAAAGACCTTTCCTCTGTCAATAGCCTCCAAGCCTGACGAGCAAGTAGAGCTAAGTTGAAAGTTTCCATGTCACGAAAACCCAGGCCTCCAAGATGTTTTGGCTGGGTCATGATATCCCATTCTACCCAGCTTGGTTTCCTCCTTCCCTGCTTACTGCCCCCACCAGAACTGCCAAATTGTGGAAGTGATGCTCTCGCAAAGTCCCCTTGGCAATCTGAAACATGACATAGAGAAAACCGAGATTGCTTGGGCAACTGATTTAATCAAAACCTCTTTACCTGCTGCAGATAAAAGCTTTTCCATCCATCCTTTTATTTTCTCCCAGACACGATCTCTCAAGTATTTAAAAGTGCCATTCTTCGAGTGACCCACATCCGTAGGCATGCCAAGATACCTTTCACTCAAAGATTCGTTGTGGACATGCAAGGTATTCTTGACCGCCTCCCTCAGTGTCTCGGGGCAGCCCTTGCTGAAATATATGGATGAGTTGTCATCATTTATCCTCTGCCCTGATGCACCACAATAAGTATCAAGTAGGTTTGACACCACTCCAGACCTCTCTACACTAGCCTTGAAAAGCAACAGGTTGTCATCTGCAAACAGAAGGTGGTTAACAGCGGGCACCGTCGGAGCCACCTTCATGCCTACAAGCGATGACGAAGAACTGGATTTGAGGAGGCACGAAAGGCCCTCTGCTGCAATCAAGAATAAGTAGGGGGAGATAGGGTCTCCCTGCCGAATACCTCTCGTTGGTCTGAAAGATTCAAGTTTCTCACCATTGAAAAGCACTGAGAAACTTACTGATGACACCATGCTCATCACAGTATTTATCCATTGACCTGCAAAACCAAGCTTTTCCTGAAGGAAATATGCCCTAGAGGCAATAATAAAGTATTATTTATTTCCTTGTATCATGATAAATGTTTATTATTCATGCTAGAATTGTATTAACCGGAAACATAATACATGTGTGAATATATAGACAAACAGAGTGTCACTAGTATGCCTCTACTTGACTAGCTCGTTAATCAAAGATGGTTATGTTTCCTAGCCATAGACATAAGTTGTCATTTGATTAACGAGATCACCTCATTAGGAGAATGACGTGATTGACTTGACCCATTCCGTTAGCTTAGCACTCGATCGTTTAGTATGTTGCTATTGCTTTCTTCATGACTTATACATGTTCCTATGACTATGAGATTATGCAACTCCCGTTTACCGGAGGAACACTTTGTGTGCTACCAAAGGTCACAACGTAAATGGGTGATTATAAAGGTACTCTACAGGTGTCTCCAAAGGTACTTGTTGGGTTGGCGTATTTCGAGATTAGGATTTGTCACTCCAATTGTCAGAGAGGTATCTCTGGGCCCACTCGGTAATGCACATCACTATAAGCCTTGCAAGCATTGTGACTAATGAGTTAGTTGCGGGATGATGTGCTACGGAACGAGTAAAGAGACTTGCCGGTAACGAGATTGAACTAGGTATCGAGATACCGACGATCAAATCTCGGGCAAGTAACATACCGGTGACAAAGGGAACAACGTATGTTGTTATGCGGTCTGACCGATAAAGATCTTCGTAGAATATGTGGGAGCCAATATGGGCATCCAGGTCCCGCTATTGGTTATTGACCGGAGACGTGTCTCGGTCATGTCTACATAGTTCTCGAACCCGTAGGGTCCGCACGCTTAACGTTACGATGACAGTTTTATTGAGTTTTGATGTACCGAAGGAGTTCGGAGTCCCGGATGAGATCGGGGATATGACGAGGAGTCTCGAAATGGTCGAGACGTAAAAATCGATATATTGGACGACTATATTCGGACTTCGGAAAGGTTCCGAGTGATTCGGGTATTTTTCGGAGTACCGGAGAGTTACGGCAATTCGTATTGGGCTTTAATGGGCCATACGGGAAAGGAGAGAAAGGCCTCAAAAGGTGGCCGCACCCCTCCCCATGGTCTAGTCCGAATTGGACTAGGGAAGGGGGCGCACCCTTCCTTCTTTCTCCTTCCCCCTTCCCTTCTCCTACTCCCACAAGGAAAGGAGGAGTCCTACTCCCGGTGGGAGTAGGACTCCCCCCTATGGCACGCCTCTCCTCTTGGCCGGCTGCCTCCCCCTTGCTCCTTTATATACGGGGGCAGGGGGGCACCCCAGAGACACAACAATTGATCCTTGAGATCTCTTAGCCGTGTGCGGTGCCCCCCTCCACCATATTACACCTCGATAATACCGTTGCGGAGCTTAGGCGAAGCCCTGCGTCGGTGGAACATCATCATCGTCACCACGCCGTCGTGCTGACGAAACTCTCCCTCAACACTCGGCTGGATCGGAGTTCGAGGGACGTCATCGAGCTGAACGTGTGTAGAACTCGGAGGTGCCGTACGTTCGGTACTTGATCGGTCGGATCGTGAAGACGTACGACTACATCAACCGCGTTGTGATAACGCTTCCGCTGTCGGTCTACGAGGGTACGTGGACAACACTCTCCCCTCTCGTTGCTATGCATCACCATGATCTTGCGTGTGCGTAGGAATTTTTTTGAAATTACTACGTTCCCCAACATTTCCATGATGGCTCTCAAGTATGACCATTCCAACCTGTCATAGGCCTTCATCATGTCGAGCTTTAATGCACAAAAGGAATTAGCTTTTGACCTAGATCTCTTCATGAAATGTAGACACTCATAGGCACATATGATGTTGTCAGTTATCAACCTTCCCGGGACGAAAGCTGACTATTCCTCCGAGATTATGTCGGGTATAATGATTTTCAATCTGTTTGCTGTCACCTTTGAGGCTATCTTGTATAAGACATTGCAAAGACTTATTGGCCGGAACTGGGATAATACCGTTGGGCTTGTTACCTTGGGGATTAACACCAAAACAGTGTCATTGATGCACTCTGGGCTTTCTTCTCCTCGTACAATCCTTAGAACAATATACGTGACTTCGTTTCCGCATATGTCCCAATGGCACTAATAAAAATGAGCTGGAAAACCGTCAAGGCCCAACGCTTTTGTTGGAAACATCTGGAACAAGGCATTTTTTACTTCATCCTTAGTGTATGGGGCGCACAAAGCTGTGTTCATTTCATCAGTCACCTTCCGGGTACGTGTTGTAAGACAGCCCCCATATCTTGTACCCCCTCGGATGAGTATAAGGTTTGATAGAAATCATTGGCCATCGCCTTCAACTCCGCAGGATCAGCTATCACCGCGCCAAGGGAATTCTAGAGAGCCTTTATCATGTTTTTCTTCCTGCGTATATGTAACGCCCACGATGCAGCTATATCTCCCACGTGTCGAGGCACAACTTAGAGGCATAACCGCATAGTGGTTTTGTCGCAAGAAGGGTCATCTTCACACAATCCCATGTAATGAACAAGAATGGGATAAAGAGTTGGCTTACAATCGCCACTTCACACAATACATGAAAATATATCATACATCATCCAGAATACAAACATATAGACCAACTACGGTCAAAATCCAGATGAAAATAAGACAACCCCAAATGCTAGATCTCCGATCGTCCCAACTGGGCTCCACTACTGATCATCAGGAAAAGACACATAGTAACGACCACGTTCCTCGTCGAACACCCACTTGAGATCGACCCCATCATCTGCACTGGCATCGTCGGCACCTGCAACTGTTTTGGTAGAATTTGTGAGTCACGGGGACTCAGCAATCTCACACCCGCGAGATCAAGACTATTTAAGCTTACAGGAAAGGATGGTGTAAAGAGGTGGAGCTGCAGCGGCAATAAGCATATATGGTGACTAACATACGCAAAGAGAGCGAGAAGAGAAGCAACGGAACGGTCGTCATCTAGCAATGACCAAGAAGTGATCCTGAACACCTACTTACGTCATACATAACTCAGACCGTGTTCACTTCCCGGACTCCGCCGAGAAGAGACCATCACGGCTACACACGCAGTTGATGTATTTTAATTGGGGTCAAGCGACAAGTTCTCTACAACCGGACATTAACAAACTCCCATCTGCCTCATAACTGCGAGCACGGCTTTCAAAAGATAATACCCTGCAGGGGTGTCCCAACTTAGCCCATCATAAGCTCTCACGGTCAACGAAGGATAAACCTTCTCCCGGAAAGACCCGATCAGTCTCGGAATCCCGGTTTACAAGACATTTCGACAATGGTAAAACAAGACCAGCAAAGCCGCCTGAATGTGCCGACAAATCCCGATAGGAGCTGCACATATCTCGTTCTCAGGGCACACCGGATAAGCGAAGCGTACAGGTACCAACATAACCCAAGTTGCCAAGGGACGGTCCCGCACGGTGCTCTAGTTTGGACCAGCACTCAGAGGAACACTGGCCCGGGGGTTAAAATAAGATGACCCTCGGGCTCGCGAAAACCCGGGGGAAAAAGGCTTAGGCGGCAAATGGTAAAACCAAAGTTGGGCCTTGCTGGAGGAGTTTTATTCAAGGCGAACTGTCAAGGGGGTCCCATAAATCACCCGACCGCGTAAGGAACGCAAACTCAAGGAACATAATCCCGGTATATCAGTAACTAGGGCGGCAAGAGTGGAACAAAACACCAGGCATAAGGCCGAGCCTTCCACCCTTTACCAAATATATAGATGCATTAATTAAATAAGAGATATTGTGATATCCCAACATATCCATGTTCCGACATGGAACAAACTTCAACTTCACCTGCAACTAGCAACGCTATAAGAGGGGCTGAGCAAAAGCGGTAACTTAGCCAAACAACGGTTTGCTAGGAAAGGATGGTTAGAGGCTGACATGGCAATATGGGAGACATGATATAGCAAGTGATAGGTAGCGTAGCATGGCAATAGAGCGAACAACTAGCAAAGCAAAGATAGAAGTGATTTCGAGGGGTGGTCATCTTGCCTGCAAGGTTCTCAGAGTTGTCGAGAGCTTGATCCTCGTAAGCGTACTCAACAGGTTCCTCGTTCACGAACTCGTCTCCCGGCTCTACCCAAGACAAGAACACAAACAAACGGAACCACAATCAATCACGAGGCACAACCAACATGATGCAAAACATGTATGATATGCAAGATATGATATGCGATGCATATGCGTGCTCCGGAAGGAAAATGATGAACAAGGAAGTAACTTGGCAAACCAAGCATGCCACTGAAAAGATGGGATGATTTCGGTCGAAATCGATATAAAGATCACCGGAAACGGATGCACGGTTTGCAAATGGCAAGCAAAACAAGAATGACACGAATCTGCGATTAACAGCATGATAGCACTTTAAATGCAACAAGCAACAATGCTAAAGCACCCCAACATAGCAACAAAGCACATGGCAGTAATCTACAGGAGATGCTTGACAAAATATGAACACTGAGCTACGGCTAGTTCACAACATATCAAGCTCAAACAAGCATGGAAAAAGTGCAAAAGATAACAGGATCACAGACTTGGTGAAAAACTGGACATGGCAGAAATCAGCATCTGGTAGCAATGTTCAGAGCACGAAATCAACATGCTACAGGAACTTAACATAGCAAAACAAGGCATGAAAGTGTTCTACTAAATGCACATGACAAAAGTACCTTACTGACCATAAGCCAAAAGGACCAGAAGATATGGTGGCAAGCATGTAAACATAGCAAGTTTCGTTATCAGGTTTCAGACTTGGCAGAAAACAGAGCATGGCAGAAACAATAATATGTAGGCCTCTTTGTGAGCTTGATGCACTCACTACAGAGCCATGCATGACAAACCAAGCACACCTGCAGCAAGATGGCATGTTTATGAAGCTAACCATGGCAAGAACAATTGCATAGCATGTATGGATCAACTACAATAAGCTTGGCAAAAATGAATATCATGTTAAGAATCTGCCAGAAATATTTTATAGCAAAAGTAGAGCAAGATTGAGTCATGCTATGTCACTCCATAATTGCAAACAAGGGCGGGAATGGATCAACTACAAATATAGCTACAAAACATCCTTACTGAACATCTCCAAAATATGCATGGATCTCTCTGTAGCATCAAGTTTACATGGCAACAAAATAACAGCAGACAAGGACTTGGAGAAAACGCTAGTCCCTGAAATCAGAAACATTACGGAGTCTACTTTGCATGCTTGTGCTAGTGACCACAGAGATCACAAAAATACAGCGATGCACCACTGGAAAGATGGCATGGCATACGACAAAACACATGTAGAGCTCATGCTCATAAGATGCACAGATTTAAAGATACAAAAATGACAAATCTCCAAGTTCTGTTAAGAACCAGAAGATAACAGCAACTAGCCCTCTTCCAACAGAGATTTGGGCATCAAGATGACCTCTAATGAACATGGTGCAATTGAACAAAATGAAGAGCATCACGAGACTAACAATTTGACATATTACACGCGCGAATCAGAGCTACATGCAAGGAGTTATGCAATTATGAACAGAGGCACTTGCTGTAAAAATTCCAACACTTGGAAAAATATTTGGGGGGTCGGGAGGAAAGTCAACCGTACGGGCGAACCGGATCTGGATCGAGGCCGGGGTCGCCCGGGCGCGCTCGCCGGCGGGAGGCCGCGGTGAGGAGGAGGAGCGGCCGGAGAGGGGAAGGAGGAGGCCGGGGCGCGGCGGCGTCGAGGGGCACGGCCGGCGGCGCGCCCTGGCATGGGTGGCGGAGGAGATCCGGCGGCGGCAGTGGG